>NC_090799.1:9428232-9791982 GCF_040054535.1 Antennarius striatus | reverse complement strand
GGCTGCGAGGCGTTTCCATTCACGACTATTGGATTAGAATCCACAATAGAGCCATGAATTGCTGTCAGCCGGGCTAATGAGCTGATGAGGATCCTGGGGTTGTTCTTATTTTCATTAGTGCTGAGTAATGGGCTGCTCCACCACTGCAAAGGGCCGAGTGAACATAACGTTACTCAAGTGAACGACGGCTTGTTTGCTCAAATTATCTTTCACTGGAGAACTGAAATCTCTATTTGTATTTTATCCGGGTGATGAATTCATTACAACTTTCACTTCATCTTCATGTCCCCCCCCCCGCCCCCCATCCCAGCAGCAGGAGAGGCCCCAAACCTCACAATCCTGCTCCAAAGCGAGGCGCAGACGATGTGCGAAATGAGAGAGAGAAAGACGTGTTTGTGTTGCCATAGCAACACCAATGGGTTCGTTGTTGGTAAAGCACGGGAACGAGACAGCCAGCGTTTCATTAAGAAGTTGCAGCGGCTCCACGTCGCCATCAGAGAGACGGTTATTCGCCGTTCTGTCCCAAACCCTCCGCTCCTGGTCAGATCATCAAGTCTGACTTGCAGGACGTACGTTATGCTATGATCTGTGGGTGAATCAGGAGGTGGGGGGTGTTTTATTAGTCTCCAAATCCTGTCATGTAAGGAGAAAACAGCTTTAAAAATGGCACCGAGAGCAGACTTTCTCTCACCTCCACCAAATGTCAGGTTCTGCAGAACAAATCCACATTGTCCTGTGTGACTGCACCGACTCAGCTGCTCCGGTGACATTTAGCAGCTTACCATCATTAGCATGCGTCTGCAGCGCCGACAGGCGGCCCGGATCTCCTGTGAAACCATTAAAAAAAATAAAATAAAACAAAACACGTTCAACCGAAGACAAATGTCAGAATGTCTCAGGAAGCGTCTCCAATGAATGAAAGGAATCCCACCAAAACAACAGATGAGTTCAAAACCATTGAAAGCTGTTGGGGTTGGAGTGACATCATGAACTGTAATCAATCAATCAATCAATCAAACTTTATTTGTAATGTGCTTTTCATACAAAGTGAGTAGCCCAAAGTGCTTTACGTAAAAACAATACAAAAATTCTCCCCTCATCCCCAACACACACACCAGCTAGACTAAAAGGTTAAAATAATAATAATAAAAAATTGTATATATATATACTGTGATATATATATATATATATATATATATATATATATATATATATATAATATAAAATTATTATGGTTTTATAAGGATGATTTGAACGTCAGTGGACACAAACCAGGATGTCGAATGTTTAATAGATGGTTCATTGTTGCCCTCTCCCGTCGGGGTCATTCCTCACCTGTCTCCCCCAGGCACGGGGACGTTTGGCCGAGTCTTCCTGGTGCAGGACAAGAAGAGCCGGTCCTTCTACGCGCTGAAGCAGATGAAGATCCCCGACGTGATCCGGCTGAAGCAGGAGCAGCACGTCCACAACGAGAAGGAGGTGCTGACGGAGGTCAACCACCCGTTCCTCATCCGCCTGTGAGTCCCAGCCACAAACACACATACACACACACACACACACCGGGGGGGGCAGAGAAAGATAGAGGTCCACTGGGGTGGCATGTCTAATGAAGAGGGTCAAAGGTCAGCGTGGGCCTGTGCATTCTGACACATTGGTTCCAATTAGAAGCAGCGATCGGTGCTTCTGAATGTGCAGCGCGTTCATTAGTCCAATCAGCATCGTATTAAATAATACACAAGCTGAAGCCCCAGGGAGGCACAAACACCCCCGCTCATGTGGATGGGGCATGTGCACCGTGTGACGCCTGGAGTTTATGGGTAATTCATGATCGCTGCTCATTAGTATGTCCATAGAACAACCAGATAACAATCAATTATAGTGGGCTCCCTGTTGTTTAATGCATGTTTTTGTGTAACTGAATATCAACACACCGAATAGAGGAGTTTAAACCTTCTAACTGCCCCACCTGAGCAGGGGGGAGAGGAACCCTCTTGTTGTTTCTGTAGTTTCTGTCAGTTGAATTGAACTTTTCTTCCGGTTTGGCACGTTTGCGTCGGTAGATTTCTAAATATCACAACTTGGCTGCTCTGGGAATATTTGACTGCTTCATTGCCAAAATGTAATAATTAGGATAAATACAAGCTGCTGAACAAATGTCGTACTTCTCCCTGGGAGATAAATATATAGCAAACCCAGGTTTTTGACCTCATTTGTTTGCCCACAAACGTGCTGAAGACATAAGGACGCCGTCTCCTCTTAAAGGAGATTTATCACAGCGTTAAAGCCGGATGTTTCATTATATGTCAATATTTCTTTAACCAAACCTGACAGAGATGGAGGTTAACTGCAGCCTGAGAAAGCAGAAAAAAGGGAACGGTGTGGGGATGAAGCAGTGGTGTGAGAACGGGGGGGGGGGGGTAATTGTCTTTGTGGGCAGCAGCCAACCCCCTCCATCTCGATCAGTGACATTCCTCTCTTCTTTTAATTCCCCTGAAGAGCCCTTCTAGCTGCTGCTCGCTGCTCCGAATCACACGGGGGGGGTGGTGGTGGGGGTGGGTGAAGGAGTTTCATTTCATCTGATTTCGTCAACTCATCAGACGCTGCTTCAACACGGTTGCCCTCCAGCGGGCCGTCGCGCCGACTCAGGTTTGTTTACTTCCTGTCAGGTTCTGGACCCACCACGACGAGCGCTTCCTCTACATGCTGATGGACTACGTCCCCGGCGGCGAGCTGTTCAGCTACCTGCGCAGCCGCGGACGCTTCACCAACGCCATCGGCCTCTTCTACACCTCCGAGATCGTGTGCGCCATCGAGTACCTGCACTCCAAAGAGATCGTGTACCGCGACCTGAAGCCGGAGAACATCCTGCTGGACAGCGAGGGACACACGCGACTCACCGACTTCGGCTTCGCTAAGAAGCTTTCCGACAGGTGACTGAAACAAGAAGGGGTTAATATGAGCAGGAACTTAACGGAGCAACAGGCAGACACACACCACATGTATTTTCATTTACGGGAAATTAGCGGTTCAGAGTGGAAACGACCATTGTGCTATTAAAAATATCATTAAGTCGTTGCTAACCTCGGGGTTAAACTCCTCTAATGAGTCACAAGATGGATTTGAGCTGCAGCACAAAGTCAAATAGGATTGGAAAAGTGTTGGTCTGCACACAATCGAGTCTTCTCTCTGCGATATTATGTGGATAATCACTTTATAAAGTGGAAATCCTCCACGGACCATCTCATCCTGGTACGTCACGTATGTAAAACGGGTTACGGTTCAGCGGAAAGTCGCTGGAGCTGACCCCGCCCCTCTGATTCTAGCCTACCTGGAAACTCCGGTCAGTCGGGTTGAAGCGATGTTGACGAATCTTCAGTCTCTGATTTCAGGTCCTAAACTTTTAATGACATTTAAATTCCAAACCGGCTAATTACACCGACGAACATGTGACCGCTGAAATGTGGCAGAGCTGGAAGTTTAACCAGGATCACCTCAGGAGACGTGTCGCTGCATGCGTGTGTGTGTGTGTGTGTGTGTGTGTGTTCATGACCTAAAGCTGGTGCGTAAACCAAGCAGCTACAGTTTGCTAGTTACCAGTATGTGCTAGTTTACACACACACACACACCTTCTAGTCCATCAAAGTAGAGTTTTGTTAACTTTACTGGATTTCTCAGGTTGTATTTGAGGACCTGTTGGGTTCTTGAGCCCCCATCCATCAGCTCAACCCCCCCCCCCGTGAAGTGAAGTGGCATTTTAGGTGTTTTTAGCCCGATTCCTCACCTCCAGAGTGTTTGGAACAAACGCCACTTTGGTTTGTGTAAAAGTGTTGGAACCCCTTTCTGATGGCAGATCAGAGTTTTTAGAAATCCATCTCACCCACTTAACACAGCGGTGGGCTGAGGTGTTAAAGAACACTCCAAAATACATAAACGCACCAGTTCTGGCTTTATTCACGTTTTCAAAAGCTAAAGTCAAACACAAAAAGCCTCCCTGTGTTTCTTTCACATTTTTAAGAGCGCTAACAGCCGTCCTTCATCGAGGGGTTAATCCATCTGAGGTGTGTTCAGGGTTTCCTGCTACTTTACCAAGACCGTCTCATCTCGTTTCCCCAGCAACGGTAAAGCAAACGTCCCCCCCCCCTCCCCAGGCGTCCTGACTCCGGTCTGGAGGCTCAGTAGGACCGGTTGAGGGTTCGAAGCCCGACCCGGACGCTGACTCCCATCTGTTAGAACCTGATACCCCCGTCCTCTCTGGGGGTAATTATCTCGCGCCGTCTCTTCCAGACGTGACTTTTCCTCCCGTCACGTTGGGGATTAGAGAAGCGAAGAAGACGCGTCCCTCCTCCTCATCGCGTGACTCCATCGTCCTTCAAACGCTCCCAGTTTCTTGTGAAATTCGAGGGTATCCTCGCCGGTTGCGAGCACCACCCCCCCCCCCCACGGCTGAGGCACTGAAGGACAAACTCCCCCCCGACCGGTGTCATTTAGTCTGAATTAGATTAACAGCGAGCGAGGCCTCCCGGTGACCCCGGCAGAATTGAAAAGATGCTCCACAGAGGAGGAGAGACGGCTCTATATCTGCCTGCAGCCTCACTTACCGACGCCGCGTTGACCCCCGCTGACATGTAAACATAATGGAGTAAGATTACATTTTCCCCCAGACTGGGGGGGGGGCAGAACAGATGGGACTGGATTCCTCTCTGATGTGCGACTGACTCACTTATATAAATGGAGGCCGGCTGAATAGCCTGGAACAGGAAGACAACTGCCTCATTGCCACCAGCGCGCTCGTGTTCCGTGTTCAGGATGTGATGGAGCGCCGTCACCGACCCTCCCCACGCTGCCACAGTGCCCCCTGCTGGTGGACGCGCTCACGGCAGCCGAAGGGGAAGCCTTTTCTGATGACACGACCGTCTGCCGTGGCCACGCCCCACTCCCCATACCAACGTCATGCAAATAATCGTCGCCACGGCAACTCGTTGAAAACAGTCATTACTAGAGTGACTGTTAATTATAATTACTGTTATATATACAGGACATACAGCACAGGTGAAACTGCAGTCCTCTCTGACCCACGGTAAACAGGCAGTACAGCAGGCAGTACAACAGGCAGTACAACACAGGCAGTACAACACAGGCAGTACAACAGGCAGTACAATACAGGCAGTACAACAGGCAGTACAACACAGGCAGTACAACAGGCAGTACAACAGGCAGTACAGCAGGCAGTACAACAGGCAGTACAACACAGACAGTACAACAGGCAGAACAACAGGCAGTACAACAGGAAGTACAACAGGCAGTATAACAGGTAGTAGAACAGGTAGTACAACACAGGCAGTACAACACAGGCAGTACAACACAGGCAGTACAACACAGGCAGTACAACAGGCAGAACAACAGGCAGTACAACAGGCAGTACAACAGGCAGTATAACAGGTAGTAGAACAGGTAGTACAACACAGGCAGTACAACACAGGCAGTACAACACAGGCAGTATAACAGGCAGAACAACAGGCAGTACAACAGGCAGTACAACAGGCAGTATAACAGGTAGTAGAACAGGTAGTACAACACAGGCAGTACAACACAGGCAGTACAACACAGGCAGTATAACAGGCAGAACAACAGGCAGTACAACAGGCAGTACAACAGGCAGTAGAACAGGTAGTAGAACAGGTAGTACAACACAGGCAGTACAACACAGGCAGTACAACACTAGCAGTACAACAGGTCGTACAACACAGGCAGTACAACAGGCAGTACAACACAGACAGTACAACAGGCAGAACAACAGGCAGAACAACAGGCAGTACAACAGGCAGTACCACAGGCAGTATAACAGGTAGTAGAACACAGGCAGTACAACACAGGCAGTACAACACTAGCAGTACAACAGGTCGTACAACACAGGCAGTACAACAGGCAGTACAACACAGACAGTACAACAGGCAGAACAACAGGCAGAACAACAGGCAGTACAACAGGCAGTACCACAGGCAGTATAACAGGTAGTAGAACAGGTAGTACAACACAGGCAGTAGAACACTAGCAGTACAACAGGTCGTACAACACAAACAGTACAACAGGCAGTACAACAGGCAGTACAACAGGCAGTACAACAGGTAGTATGGGACGATGGTAAACCTCTCTACAGCGTAGATGGAGAACGGCTGACTCAGGGCCGAGTCGTTGGTTCTTACTCGGTCCACATGTTGGGTTAATCGTATCAATCGACCGTCACCATGAACAGGAAGTCAGCATGAACTTCCTGTTCATGGTGACTTCCTGTTCATGGTGACTTCCTGTTCATGGTGACTTCCTGTTCATGGTGACTTCCTGTTCATGGTGACTCATCCTTCCCCTGCTGGCCTCCTGTGGTCCAGGTGGGACGGATGTTCCCACATGAAGCGCCCGTACGCTCACGGCGAGGACAGAGCGATCCGTTTACCCCCGGGTGTCGTCTTCCCTTTACTACTCTGTTTACATCCTGTGTGATCCAACCTGCTGCCCCTCAACAAGGCTGGGGGGTCATTTAGACATCCAGTGTTGATGTGTGCAGCTCCCAGAGATCTGAGTCATTCCACCGCGTTCAGCTTCTCTTCCTGGTCTTACTGTTACCTACAGAAGCTTTAGAAGGTTCGACTTCATGGAAACCTGATGGCTGTTAACCTGAACGCTGAAGCCAAGCCAACAACCCTCATAAGGGAATATCAGCAGTCAATTAGTTAATCAATCAGTCTGGACGTGATCAAACTAACAAGACAAGCAATTATAGAAGTCCATTGTTTACTGGACTACCAACAAACAGCAGAGCATCATGGGAGCCTTGCTGCTAAATGTTACTTGAAGAGCTTTCTATAAACCAAATATGTTTGCAATCAGAAATCAATCCCAGTTACCGATCAATCAATCAGGCTCATCTGATTGTGTTTTAGAAACCAGATGTGAAACACACGTTTGTGCTTGTTGTTCCCGTCCAGCAGCTCACAGATCCACACCTGCAGAAACGCGTCGAGATTGACGGATCCAGACGGATTTCTGGAGTTTAGTAAATATGAAGGCATGAAAACCACTTTTTGATTGAGGGTCGGTAACGTCAGGAGCGAGGGAGCGCGTCTGTTCCCAGCGCTGCACACAGGAACAAGGACAGGTGAACAAGGTGTTCCAGGTGAAGAGCATCAGCATGCAGCGCTCGCGCCTTTGCTTGACTGTTTGATGGATGGATCCATTATTCCATCGTCACGTTGTTGTTTCTGTCGTGATGTTAAAGACGCTGCAGCCGCAGAACGTTCCGGTTTAAACCGCTTCCCAAGACGGATCATTAATAGAAGAGTCCTCTGGGTTCTGGAGGCTGGACGAACCAAAACCTCTTCCTGTCTCCTCCTCAGGACCTGGACTCTCTGCGGCACCCCGGAGTATTTGGCCCCCGAAGTCATCCAGAGCAAAGGTCACTGCCGGGCGGTGGACTGGTGGGCTCTGGGCATCCTGGTCTTTGAGATGCTGGCTGGGTAAGAGACCGCTACGAACACAAGGGGGCGCTCTGCTCCACCAGAGCAGCACACAATGACAGCTGTGTTAATGAGCACCCAGACTCCACAATTAAATACTCATTCATCCAGTGTGTGTGTGTGTGTGTGTGTGTGTGTGTGTGTGTTGGGGGGGCTGATGGAGAACACAACGTCTCAGAAAAGTTAACTCAGACTGAGACATCAGAGAAATGTCTACAGAAAGAATATCTAATGTACACACACACACACACACAGACACACACACACACACAGGTGAAATCCCTCTCTCTAGCTCAGACGCTGAACGCTTTGAACATTCGTCCTCGTGACTGGAATAAACTTGAGGATCATCTGCAAACAATCCAGAATAATACAATAATAAACGGCGTGATGCAATCCGGCGCGGCGCCGCTGCAAGTGGAGGAGCAGCCGACGTGGAGCAGATGTACGAGCAGCGAAGAAACGCTCCCAATTAATCACGCCGCCGTTATTGTCTCAGGGTGGGGATCCATTCATTGTGTTCTTATTAGACGCCGCGGCGCTGGAGCGGATTAATCTGTGAATGGGAGCCGTTGTTGTGGACGCAGAGCGTCGTGTTTATTCTGATCTGCGTCAGTCATAATGAACGATAGCGTCTGGGGGGTGTGGGGGTGGGGGGGTTGTTGGGCCTGCAGGTCGGGATCGATCAGAGCTTCGACGCCCCAGTTCAACCAAATTAGATTTAAAACACTTAAAAAAAAAAGACCCCAACCTGTCCTGTCTATACATACAGACTATAATATGCATATTTTAGTGGTACAACCAGGAGTATGACTTCTTCCCAGCATGCATTTGGGTACCTTTGAAGTGTTGCAGTCCCTGTCTGTGATTGGATGCTGTCCTGAGCGCATCAGCAGGAGGGGCCCCCCTGTCAGAGCTCTCTTCATCTCAGCCTCGTCTTCGTCAGGGTTCTGATCCAAGAATGTCACAGCTGCTCAAGAAGGGTGGGGGTCCATCATCATCCCCTGACTGGTCCTTCAGGGCCCCACCAAGAGTGAAGACGACCAGCAACTTTAGTGATGCTTAGGGTTGAATAACCCACACCTCCAGGAGGGGGCACCAACGGTTCCTTATTGGTGACTTAACAAATTCTTCCCCTGTTTTTATCAATTGTTTCTGAACTGGAACGAGTTCAGGCGTCATCCTCAGGCTTCTGTCTGATCTGGTTCTTTGGGGTCATGACCCATCGCTCATGACCACAGGTGAGGGTAGGAACGAAGACTGAACGGTAGATGGAGAGCTTCGCCTCTGGGCTTAGCTCCCTCTTTGTGACAACAGTGCGGTAAAGCGACTGCAATACCGCTCCTGCTGCCCCGATTCTCCGTCCAATCTCACGCTCCATTGTTCCCTCCCTCGTGAACAGGACCCCAAGATACTTAAACTCCTTCACTTGTGGAAGGACCTCATTCCCCACTTGGAGAAGGCAGTCCACCGGTTTCCTGCTGAGGACCATGGCCTCACCCCATACTCCCCCAGTATATCCCTGGGGACTCGATCATACGCCTTCTCCCAGTCTACAAAACACATGTAGACTGGATGGGCGTACTCCCAAGCCCCCTCTAGGATCCCTGTGAGAGTAAAAAGCTGGTCCGTTGTTCCACGACCAGGACGGAACCCACATTGTTCCTCCTCAATCTGAGGCTCGACAATCGGCCGGACCCTCCTTTCCAGCACCTTGGAGTAAACTTTCCCAGGGAGGCTGAGGAGTGTGATGCCCCTGTAGTTGGCACACACCCTGTGGACCCCCTTTTTAAAAAGAGGAACCACCACCCCAGTCTGTCCCAGACTTCAACGCTATGTTAAAGAGGCGTGTCATCCACGACAGCCCCTCAACACCCAGAGCCTTCAGTATTTCCGGGCGAATCTCATCAACCCCCGGGGCTTTGCCACCGTGCAGTTGTTTAACTACCTCGGTGACTTCGCCCCGAGAGATTGACTCTGATCCCCCATCATCCTCCAGCTCTGCCTCTGCAACAGAGGACGGGTCAGTTGGGGTAGTTGGATTCAGGAGTTCCTCAAAGTGTTCCTTCCACCGACCGACAACCTCCTCAGTCGAGGTCAACAGTGTCCCATCTTTGCTGTATACAGCTTGGATGGTCCCCCGTTTCCCCCTCCTGAGGTGTCGGACAGTCCTCCAGAACAACTTTGGTGCCGTCCGATAGTCCTTCTCCATGGCCTCTCCGAACTCCTCCCACACCCTCTGTTTTGCCTCCATCACAGCCGAGGCTGCAGTCCTTTTGGCCTGTCGGTACCCTGCAACTGCTTCAGGAGTCCCCAGGGACAACATGTCCCTGAAAGCCTCCTTCTTCAGTCGGACAGCTTCCCTGACCACCGGGGTCCACCACGGTGTTCGAGGGTTACCGCCCCTTGAGGCACCCAAGACCTTGAGACCACAGCTCTCAGCTGCAGCTTCAACAATGGAGGTTTTGAACATCGACCATTCAGGTTCAATGCCCCCAGCCTCCACAGGGATGCACGAGAAGCTCCTTCGGAGGTGTGAATTGAAGGCCTCATGGACAGAGTCCTCCTCCAGACGTTCCCAGTTCACCCGCACTACTCGTTTGGGCTTACCAGGTCTATCCAAAGGTTTCCTCCGCCAACGGACCCAACTCACCACCAGGTGGTGATCAGTCGACAGCTCTGCCCCTCTCTTCACCCGAGTGTCCAAAAGACACGGTCGAAGATCAGATGATACGATCGCAAGATCAATCATTGACCTCCGACCCAAGGTGCTCTGGTACCAGGTACACTTGTGAGCATCCTTGTGTTGGAACATGGTGTTAGTTATGAACAATCCATGACCAGACCAGAAGTCCAACAACACAACACCGCTCGGGTTCAGACCAGGGAGAACGAAAACTCGTTCTCCAGCGTTCAGCCTTCTATTGTTGTCTTGTAGCTGTCAGGAAAAAGGAACCGGCAGCGTGAGAACAGAACCGTTCATGTCCTGCAAGCTTCAAGAGCAGCCTTCAGTTAGCTTCGATAGGCTGTTAGGCTAATTTCACGGGAATGGAATGTGGCGTCTGAGCATGCTCAGTGGGGCTGGTTTGAACGCGGCGACAGTCTTACACTTGAGTTCTTCTGTGTCAAGTTGGTTTTATGTTAAACAGAAGCTCCAGCGGCTCCCAGCTAAGCACACACACCGTGTTTAACGCGTCCTGTCAAGAGGGGGGGTGTTGTTACCAGCCTGTTGGACAGAATGTCGTCGTCAAACCGTAACGAGACGAAGAATCCTCGTTTCAAACACGTGAATCTGAAACACGGGACAAACCGCACACACATCAGCTCCTCTGCTGTTATTCCTGGTGTTGTTCACACTTAACATGTGTGTGAGTCATATCAACCCCCCCCCCCCACACACACACACACACACCACCACCACCTTATCACATGTTGCCACGGTGACCCATATTTTCCACGTGTGATGGCGTCGGCGTTGAAAAAGGAAAGCTGGGAGAAAGAAAACACACCATGAATGGTGTGTGTAGTGTTTCCAGACACCCCCACCCCCCCAACTCCCCCACCACACCACACCGCCACCCCCCCCCCCAGTCTCCAGACTCCAGGCGAGCGGCGTGTGACAAACGGGTGCGATTACTCGCCTGTCTGCTCCCAGCATTTAGAGGCTGGTCCCATTATGTAATTTGTGTGTAATGACTTGTCCAGGCGGGGGTAGAGGAAGAGCAGGAGCACTGGGAAAGCGTTCACACACACACACACACACACACACACACACGGGGAACAAAGGCTGCTCTGTCTGCACCCCCTGTCCACAGACGGCGCTCAGGTGTAGGGGTCCCCCCCCCCCTTTGCTTCATGCTGTGTGGGTTCTCTCCACAGGTACCCTCCGTTCTTCGACGACAATCCGTTCGGGATCTACCAGAAGATCCTGGCAGGGAAGCTGGAGTTCCCACGCCACCTGGACTTCTACGTCAAGTAAGTTCTGCACGCCGGGCCCCCCCGAACGCACATGTGAGGATGACCTTCACCTTTGAAGAACAAGGTCAAAGTCTTACTGGACAGCACAATATGGAATTCATCGTGTTGTGAGAGTCGGTCAGGGTCCATTTCATGCACCAACAAATCAGGTTTGGATCAAACGTGTTCCATGAACACGAGCCCCCCGCTGGTGGTGGAGGTAATGACAGGCTTCCTGAGGGTCACAGACACACCCCCCCCCCGCCCCCCACGCCTTTAAACCATACCCGTGTGATAGTTCAAACAGTTGCGGTGGTGATGGGCGGGGCCTTCAAGTGCTGCGCCGTCCCTTTAACACGAGGACGATGAGCTCCCTGGAGCTGAACGCAGCTTCAGGTCGACCTGCACACGCCCCCCCCCCCACAACGGAGACGCCCCATTACAGGAGCGTGTGAGATTACAGGGTGTGTGTGTGTGTGTGTGTAGGCACTCAATCAGTCCTGACACCGTGGCCCCACAGAGTCCACACACACACACACACACACACACACTGTGAAACCATTTATCTGAGCCGGCAGACAGAAGGGTTTTTAATATCTCCACCATTTCTATCATTCTTCCACCGTTACACACACACACACACACACATACACACCCCAGCAGAAGTGTGTGTGTGTGTGTGTGTGTGTGTGTGTGGAGACAATCTGTTGAGGGTGACCCCTGCAGTAAAGGTCGTGTTGGGCAGCGGCTGTAAAATGAGTTGCTTCTTCAGACCTTGTTGTGGACAAACTGACATTGTGCTGATCTGACCTCACGACCCCCACGCCTTCCTCCACTGTGTGTGTGTGTGTGTGTGTGTGTGTGTGTCTGCTGCTAAATCCTAGAATGTGTTCTGGCCCCTGGGGGCCGATGAGAACGTGTGGAGAGGAGCTTTAAGCTTTAGCAGCGAGTGTAGAAGAAATAAACCAGACTAGAATATAACTGTTAACACACATGGTCTGTTAATATTTGAACTAAATAATAATTTTAAAACACTTAATAATAATAATAATAATAATAATATAATTATTTTTAATAATATAATATTATTATTTTTAATAATAATAATAATAATTGAACTCTTCTAATAAAAAATATAAAATGGTGATTATTTTGTCAGCATCATTTCCAGATGAATCCCTGCTCAGGCATCACTAAGTATATTTCCCTGCAGATGATGACAGCATTTCTGTGGCTTATCGCTCCTGAGGCGCGGCTCTAAGCCTTGGGGGGGGGGGGGGGTTTAGTCAAATCGCTGACTCGTCAGCCTCCCCCCTCTGTATTCATGAGTGTATTAAAGCTCTACGGGGGTGAGATACGGCGCCTTCATCAGGAGCTGGCTGTTTGTCTCTGGCTATCCTCCTGTCACAGGTGTGTGTGTGTGTGTGTGTGTGTGTGTGTGTGTGTGTGTGTGTGTGTGTGTGTGTGTGTGTGTGTGTGTGTGTGTGTCACACACTCCTGTCTGGCTGATAACAGATTATCTGACTCGACTCGCTCAGCTGGTCCTGGTCACCTCTCGAGCCGACCGGACGCCGTCGGGACGACGCATTTGTCATCCTGACAGTTGAGGGGGGGGGGTGCAGGTTGTTTTGTGACAGAGTGGATTTCCACACACACACACACACATCGATGCACTAACTGTTTCCTTCTCCCCACCCCACCCCCCTCCAGAGACCTCATCAAGAAGTTTCTGGTCATTGACCGAGCCAGGCGTCTGGGCAACTTGAAGGTGAGTCTGTTTGACTTCCTACAGTCACAGCGTCTGTTCCTGTACCCCCCATCACCGTTTGAGGGGGTTCCGTTTGATTTACTGGTAATCTAAAGAGCGCCCCCCCCCCCCAACGGAACCAGCAGTGAGCTCTCGACACAACAAATAGTTCTTTAATCCCGTGATTGACTCCCCGTAATCCCAGACAGGATGGTGGCGATCTGCTGCCGATATTCCATCACATCCAGGCTCATCAGCGGCGACGCCGCTGCAGATACAGCTGGGTGGAAACGGAACCACCTGTCAATACGTGTATTGATCCAGGCCTCAGTTAAACCCCCCAGGTTCACGTCTGTACAGATCAACAGTGTGAACAGAGCAGCTCCGGCTGGGATATTCTTCTGATCACACGCCACCTGCAGCCGGTCCGTCGGGTCCGGTGGGTTTGCCCTCTGTCCTGCCTGCAGGAGATTTACAGCAGGTCCTGAGTCACCCCCCCCATCACCCCCCCACTGTAAATATTTGACCACATTTTTCACAGAACTCATCTTCCAGACCCGCTGACACTAGAACATTTTTTGGTGGAGGTCAGTTTGTGCTTCAGCATCATGAATGAGTTCTCTGTCCTGATCTGGAGCTACAGCTACGTGCTACATGCTACGTGCTACATGCTACGTGCTACATGCTACGTGCTCCTCACAGTGGGCTGATGGGAACTGGTTCCACCAGGAAGCGCTTCCTCCTCAGATCTCAGCTGGAGGTCACTGGATCCTGTCCTGTGTGAGCTGAGGATGAGGAGCTGATGAAGATGATCAGAGTGTTTGTTCTTCAGAGGAGCAGCAGGACCCCCCCCCCCCAACCCCCCCACTTTGTTTAATGACGTTCAAACCTGTGGGGTGTTTCAGAACGGAGCGGACGACGTGAAGAGACACCGCTGGTTCAAGACCATCGACTGGGAGCTGGTTCCTCTGAGGAAGCTGAAGGTGAGAGAACGACGAGTCACTTTGTTCAGACGTCTGACAGCTCTTTGTTTGTTTGTTTGTTTGTTTGTCACAACAAAAGGCATTATTCTGACTGTTGGGCTAAAATAATAAACCACATCAGCTCTATGAGAACGTGTTGTTTGTTGTGTTTTGTTTGTGTTTGTTGTGTTTTGTTTGTGTTTGTTGTGTTTTGGTATTTTTTTGTTGTGTTTTGTTTGTGTGTTTTGTTTGTGTTTGTTGTGTTTTGTTTGTTGTGTTTTGGTTTTTTTGTTTGTTGTGTTTTGTTTGTGTTTTGTTTGTTTGTGTGTTCTTTGTTTTTTGTGTTTGTTGTGTTTTGTTTTTGTTTGTTGTGTTTTGTTTGTGTTTGTTGTGTTTTGTGTGTTTTGTTTGTTTGTGTTTGTTGTGTTTTGTGTGTTTTGTTTGTTTGTGTTTGTTGTGTTTTGTTTGTTTGTGTTTGTTTTGTTTGTTTGTGTTTGTTTTGTCTGTGTTTGTTGTGTTGCGTTCAGGTGTCGTAGGAAATGTTAAACACAGAAGCTCGTAAACCGTCTTCACTGAATCTTCTTTCTGACCTCTAACTCTAAACACTGTAAACCTGTTGTCCCCCCCCCAGCCTCCCATCGTTCCCACGGTAACCCACGAGGGCGACACCTCCAACTTCGACGTGTACCCGGAGGACGACTGGAAGAAGGACCCCCCCGTGCCTCAGAAGGACCTGGAGATCTTTGAGAACTTCTGATCAGATGTTACTGTCGCCATGGAGACAGCTCGGAGGGGGGGGGGGGTCACATTCTATCTGTAACAACATCACCCCCCCCACACAAAGAAACACTCCAAATAATTTATACTGTGACATGTATCATACAGGATGAGTTGCTTTTTATATCTTTATTTATCTGACTCCAGTCAGACTTTGCTGGTTCGGTTTTTTTTATCAGTTGTTTCTCTGAGCCTGTTTATGCAAAAACAAACAAACAAACAAAAGATAGTTGTTGTTGTTTTGAACCCAGACTGTTACTTTCTACCGACAGAGAAGAACAATCAGGTCTTTTTAACGATTACTTCATTTTTTAACCTTTTTTTATGTTGACGCGGCTGTTTTTTAACGTGACTCCAGACTGGTGCTGTAACGGTCACTGGGCCAGTAGAGGTTAGCGGGGGGGGGGGGGGGGCTCCGGTCACACCTGGTGTGTGTGTCCCCCCCCCCATTCATCCATCCTCCATCCGGTTGCGTTCGCCATTTCCTGTTTGTAGAAGGTGTTTCCTGTTCGTACAAACGGACTCACAGAAGGGAAAAGCTTTGTTATCTGTTTGCACCTGAACGCAGCATGAGGTCATGTGACCCCCCCCAGCCCCCCACCATCACCCCCCCCCGTCAGTGTTTTAGCCACTCAAGATCATGTGACCAGTCGCACTCTCACAAAGGTGTCTTGCATCGCCTCGGAAACACGTGAAGCTCGCTTGAAGCAGCGCCCTGCGCCACCCGTGGAGAGGTGCATCATGGGATTGTTACTGTGAGGCGCTGTCGCCATGGCAACGGGCTGATGAATGCACACTGTCCCGCCTCCAAAAAGGCGTTCATGCGTTCGTTCGTGATCATTGCTGTACGGTTACAGTTACCACGGTTACTGATGCCATTCACCTTCATCATCATCATCATCATGTGGTGGGCGGGGCTGGGATGGGGGCGGGGGGGGGTCGTCTCACCAGTCAGAATTAATTTGAGTTTGTGTCTGAGATCAACAAATAAACGATTGTTTGCTGCCGCGAAAATGTCCTCATGTTTCATCTCTGACTGTTAAAAATCTTTAGGAGCTGTTTCCATGGAGACGGGATGCTTCTGGTCTCCATGACGACATGGCCAGAGTTCCCGTCTCCGCAAAAACAAAATGTTGAAGCGCCCACGAAAGTTTTATCACCCATTTTATCACTGATGAAGTCAGAAGTTGTAAAGAGAACGTTGGATCAGAATCTTATTCCGGATCTGGACCTGGAGCAGCGTTTGTTCCTGATTAACCCTCGAACGCCCACAGAACAACCGCAGGACACTTTGACTAACGACAGCTCATGACTGCCTTATGAACTGGCGTAGGGGTGACACTTCCCAGAATGCCCTGGGGCAGGAGCAGCCTCCAATCACCTTTGATGTGATGGAAAAGTAACTGGAAGAAGCCGCCCCGACCGTTTGATGATCAAACACGTGAGGCGGGACCGACGCGCTGAAGCCCCGCCCACCCAAACGACAGGGTGCTCTAATGACGGCGTGGAGCCCGTCATCATCAGCTGAGGGCTCCTGTCATCAGGACAGGTGGGGGGACGCGCCACGCCTCTGTTGGGTGGGAGGTGATGCCCCCCCCCCCACACACACACACCCGGCCTCACCTGGATTCTGCCCCCACTGCTCCAGAGGGGGCGGGGTCAAGAAGGCCACATAGACGGGAACAAAGACCGACTGGAGGTTCTTCTTTTATGAACACATGTTTATTAATGTGTAATAATCACGTGACCCGTTTTGATTGGGTTCCAGGCGGAACCAGAACCGGAGCGGCGTGTGAACGGTTAACCCCGTGAAGGACGGACGCCACGGCGGAAAGTTTTTCTGGCTGCGCCGAACCGAGGCCGTCCTGACAGATACTGATTGTTAAACTTGTAAGTGAGACGCCTGCGATCCATTAGTTTATTAAATCATGGGAAGCATGACTCAACACCCGCACACATTTGGCGTCGCATCTGAACACACACAAACTTTCTCGTGTGTGTGTGTGTGTGTGTGTGTGTGTGTGTGTGTGTGTGTGTGTTTTTCCATCTTGCTGCCGTCTCTCCTCTCCGGGTCGACCCGGTGTTTCCCATCCATCAGCGCATCGGCCAACAGCTGGATGTGATCGAGTGTCTCTGCGCCGTCCTTCAGTCCTCTGGAGATGACACACACACACACACACACACACACACACACACACACACACACACACACACACACACTGGCTGTGTTTCCATGTGTTTTCTTTTATTTCCACTCTGTTATCCCAAGAATCATTTCATGTATGGATTTTCTCCCCCCACCCCCCCCACCTTGAGAAGCTGCCATGCTTGTTTGCACATTAAGCCCAGTTAGCCTCCTGACCCCCCCTCCAAGTGTTCCTCTGATGCCCCGTCGCCGTGGAGCTTGGCGAGCGCATCAGAACTATCGGAGACGTCTTGTTGGCGCTGGAGGGGGGAGGAAACACGAAACACCGGCTGTCGGCTGTTAGACAACAGAGGGACATCCTCTGCGGGCCAGGAACACGCCCCACCCTCCTGCCCCGTTGGCCCCCGCCACACCGTGAATCCTTCCAACTCCTGACGCGTGACGGCCCGTCTCCACACGACCGTTTGTGGGGCTCTTTCCATATTCAGCCGTTAATCGTGGGGCCCCGTCGAAGTCGAACCCGTTTGGCGTCGGCAACCGTCGATCTCAGCCACGTTTTACGGTAACGTATTCTGTGTTAGCGGCCGGAGCGGCCCCTTTAAGAGGGTAGTCATGTGACCGAGGCGAGCATCTCCACAAGCATCAAGAGTGACTTATAGACAGATATCAGTCAGTGTGTGTGTGTGTGTGTGTGTTAGACGTTCCTGGAGATGAGTCAGTGCTGATAAAATCCACATCTGCTGGTTTTTTGTTGTTTGTTTGTTTGTGTGTGTGTTTATGGTTATTTGTTCGAACCAAAGACGAATCGGACGCCAAAAAAGTGAGAAGATTCCAAAAAACACATCCCATAAATGTTTATTAGTCAAAGCTCGCTGGTTCCAACGTCATGCTAAGCTAGGCTAACACCTGCTGTTGTTAACGTTATGTAAAAACACAGCCTTACAAGGTTTAATCTGGTAGAATAATTATTCCATACGTTTGATTTCATTGAAGATTAGCATTAATGTCAAGGTTTAAATTAATCCTGAAGGCGGGATGAGGACTTTGAAACATCCTAAATCTCCTTCTTCCCGGCTCCTGGAGCACAAATAAAGTTGTCCGTCTGAATTTACGGCGTCTTTACAACCCGTGTGGACGAAGCTCGCACGGCTGACAGCAATAAAAATCAGTCGTAGAAAAGTTACCATGGCAACGGCGACTCCATCGTCCACTGAGGTGATCACTTCAAGAAAACAGAAATATACTTCTCATTTCAAGTCGTGTCCAGGAGATGCACGCGTGTGATTGGCTGAAGCAGCAAGTCCCACGCTGATATGAAATTAATTTAATCAATTCAAAAGGAAATTATATCAAAGCAGGATGAGGAAATGATTGTAGTTTCTACTCTGTTATTGATTGTTTATTCATTTATTTTCTGTATTTTTCCTCTTTCGGGGGTCATGGGGGTGACTGGATGATAATTTATTTACATATTATTTTGTCTTTTCCTGGTTTACTTCAACATGTTTGAAGTGAGTCCGTCCTCCTGTTGCACTGCTAGTCTCCGTGTTTTAGAGACAGCAGTGCGTCCCCTCTGCCCCCACCTGTACCTGTTGTTAATCTTCACTTTTTACAGTGTTCAGGTTCACCTGGGATGGGGAGGGAAACTTGAACTGTCTTTTCTTCTGTCTCAGTTTCATATTGTGGGTGAGTTGGTCATTAATCTTTTGTCTGTGTTTGGGCTGCAGGTCGACAGACGGTCTGTTGGTAAAACAATGTTTTAAAGCTGCGCTTCAGTAAAATCTGTTAAATAAAGGAAGACCTGAGGCCAGCAGAACAAATACGAGAGAAGGTGTTAGCGTCAGAGCAGCACGACGCTTCAGTTAGAGGTGAGTGGGGTCCGCCAGTCCAGGTCCACGCAGTCAAACAGTCCAGGTTCACACAGTGAAACAGTCCAGGTCCACGCAGTCAAACAGTCCAGGTTCACACAGTGAAACAGTCCAGGTCCACGCAGTGAAACAGTCCAGGTTCACACAGTGAAACAGTCCAGGTCCACGCAGTGAAACAGTCCAGGTCCAGTCCAGGTCCACGCAGTGAAACAGTCCAGGTTCACACAGTGAAACAGTCCAGGTCCACGCAGTGAAACAGTCCAGGTCCAGTCCAGGTCCACGCAGTGAAACAGTCCAGGTTCACGCAGTGAAACAGTCCAGGTCCAGTCCAGGTTCACACAGTGAAACAGTCCAGGTTCACACAGTGAAACAGTTCAGGTTCACACAGTGAAACAGTCCAGGTTCACACGGTGAAACAGTCCAGGTCCACGCAGTGAAACAGTCCAGGTCCACGCAGTGAAACAGTCCAGGTCCACGCAGTGAAACAGTCCAGGTTCACACAGTGAAACAGTCCAGGTCCACGCAGTGAAACAGTCCAGGTTCACACAGTGAAACAGTCCAGGTTCACACGGTGAAACAGTCCAGGTTCACACAGTGAAACAGTCCAGGTTCACACGGTGAAACAGTCCAGGTCCACGCAGTGAAACAGTCCAGGTTCACACAGTGAAACAGTCCAGGTTCACACAGTGAAACAGTCCAGTGTGTCAGTAGTTTGCTCTCTAAACTCCGTTTGTTGCCTCTGGTTCTCTTCCTCCAGTCTCAGAGCTCCATCAGTCCTCCTGACCACACCTCAGGTTAGAACATTCCTGCAGGAATGTGGACGGTCCTCCACGACCCACCAGACGTTTGATGTTGAGTGAAGCTTTCAGGTAGACAAACATGAATTCATTAACGTCGGGCAGCGCTTTGCCTCCAGACACAGGTTATATTGTCCGTCTTTGGCTGGGCGCTCTGCCTCCACTGTAAAGGCGAACGTAGCCCAGCATAAGCATCACGTCATGGTCTCATTACCCGAACGCAGCGCTATAAAACAAACAGCCTGCCGTCATCACACCAATTGTCAGTGACAGTCTCACAGTTGGCCTGGTTTGTGCTTTTCGTGGTCTGGTTTCAGTTCGCTGGAGTTTTACTGGACTGTGTTCCCACCACTGTCGCTCTCCATTCTGTTGACCGGTGCAGAAGAAGCTCGCCGGCTTTCAGGTCACGTCAGGCCGTGAGATGTAGCTGCAGAATCAGAGTTCTGATCCAAGTCCAGTGAAAATGTCCATACATCCAGCCTTTGATCAGGATTTCACTCCCAAATAATGAATTGATCTCCTTTGTTTGCCAGCAGCTGCAACCACTTAAGTATGACTTTATCCTCTCCCCTTTCCTCCTTTACATTCTGGGGTCAGGCTGATTTTGGCTTTGCAGCTTTTCACTCGTAAAAGCATCTCTTTCCCGTCGTACTCCTCCTCACATTAGGATCTCATTTGCAGTTTCCCCCCTTTTTTCTGTGTGAAGTTGATGTTGGGTTAGGTTTTTACCCTTTTAAAGGCCTCGCTCCCGTACTAATGAGGCCCTGCTGCTCGCACCCCTGGGAGTCAGGACTCTAGTATCAGAATGAGGTGGACAGATGGTTTCCATCATCTCAGTCCGGTGGGTCCATTAGAGGAACAAGGTGCCTGGTGAGAAAACTTCTACTATAAACTTCTACCTATATGATGCTGTTCTAGTACGACTGACTTTCCGGTGCTAGCTAGCATTCCTGGTGGCACCACCTGCTCTTTAGGAGCAGCCATCATTCACACCAGTGGAACCAGTGGACCCCTGGGAGCCGTTTGGGCTCCAGCGTCTTACCCGAGGATACTTTGACATGTGAGTCACAGCTGGCAAAGGGAGTCAGATCCCCACCGGTATTATCAGCTTTATGACTACAGCTTGAAAATAAAACCCTAAAAAAAGACCAGCAGGTGAGACGCTGATGCCTGTTGGAGACGGTGGGGGATTCTTTTCATCATTTCTGTCTGGAAAACAGAGCTAACGTTTGTGCTGAAAGTCAGACAGACTGATCAGCGGGGGCAGAAACATCTTTATCACCCCCTTCCTGCCCCCTTTTGACTGGAACTCCACTCCAGACTCTCCATGGTTTAACTGGAAGCAGTGGACCTGACTGGTCACCTCTCACTGGATCAGTGGTTACTGTTCCATTAAGTGGAAGGTGTTTGGACTGCATCCTGACATCCCATCATCGCTGCTATTAGAAGATTTTAATAGCTGATGTCCAATTCTTTTTTATTCTCGCTAAATATTGGCTAACTGACACATTAATGCACCAGAATGGCTTCCTGACTGCCGAGTGCCGCCCCCCCCAGCCCTCAAACTGTCACTCCGGCTGTAATTGGACTAAATGCTGGCGTTCAGCTCTTCAGCACCTATAAACAGCAGGCAGGCCTCTAATGTGTGTCATTTTGCAAACTGTGAGCGGCTCTGGCTCGTTGGGTAGAATTCTGTTCAGATCTGTGAGCTGATGGAGACGAATGGGCCGGGGGGTGGGGGGGTTCTGGATGGGTTCTACGTCCCAGCTGAGGAAACAGAGCCGCTGGCTCGCACCCAGGGGACCGGATGCTGCAGAGAGGATGAGCCGGATGAATGAACCCGCCTTGGATCCTCTGATGCCCGTTGGCTCCATAGGGGCCGTCAGGAGTGGGGGGGAGAGACATCATCACGGGTTATCGCTGTGATCTGGTTCTGTGACGGTGACGCATTTGGGTCACAAATCCTCCATGAAAATCAAATGTGAACATGAGTCAACATTGGGATCAGAACCAACGCCGACGAGCCAATCAGACGTCAGAGTGGATGGAGTTCAACAGCAGGTGGCCGCCGAACGCTCCAGCTTCACGTCGTTACTCCCCTCCATCGCTGGGTTCTGGGAATGTGTTCACAGCTCATCTGTGGTTCCCTAGGGGGTGGGGGGGGGGGTCCCCATATGGAGCCCTCGTGTGTCAGGAGGCCCCTGAACCTACAGTTTATCATGTATTAGTTTACAAAATCACTGAAACAGATGCAGATAAAACTGCATAAAAACATCCAAATGACCACCTATAGTAGTAAATGTTCTGATATTCTGATATAATACTATGAAAACAAATATTTCTTTAAAATAAAAAACATATGAACAGACCGTTATTAATATGTGAGTATCTGTTGCAGTTGTTCATATCTATGAATGTTCGTAAGTCAGATGTTCTTATCTTGAGGACTTCATGTATAATGTAATACTGTTTCACGTGTTCCACTTTTCAAAATGACTTTGGTGTGCGTGTGTGTGTGTGTAGACCTGGAGCCGTTCTGTGTGGACGTTCTCTTCTTGACCTTCTGGGGCAGAAGCTCAAACAAGGCTGGAGACCTCCTTTAATGGTCCAGACAAGCTGATGTATGAAATACTGTAAACACATAAGTGTTAAATATGTGTTAAACAGATAAAAAGTCAACGAAAATCCTCTTCTTTTAAATGCTCTTCACATGTTCAAGATTAGCGGTCTGATCGCCGTTGGGTCCATGAGGTCATGTTCCTGCGTTCTGATCATGATCATCCGTTAGACCAGATGTTCTGATGCGACACTGGTTAGAAATGTTCAGCGCTCCCCAAACAAGGAAGTGTTTTCAGGAGGGATTGCTGGAGTTTGGAAGACCCCTGTCCTCTGAGGCTGAGGGGTCATTTCTTAGGTCTCAATGGTGTTGAACTTTGCTGCTCCTCGTCATTTCTGTCTTTGTGTCAACCTCCACATCCGTCCAGTTCTCCACCAGCTGCTGTAGCGAGACTGTCTGAGCTGAAAACAGTGAGCAAGTGACCCATTATATACAGTTAGTACGTTATATAACCACCCAGAGTCAGTGTGGAAATAGGGCCCTCGGGACATTTACCTGTTCCTCCTGGATGGTCCTGGGTTACCCCCAGGCCACTTAAAACATGTATTACCTCCCCCAACTTCTAATCATCCGAGATCCCAGTAGGTGCATGAAAATCTCCAAGGGTTGGGGGTTGGGGTTGGAGTTAGAGTTGGGGTTGGTGTTGGGGTTATAGTTGGTGTTGGGGTTAGAGTTGGTGTTGGTGTCGCAGTTAGAGTTGGTGTTGGGGTTTGGGTTAGAGTTGGAGTTGGGGTTAGAGTTGGTGTTGCGGTTAGAGTTGAGGTTGGGGCTGGGGCTAGAGTTGGGGTTGGGGTTAGAGTTGGTGTTGGGGTTGGGGTTAGAGTTGGGGTTGGGGTTAGAGTTGGTGTTGGGGTTGGGGTTACAGTTGGTGTTGGGGTTACAGTTGGTGTTGGCGGTAGAGTTGGGGTTGGGGTTGGGGTTAGAGTTGGTGTTGGGGTTGCATGATGGTTCTTGAGCCACCTAGACTTGCTCCTTTGGAGACAAAGGAATGAGATTCTTTAAGAAGAAACCCCCCCAGGGACTCTGTAACCCTTCACTGCCCTCATCATGGACCCACCCCCCCTGTCTGCTGCAGATGAAACACACTCTGGTACTTCACCGCTAAGGAGATGCACAAACTGGGGACAGCGAATGGGCTCCCGTCATCCCAGTCCCCCCCATGTTTTATTTGCCACAGCCTTTCTTTACCACAGTCTAGTTTCCATCTGCACTCAGAAACCATTCGCCCCAACTTTGTTTAACCCCTCTGAGGTCTACCAATATGCTGATGATGATTTTCTATTCATGTGTTTGTGATAAAGTGATGGAATGTGGTTTGAAAGCCCCGCCCCCACCGCTCCAGTGGGTTAAATGAAAAGCTGGGATGTCGTAATGTCAAACGATGACGTCCCTGTTCTGATTGGCTGTCGCTGTGAACAGTGCCAGACTCATCTGGAGCGCTGAGCAGCCAGACATGTTATAATTAGTGGTCTGGGGCGGGTGGAGCCATCGGTTTGACGAGTTTCCATTGGCTGTTGGATGTTTGGAACGAGCCGCTCTGCCATGTCTCTGAAGCGCCACACACACACACACACACACACACACACACGCACGCACACACACACACACACACACACACACTGTTGACAGCCATGTTACCTTTTCTCATGATTCAGCCATTATGCTAATATCTCCTTCCTCATTCGCATTAATTCTCTTTCTGGAGGGTCTGGATCTTATTTATTGGGGGTTTTTTTTGTATTGATTAGTATTTATTGGTATTTATTAGCCCCCCTGGGGACTAATAAAGTTTTTTTGAATTGAATTTGAATTAATTTTAAATCAATAATCAGAGACTCGTCCAATCAGTACGATGACTGTCTCCAACTATCAAATCTAGAGAAATGGGGGGGGGGTACAGCGGTTAAACTTGACACATGTTAACGCTCAGAAATACGTCCAGAGGTGGTGAGGACCCCCACCCACCCCACCCCCCAGCTATGAGCTGCTTTTTCCTTCCCCCAGACGGTTGAGCCTTTTTCTCAGTAACGACTGAAACGTCCAGGAAGTTGTAATCTCTGACTGTTCGTCCTGCATGGCGGGGGCGTGTGAATAAATCTGGAGGGTCCTGGTGTGGGGGGGTAGGGGGGCAGAGGAGGATCTAATCCCTTTACCTTCTGCTGACTCGTCAGCCTCCGCCGCGGTCACCACTGCAAAACCTCTTCTGATTGGACGACAGCAGATCCCATCGCCTCAGGGTTCCTCCTGTCATCCTGTCCAGAAACAGGATGTCACATGACGGAGTCACAGCTGAGTCCAGCCCCTCGTCTCCACGGTTACCGGAAGTCGCTCTGATGATTCATGGGGGTAACACCCTGGGGCGCCGCCGGGGGCCACGCGGCGCCGCCGACCCCGCCTCCATGTGCTGTTGATGCAGGTGGGCTGCAGGTCCTCAGTGATGTTGTGATGGATGGAGCCCCCCCCCTCCCCCCGCCCCCCCAAACACGGGGCCGTGACCTCCGACCTCCACTTTCATCCAACTTAAACATCGTCACAAAGCCGGGACTCAGGGGCCCCCACCTCAGCACGTAGGTGAGGGAGGGGTCTGGGGGCCAAAGCTAACAGCACACAGAGTGTGTGTGTGTGTGTGTGTGTGTGTGTGTGTGTGTGTGTGTGTGTGTGTGTGTGTGTGTGTGTGTGTGTCTAGACAGCCTGCTGCTCATACGTGACTCAACGCTGATGACAGACCTTTACCTCCCACCCCCACCCTGACCCCCCCACCTCTCTGTACAGTCAGACATGAACCAACAAGGAGGTGTGCCCCCCCCCCCCCCCATCAACTCATGCCCTGCAGGGGGCAAACGGAGCCCCCCCCTCACCTCCTGACACCTGGACCGTCTCCAGGACCGGAGATCCAGATCGTCTCATCAGGACCAGCTGGATACCGGAGAGCAAACCTCCTCCAATCAGGGAGGAGTTTCCAGACCCCCCCTGTCCCCCCCCCCCTTCAGCCAAGATGTGGTTTAGTCAGAGAAACGTCTTCTCACCACATGTGATCAGTATTGATTATAGATGAATCAGAATGGAGCAGCAGTGATCAACCGGCTGTTTTACGCACAGAGGAAACCCCCACTAAAGTGTGTGTGTGTGTGGGGGGGGTCCGGTCCGGTTCCTCCTCATGTGACTCACATTACAGACATCCGTTCAGAACTTCACGGCTTCAGCTCCGGTTTAAACCTGAGGCTCCTCCTGTCACCCCCCCACCCCCCCACCAGTGCTCAGTGGAGCTCCACAGGCGCGCAGGACGCAGACGGACTCCGGCTCCGGGATTTACTTTCCGTTCTCTCCTCCTCGCGGTGCGTAAAGTTAGTTTGCGTCGGACCGAGCCGCGTCTTTTCTGGACCCCTTCCTGAGATGGAACCCGAGGAGAACCCGGGGGGCGGGGTACCGAGGTTCTGAGGTGACAACATCCATGTTTCATCAGCTCTGAGCGGGGGGGATTAAATATTTAAGGGGCACTTTACCGAAACCCCCGCCGCGGCTCGGTGCGTAATTCATCTCGGTGCGTAATTCACCGTCCGTCCATTCATGCGGTGTCGGAGGCAGAACTTTCATTTCTGGCTCTTTTTGAATAATAATAATAATCAATAATAATAATAATAATAATAATAATAATAATATAATTGTTATATTGCGTCAGCTGCTGTGACTCCTCCTCCTCCTCCGAAGATGGTCGCCTGCGTTCTCCAGGCCCTCCTGGTGCTGGTGATCCTGCCCCCCGCTGCCCCCGGCCCCTGCCCCCGGCCCTGCTCCTGCCCACAGCCCGTGGAGCTCCACTGCACCTTCCGCTCCCTCTTCTCCGTCCCCCCGGCTGTTTCTAAAGACGTGAGGCGCATGAACCTGGGGTCAGTGACTGCTTATGGATGCCTGTTGTTTAGTGTTGTTTGTTTGTTTGTTTGTTTGTTTGTTTGTGACTTTGTTGTTGGGGCTCAGGTTCAACAGCATTAACTCCATCACAGACCAATCACTGGGGGGTCTGCGGAAGCTGGAGCTGCTGATGATCCACGGGAACGACATCCACAGCCTGCCTGATGGGGCGTTCAGGGACCTCCAGTCACTGCAGGTACTGCAACTAAAACACACTGTATGAATGAATGAATGAATGAATGAATGAATGAATGAATGAATGACATCAGCTGGTTGCCTTTATGTTACGTTATTTATTTTGGGGGGGGGGTCCTGTCAGAAGCCCCCTGTCCCTGACGGCTCTCACTTCTGTCTCGGTGACTCTTCTTACCGCTCAGACGAGACGAAGGTTTCTGCTCCTCTTCCCGTTTCACCAGAAAATGTTTCAGATTTTTTTTTTCTTCCTGAAACGAGGCAACAAACACGTCAGATGTTTGTCCTCCAACGCACCCTCACTGTCTATCGTTACACCCCCATCCTGAAACACCCTCCCCTCCTTCAAACGCTGTTGCAGCATGAATGATGACTTGTGATGATTTTCTTCTAGATGTTGAAACTGAGCTACAACAAGCTGAGGGAGATCAGCAGACGGGCCCTCCGGGGTCTATGGGCCTTGGCCAGGTTACACCTGGACAACAACCAGCTGGAGTTCATCCACCCGGATTCCTTCCATGGTCTCACCTCCCTCCGGCTGCTGCAGCTGGAAGGCAACCAGCTCCAGCAGCTCCACCCAGCCACCTTCGCCACGTTCACGCTGATGGACTTCTTCCAGGTCTCCACCCTGAGGCATCTCTACCTGTCTGACAACAGGCTGACATCACTACCCTCCAGGGTGGTGGCCACCATGCCCCAGCTGGAGAACCTGTACCTCCATGGGAATCCATGGACGTGTGACTGCAACATGAGGTGGCTCCAGGACTGGGATAAAACCTCACCAGGTCAGTTCTTGTGATGTTTCTCAGTGGTTCATCTAGATAAATAACTCCACCCTGCTCTAGAGTCTAATCTGACAGTGTTGTGTCTCCCCCAGGTGTCCTGAAATGTAAAAAGGATCGGGCGCTCCCTGGTGGCCAGTCATGTCCCATGTGCTCCTCTCCCAGACACCTCCGGATGAAGGAGCTCCAGGAGGTGGAGAACCTGGTCTGCAGCCGCCCCGTCATCGACTCCCCACGGAGGACGTCCCAACCTGACGACGTCGAGAGTGAAGTCATGGCTGTTGAGGACTTCAGAGAACCATTAGGAACCATCTCTCTGGAGCTGTCAGATGAACATGGGAACGAGGTGGACCTGGAGTGCACCATCGAGGAGCCCAGAGAGCTGACGAAGATGAGCTGGGAGCAGGTGTCCCAGCTGCAGCTGGCCTCCAACGTCACTCTATCGGTGGATCTGGAATGTCCGGTTGATCGAGAAAAGTACGAGCAACTGTGGAGGTTGATCGCGTACTACAGCAGCGTGCCGGCGCATTTAAAAAGGGGAACCCTGCTCAGAGAAGAACCTCATCGGATGTACGTGTACAAGCAGGACGCGGAGAGAGATGCTCAGTACTACACCGGCGTCAAAGCCAACGTCGACGCCCGACCGGCTTGGCTGATGCAAACATCTGCAGACCTTCAGCTGAACAGACTCCAGTCGTCAGCCAAGATTGTAAAACTGAGCCTCAGCACAGATTTATCAGAGGCGGTGAAGGTGGAACTGGTGCGGAGACAGACCAGATCGTGGGCGGTGATCGAGTCCACAAACACCACCCGCAAAGCTTTTAGTGTTATCCTGGGAAGCCCGAGTGAGATGTCCTGTAACGTGCAGAGTTCTGGGCAGCCGGTTATCCAATGGGTGCTGCCAGACGGCTCCCGGCTGGAGGCCCCATACAGCAGTCCAGACAACAGGGTGTCTGTTTCAGGTGAAGGACGGCTGGTCATCAAAGGCGTCCGCCACGCAGACTCAGGAATTTACTACTGCATCGCCAAGATCCATAGAGACCTGACTGTCCTGCCGTTCTACCTGACAGTGCAGGAATCCTCCAACCCTCCCCCAGGAGAGGATGATTCAATCAAAACTGTTGAGGGATTCTCAGGGGGCCCCATCAGCCTGCCTTGCGTGACCTCCGGTTCTCCTGAAGCTGAGATCGACTGGCTCCTACCGAGCAGCAACATCATTAGTTTCCAAGCCAACTCCTCCAGAGCTTTAGTCTATTTAAACGGAACCCTACACCTCCCACAGGCTCAGTTACAGGACAATGGTTATTATAAATGCATAGCGATAAATCAACATGGTGCAGATACACTGGCTACCAAAGTTCATCTCATGAGGCGCAAAGGAGTGATTCGGCCTTTGAGGAAGTTCCCATCAAGACCTCAGTCGGCCTCAGGGGTCAACACTCAGATTAAAGTCCCAACAGAGGAAATAGAGGAGGCGTCAGGCGACAGTGAGGACACCCACACGGGGGCTTCGCTAAACCACCTGGATCCGTTGAGAAAGAGAGTTCCTGGGGGCGTGGCCACAGGCAGGAGGGTCCATCCATCCAGGAATATGTGGCGGAGGCCACAAGTGCTTCGAAAACCAACGGGATCGCAAGTTGAAGACAAAAAGAATACGGTTGAGAGTAGGAGGAGGGTCAACATGTCCAAGACGAAAATCGACCCGGAGAAATGGGCCGATATTCTGGCTAAGATTAGGGATAGAAATGCTCAGAATACAGTGACTCCAGAGCCGGTCCAGAGTACGACGCCGAGGGGAGTCACAGAGATGGTGAGACAGTCTCAAAAAAACCCCAAGGGGTCATCAGATGATGGGGAGGAGGGTCAAGAACACTTCACAAAACCACGTATTCCAACGCAAGATACGCAAACGAAGCCTAATAAACACACAAAAGGCTCGCGTGTGAAAAACAGATTGGCTGGACGGACTAAAGGGCGTAAGACGTCAAACATTCAGCAGACGCCCAGCGGAGACCCTACCGCACCGACAACACCGCCTGCATACAGTTTACAACACACCACCCCTGATACGAGCTGGGATCTGCACACGACTTCAAACGGCACATTCCCCCCCCCACAGACCACATCTGCTCCCCGACACGCCGTCACATTCTGGAAGGCTAGCACAAACAGAGCAAGCAGCGCTAGTACGATCCGTCCACCAGAGAACCAAACCCCGTACGAAGATGGTGACGGAGCCCAAACGGCTGATTGGTCAGAGGCATCTGAGAGGGGCGGGGAGATGGACGAAACACATGCTGCCACTTCTACTAATGACAGAGAACTCTCTTCAACAGGAAGTCAGATTCAGCCCAACCCAAACGAATCCGTAACAAGACGAGAGGGAAATGGAAACGAGGACAAGGAGGTTTCCCCATCACTACCAGACCCAGAGGACCCAACGGATGGTGCTTTGGAATCTCTAGCAACAGCGTCTCCAACAACCACAACTGCATCCACCAATGCAAGAAGGAGAGGTTCTGAGAGGAAGACTAACTCCAAGAAAAAGATCTGGGGTCGTCGGTGGAGGCCAAACAGGAGGAAAAAGAAGCCGCTGAAACCCACACCTCCAACAGCGAGGACCACTGTCTCTCCACAGCTAAGAATAGAACCGGTACAAACGACCACAGTCCGTTTCAGTACCACAGTCCCATTCAGTGGCAGCCAAGCGGCGTCATCGTTCAGCCCGAGTCATGAAGAACTCTCAGCGTCAGGGCGGGATGCCACCAAAGTCTCCGCTCAACCAATCCCTCCGCCTGAGGCAAGCAGCGGCCTCCCACAACCGGCCAAACCGCTGTTCAAAAGCACATCAGCGGTACCGTCGTTTCCAACCGCCGCCCCAGGACTGGATCATGGAAAGACGAGCTCTCAAACAGCTTTGAGAATCTCAGGGACTGCTTCTCCTGCAGAATGGACGGGTGGATTCACATCGACCACTCAGCAGAGTTTTATGGCTCTGGAATTCACAGACGCTCCAAGGGTGAGCGCTACAGAAGACACTGGACCTGTGCCACACTCCGATAACCCCTCTGGGGGGTTTCACACTGAGGTGCCACTGCAAACAGATGGGCTGAACCAATTAGACCATCAGTACACACCTACAGCTTCCAAAGACAGTGGTGTTAATGTCACACTTTCACCATCTCCTTCTGCTTCATTATCTGAGCACGAAATGAGTTCAATGGGCTCAATGACGACGCAGGGTGTCGCTTTGAACACACAACAGATTTCCACGACGGAACATCCTGTGTCTGAAATAGTTCTGGTTCATAGTTCTAGTCCAGATGAAAGCACAAACAGTGAAGAAATTGCAGATATAGAAATCGATGTCGATGCTCCTACTGAAGGTATGGAAATACCAGCTCATACGTCAACCATCTCATCAACGCCCCATGCTTTAAACCCGTCTGTGACGACACCATCGGCTGCACCATCCAACACTCCCTCCACCGCAGCCGCGACTTCTTCTCCTTGGCCCACATTTCCAGACAGCCAGAGTCAAGAGCAACAAGTCCAACCCATCACTACATCAGAGCCATGGAGAACATCAGAGTCCTATCCTGAAGACCAGTCAACCGTTCAGAGCCTGGCTCCATTCATCAGTGTTACGACAACTTCTCCAGCTCTAGAAATGAACAGTAGACAGACCATTAAGCCAACACCCGCCCCGGTTCCAACCGCTGCTCCAAGCCAAACGGGATCATTCAGAGATGGACTGCTGACAAGCACTCAGGATTCCTCCAGAACGCAGCAGCTACCTGGACCCAGAACCGCTCCACCAGGGAAGCCAAGGATCATTAAGAAAAAATTCCAGACTTTCATTGCAAAAGCTGGAACAGATTTCCAGCTTCCTTGTGTGGCCGAGGGTGAGCCAATGCCCTTCCTGTCGTGGAGTAAAGTTACTAAAGGTATGTGAGACTCAAACCCATGTCCACATAAAGGTCACCAATGGTACTTCCTTCTTTACAAACGCTATGGAAAGGGGATATGATCATGGAGCCGGTGTCTCTAACACCTAATATTTTAATGTAATGTAATAATTCTCTGTGTTTAAGGGTTTAAGTTTGACATCTAAAGTTTTATACTGACAAGGATGGTTTATCCTTGTCAGCAGACTCATTACACTCTCAGATAAATCAATAAAACATGTAGTTTTGACATCAATGTCTTTACATGACTCGTGTTGGTAATGTTTTCTGAGGGTTTATTGCACTCATAAATTAATGAAAAATTCATTCTAAATTCTCCAGTCCTGAGAGATTTTACCACAAATTATATTTTATTGAAAGTGTTGAATCAAGTGGGATCAGATGAAATCTTGGGTTGATCAAATTAACAAGATTAATAAAAAATGCACTTATTTAATTTGAAAATTGTGCAGTTTTTGGCCATTATGGAATGCAACTGTTACATCATCATTGTTTTTGGCCGTATTTACTGTACGTGATAACAGAACGTACATTCAATAGCTTTCTGTCCATCTCTGCAGAAGCGAGTATTGCTCAGTTCTCCTTGGCCCAGAGGTTTGAGATACATCCCAATGGATCTTTGGTCATCAGGAACACGCAGCCCACCGATGGGGGGCAGTACCTGTGCACAGCCCTGAACCAGTACGGCACAGACAAGATGCTGGTCAACTTGGAGGTCCTGTCCCACCCCCCACGGATCCTCCATCCTCAACAGAGGAACATCGCTGTGCCTCTGGGGGGTAACGTTGATTTGGAGTGCACAGTGGAGGGGCACCCTTTGCCTCAGACCACGTGGGTGCTTCCAAACCACGCCCACATGGCTGCTGCCCCCATGGACGTTGCCCCTCTACAGCGGGTGTCCATCTGGAGTAATGGAACCCTCAGGATCAACCGGGCCACCTACACAGATGGAGGGATTTACAAATGCATTACCAGCAGCGCAGCTGGGACCGACACAGCCTCCGTCCACCTTCAGGTCTCGGCGTTGCCACCTGTGATTCGACAGACTCAAAGTGAGAACTATACCCTCCAGGAAGGAAGCCCCGCCTCCATCCACTGCTCTGCTACAGGTGCTCCTCAGCCCGTGATTCGCTGGACCACACCTGATGGAGCGCAGCTCACTGCCTCCGAGTTTGTTACTGGACACAACCTCATCGTGTTCCCCAACGGGACCCTCTACATCCACAGACTGGGCCTGGGAAACGGTGGAAGGTACGAGTGTTCTGCAAGTAACGTGGTGGCGTCCAGCAGGAGAACTGTGATTCTGAATGTTAAGAGAACCTCTGCCAAGGCCAGCATCACCTCATCCTCCCCCCAGAGGACCGATGTGACCTATGGGGGGCGGCTGCTGCTCAACTGTGTGGCGACAGGAGCACCAGAGCCCCGAATCATCTGGAGGACACCTTCGAAGAAGCTGGTGGACTCTCAGTACAGGTAACCAATCATATTCAGGGATTTTTTCTCAATAAAAAGTTACAAAAAATACATGTTTTTTTTATCATCATTACAGTTTTGACTCCAGGATCAAAGTCTTCTCCAATGGCACCATCACCATTCATTCTGTGACCGACAAGGACAGCGGTGACTACCTGTGTGTGGCGCGGAACAAAATGGGAGACGACTACGTTCTGCTAAGGGTCAATGTTCTGACCAGGCCGGCGAAGATCAAGCAGAAGCAGCAGCTGTCCAGCCAGGAGGTGGTGTACGGCGGCGACCTGAAGGTGGACTGCGTGGCGTCTGGTCTTCCTAACCCCGAGATCAGTTGGGCGCTACCGGATGGCACCATGGTCAACCCGGTCAAACAAAGAGATGTCAGCGGGGGGCGGAGTCGCAGGTATGAGCTTCATTCCAGAACACTAGCGCTGATTCTTGTGTGTTGTGTCAAAGACATGGTGGTCCTATAATTTGAGTCCATACTGATTTGAAAGATACCTCAAGAAGAAGAGCAGAAGTCATTTAAAATCGTTCTTTCATATTGTCTGGTTGCGGAGGTGTAGATAGAGATAATACCCCCGGTCTGTGGGGCATAGGGGAATTCTTTCATTATTTTACTAAAATCCACTTAGAGCTGGCGAATGATCCGGAAAGAAGAAGTATTTTTAGTACAACTGAATTTGTTGTAGAATTAGGTATTACATCCATTTTTGGAGCGCAGCCAGAGAACAGGGAACTCCTGCCAAGAACTGCCAAGGCAGGAAAAGTGTCTTTATTGTAAATGCTTTATGTGTTTATTAGCACACGTCTCCATTCACAACATTTGAGACTATAGTTCAACTGTTCTATTAAACTGATACGCAGATTCATTACTCGTGGGAAAAACCAATTCTACCTCTTGCGTTGATAATTATGTTAAATAAAGCCTATTCCTCACAAACAGGCATTATTAAAACAATGCATGACTAAAGCACAATTTTCCTATTTAACAATAAACCAGTCATTAGTCAACTGTCATACTTCACGGTAATTTAAACAGCCCCTGAACAGAACTGACATCTTGGAAACTATTCCCAGACTCTACGCAACAGCGAGACCACAGCAGACTAATGACTCCTCACCACCAAAGAAAAGTACTTTGTCTGGCATGTGCTATAATAAATTATATTTGTCATATTTCACCTGTAATTTCCTGTTTCCAGCGATGACACACACAGTGTACCAAAATACAGCTTTTCAATCTATTAAGTCTGTACAACCAAAATATTTCTTTATGACACATAATGAACAATAAATAGAACCAAGGAGGAGAAAATACTGGTTCCTTTGTGGGTCTGAAAATAATGCTGATGACAGTTCATTACATAGTCTACGCACATTTAAAGGTAGCATTCCTCAGTAATACTACAGCCAAGGAGTTTTTATTTGTCCTGTCCAATGGTTTGTCAATTTTATTGTTGCCTGGTAGGCTGCATGGTTGGTTGGTTGGTTGGTTGGTTGGTTGGTTCAGCATCACCACATTTACATGGGCGTAGGTATGGGTGAGAAAATGGGAAAAATGTCATTAAATTTTGTGCTGATCTGGATCCAGGAATTCTTTCACTACTATAAATTGTCAATATTTTCCATAAATTGCACAAATAGTACTGTAGGAAGAGTCACATATAGATATTATGTACTAATGTAATTTTGTTGTAATGTGCTTGTACTGTATAATGACAATGAGGATACTCTGGTATATGAGACAGCCTGGATAACAATCAGGTGAAACATGTAATTAGTTCATCTGTAATCGTGTCTCATCTCCTAATTAGTCACATGTTGTTTGTAACGTTTCTCAATTCTCTTGAAAAGCCAGTAATTCCTGCACCTGGTGAATTTATTTAATGATTATATTTAACTCTTCACACTGCCCCCCCCCCCACCCCAAACCTCTCCCTCATGCATGTGAGTCAATAATGAACCAATGAGGAACTACTGATGCACATCCTGTGAGGAAAGGATCTACCAACATGAGCACAGTGTATAGAAACTGATCAGTGTGATTGAGCAAACCTCTAAGTTGACTAATCAATAACGTTTTCCTTTTTGATTTGTTTTAGGTATGTGGTGTTTGACAATGGGACGCTGTACTTTAACCACGTTGGCATGCCAGAGGAGGGCGACTACACCTGCTACGCAGAGAACCAGCTGGGTAAAGATGAAATGAAGGTTAGAGTTAAGGTCAAAGTAGGAACTTCTGCACCACAAACTCAGGAGAATGACCAAAAGCTGGTCAGGGTTCTCCAAGGTGAGCCGGTCCGACTGAGCTGTGACGCCAACGGAAAGTCTGACATCACATGGATCGCCCCTACAAATAGAGTGATTTCCTCCAGTTTAGACAAATACCAGATCTTAGACGATGGGACATTGGTGATCCAAAAGGTCCAACATTCTGATGGAGGTAAGTACACCTGCATGGCCAGGAACCACGTAGGACGAGAGCTTAAAGTCTTCAAGCTGGAGATCCTGGTAGCGTCTCCAGTAATCAATGGATTCAATGGAACTACTAATGCCATCAAGGTGACCGCAACTCAGGATCAGAAGACGTTTGTGGACTGTGCGGCCAAGGGAACTCCCACCCCTCGAGTCATGTGGGTCCTGCCAGGAAATGTGATTCTTCCTGCACCGTATTATAGCAACAGAATGATAGTTCACCAAAATGGAACCTTGGAAATTAGGTCCCTCAAGAGGACAGACTCTGGGAGACTGGTTTGCATCGCTCGTAATGAAGGAGGGGAGGTCAGACTGGTGGTTCATTTGGACGTGAAGGACGTGTTGGAGAGGCCACAAACGACAAGACCCAAAACTAACAACCTTTCGCTGAGCGTGGGGAACACCATGACTCTGAATTGCACCTTTGAGGGCTCAACACAACCTCATGTCACTTGGGTCTTACCCAATGGTACGCCGTTGCATAGTGGAACTCGGTTCTCCAAGTTCTTCCACCGGCTGGATGGCTCCTTGGTCATCAGCAACCCTTCCATTGCTGAAGCTGGTGTGTATCGGTGTCTAGGACAAACGTTCCAAGGCTTTGCGGAGCGTACGATCACTTTATCTCCCGGGAAGAAGCCAGAGATCAGCAATCGGTACAGCACTCCTGTCAGCATCATGAATGGGGGAAGACTTTTCCTTCACTGTACAACCAGTGGAGAACCTCCCAGATTGACCTGGACATTACCCACTGGGGTGGTCCTCAACAGGCCCCAGAGAGCCGGACGATATGCGATACTTGCCAACGGGACCCTCGCCATCCAACAAGTATCCGTCTACGATCGGGGATTGTACACTTGCAGGGTAGCGAATGAATACGGCGGTTCCGCAATGTCTGTGTCGGTGATTGTGATCGCATCCCCACCTCGAATCACAAGTGGCCCCCCGTCTGTGACCTACGCCAAACGCGGGGTGGCTATTCAGTTGAACTGCATAGCAACTGGGATCCCAAAAGCTGACGTGGCGTGGGAGACACCCGATAAAACCCGCCTGGCCGTCAGCGCTCAGCCACGCCTTTTTGGAAACAAGTACCTTCATCCTCAGGGTTCGCTCATCATCCAGAACCCCACGCAGAAAGACTCTGGCGTCTACCGCTGCACCGCCAGAAACGCCATCGGGACAGACTCCAAAGCTACGTTCCTCAATGTATTCTGAGGAGTCTGGTCATTGGTGGCGGTTTATGTCCATACTGTATGCCCAACCAACTGCCTGTTAAAAACAGATGATGTTTTTAATGATCCAAATGTTGTAGAAACTGCTGATTTGTGAGCTGATTAAAACCTGCAGTGGTGCTTGGAGAGCGTCCACATCACTGGGAAACATCAGTATATCAGGATTCGACGTCAGCGTTTGCAAAAGAAACGCTCCTCGTGTGGTTTGACGGTCACATGGTCCAAGTTGCTTGTGTTGTTTGTCGCTAGCGCTGGTGCTAATTATTCTGGGACACAGATTCAGGCCTGAGTACTTTTAGAACTTGCCACCAAATTATTTACCCAGCAGAGGTAACTGAACTATTGCGCATGCAGCGGCGACCCCCCCCCCCATTAAGAGGCTGCTCCCACAGAGATGAACCCACGTCCGCCCGCTACGCGCTGCTCACTCGCTCCGCGTGACGCTTCACGTCTGTTGGTCTTTAAATGAGGATAAAAATACTGGCAGCGCTGCGCTGTGGCGTTCAGGAGTGGCTCCTTGTTGTCCATTAATTACTGATGGTCGTCCCGCTGCGAGAGAATCCTCGCTCCACGCCGCTTCTCTGAGGCGTTCTGAAGGCGGCTGGACCTGCGGAGATGAATCTCTGTGTGATAACGGCCCCCCAGCTCCACACAACAAACTTTCAGAGAGTAGAAATTTTGCTGTTATAAAACATCTGAGGAACCAACACAAACCAGCAGCTACGTCCAACCGTTTTTCGTATACGACTGTAAATTTAGTTTTTGTGCCCCATTTCCACCACAAGTGAGCTAAGATGTGCTAGCTGCGTTAGCATTCAGTCAGTCGTTTTTTTTTAATAAAATACACCGATATACTGCAAAACGTCAACATATTTCAAGTCACTGACGGAAACGAGCAAGAAACCTGTTTTATGGAGAACCTTGATGTACGATTACGTCAAACTTTGCAAGAAAAAGGAGCGTTCCTGCATAAATACCTTTGTTATTAGGCTTAAATTGACTATAATTCATCAATATTACAACTATAACATGACATAAGACAACATGACATTGAATCTGTGGGTCAATAAATACTTTGCGCCAATCAAACGGTTGTTTCTGTGCGAACACGTGTGAACGTCTGATCCAGCATCAAAAATAAAATGTCTCACATGAAAGTTATTGATCGGTTATCGATCAGCAGGATGCCTCGGGTGCTACAACAGTTTCAATACGGCAGGTTTTTGTTTTTTTGTTTTTTCTCATCTCTTCCCTGAACCCCATAAACACTCATCTTAAGTACTTCTTGTGTTTTTCCATTACTGGAGTTACACCCCATAATAAGTGCCTTGTGCACGGTTTTTGGTTCTGCCTCTGAAAAGCGCTGATGTCGGCTGTGTGTCCTCATTTGTAAACGGTTTGTCTTTGACAAGCTGTTGTGCGTAAGCGTTTTGTTCCATATTCTAATAAAGATTTCCACGTGTTTTGACTGAACTGAGTGTCGAAAACAAAAGCAGCACAATAATGCTGAGACTGAGGGAAATGCGCGCCGCCGCGCCATAAATACTTCTTTATTATATAGAATGAGACAGAAAAAGTTTATTACTTCATAAACTTATTTCTTATTCATACTCAGAAGTTGTAGTTTTTGCTTAGCTGGCCTCCGAGAGCACAGAGTACAAAAAAAAAAACTCTTGAGAAAAACGCACAATTTACATTCCGGGTGAAGGAAGTAGGTCAGCGCTGAAGAAGGAACGTGCGATCATCGCTTTGGGAATACAGACGCAGTCTCGTCTTCCAGTAAGAAGAAACATCTGGAGCTGTGAGGAAATCCCCCATTAGTTCAGCAGGTTCGCCCTCAGACGGTCACGCTGAGACGACTGCGCCTGTGCCTCCTCCGGTCGAGCTGGCGTTCGTCAAGACGAGTCCGGATTGGTTGGCGTCTCCTGCCCACCTGTTGAACCAGTCACGCTAGGTGGACATCAGCAGCTACTCTGGTCTGTGATTGGCTGCGCTGTGCTGCAAACGGTCAGACGGCGTGTCGTCCACAGCGAAGCTGCTGAAGCTGCTGAAGCTGCTGTGATGAATTCCGTCTGGGTCACACTGACGCTCTGCAGAGGAATAAAGACACACAGGTGGTGGAGGAGGAACAAAATGTCCTCGAATGATGGAGATGAAACACACACACACACACACACACACACACACACACACACACAGCTGACAGTCATTACTCTCCCAATCCCCAATTAGTCTGATCACTCCAATTGTGAGCTGTTAGACTCTGGAGCTGCTGATCAAATTAGACGATCGGCTTTTGGGTGTGAATCAAGCAACATGATGATCAGAGGATGGGGGGGTTCAAAGCCCTTCACCCCACAGTGTGTGTGTGTGTGGGGGGGGGGGGGGGCTCAGGATGCTCTGGAAGGGAACACTTCCTCCTCTTCCTCTCACATCACCAGATGGAGGCGTTCACACGACTGTTTGTTCGTGTAAACACACCAGAAGAGCTCACGTTTGTTGAAAATAAAGAATAAACAAGTGAAGTGGGGGGGGGGCGAGGAGGAGCTGTGGAGTTACTGATCACTGCTGTTTGGCTGCGAGGCCTTCAGCGTGAAAAAGAACAAACGATGGTGGACGTGTGAACGGCGGGGCGACGGCGAACGCGACCTTTAATCCACATCAAACCGACTCCGCGGCCGCCGGCGCGTCGGCCTTCAGCTGCATCCGCCCTGACGTTTGCATTCCTATGTGGATGGAGGTGGGGTTTCTTGGAAGGGCAAACGGGTGTCGGTCCCACGCTGTCTAAACAAATAGAGTCGAGAGGCTGGAGGAATGCATTATGGGTAAAAGCTAGGCCTGAGACTCAGGGGGGATGCATTCAAGACTGGAATAGGTTAGCAGAGCTGCTCCCAGCTCCTGTGTAACATTGGTGTGATTTTATAAATTACATTTTCATAGATATTAAGATATTAGATATTATTATCTCTAACTGACGGATGCACGTGTGTGAAGTTGACGCCTTGTCTTCCCATTTTAACCCCATACATCCCAAACATGTTGACCACATGGGAGCGTTAAGACTATCCGAACCGGTTTGAATTTTAATTTTATTTGAATTCTTTTTCATTTCTTTTTAATTTTATTTTTTATATATGTAATTTTATTTTATTTATTTGAATTATTAATTATTTTAATTTTAATGAATTTGAATTTTTAATTACATTTTTAATTAATTAATTTCAGCCTGGGTCCTGCCTGGAGTTTCTTCCTCAATGAAGGAGTTTTTCCCCGCCAACGTCGCTTATGGTCTGGAGGGCTCTGTTGGCTTCCTATCTGTTGAGCACTTTGAAATATCTTCAGAAGTGATCAAGCGCTACATAAATAAAAGTTGATTGATTGATTGATTGATTGATTGACTCCTGTCTCATGTATAATTCATACATTTCCCTTTGATTATCACGGCCTGCCAACTTGATAAATTAACATCAGTTCTTGCAGCGTGTGTTTACACACTTTGTCAGTCCCTCCTTGTAATTACCAGTGAGAAACGACGTGAGTGATTTGTCCCACTCGACAGGTCATATTTATGCTAAACCACACTCAACACAGATGAAGACTTAAACTCCAATCTTCCAGCTAATAATAGGAAGGGATTTACACACAACCCACCTGAGAGGAGAGCCTAACAGTCACTCAGCTGCTGTCTGTTTGCTGGAATAAAAGCTGAGACTCCTGAGCACCCCCCCCCATCGCACAATAGAACCCAACAAAGAGCTCTGTCCTCCCGTCAGGAGCGTCTGAAGGACTGATCTCTGATTCCTGTGTTCAGCGATTAATGAAGGAGGCGGTCAGGGGAAAGGGGATCTGTGTGTTTAATGGTGATGAGAGCAGGGAGGTGTCAGGTCGCCACCCCCCTCCCCCCCCCCCGTCAGCATCAGCATCAGCAGCTCGCCTCCTGCCATTGGCTGTGACGGGTTGGGCCCGACATGAGGAGCAGGATGAGAGACACCACAGGCTGGTGGACCAGGATCACAGCCCGCTGGTGACTCAGTCTATGACATGTATTCATCTGACTTCAGCTTCATTGATTTGTTGCCATGATGGACCTCTGGTTTCTGATGGAGGGGCCACAGTGCCCCCTGGTGGACGAAGAGCATACTTCTCTAAAGATACTCGAATCTAAGGCAGAAATACGGAAGGTGATACAGGTCACGTGATCAGAAATACTTGATAAACGATGAATCTGCTGGTGTCGATCTCTAAAAAAAAAAAAAATCCCACATATTTTTTTATTTTCACATGATTTCACAGGTTTGAGACTCTTTTTTCCTGTCAGCTGTGCTTCGCTTGAAAATAAAAAATGCATCAGAACCCCCACGTGACCCAAACGTATGAAAACATGAACGTTTACAACATATATGTATGAGAATATAAACTTAGGCATAAAATATCAAGATGATGTGTTTTTGAGATGGGGAGGGGGCAAACATGCATTAGTTCTGTCAATTAAAATTATTTTGATAGGCACATTGGGAAGCTATTGACAATCTAACATCGTCTAACTTTATTTCAACTTTTTTAGAGTTACCCACTATGTCCACCAGAGGGCATCACGTTTACAGATCCGTCAAGTACATAAAATAACATCATTGAGACGTCTTTAGAAATAACTTCGTTGTGTGGTTTTCCTCTGAGTAGTTTAACAGATATGAAGCCAGGAAATTCAACGTTAGTATTATGTTTGTCTTAAGGCCTTTGGTGATGTTGTACTTAAAGCAAATCCGTACTTGTGTTAATTTAATTGGTCAAAGGAGAGGAGGAAAGTGTGTTCGTAGGAAGAGAGGAGAGGAACACCAAGAGTATAGGACTGAGAGTAGGGACGTTAAATGTTGGAACTATGACAGGAAAAGGTAGAGAGTTGGTTGACATGATGCAGAGGAGGAAGGTAGACATACTGTGTGTCCAGGAGACCAGGTGGAAAGGTAGCAAGGCTAGAAGTTTAGGAGCAGGGTTCAAGTTGTTCTATCATGGTGTAGATGGGAAGAGAAATGGAGTAGGAGTTATCTTGAAGGAGGAGTTTGTTAGGAATGTCCTGGAGGTAAAAAGAGTGTCAGATAGAGTGATGAGTCTGAAGCTAGAAATAGAAGGTGTGATGTTCAATGTTGTTAGTGGGTATGCTCCACAGGTAGGATGTGAGCTGGAGGAGAAGGAGAAATTCTGGTCGGACTTTGATGAAGTGATGCAGAGCATACCTAGAAGTGAGAGAGTTGTCATTGGTGCAGACTTCAATGGACATGTTGGTGCAGGAAACAGAGGTGATGAGGAGGTGATGGACAGGTTTGGTATCCAGGAGAGGAACGCAGAAGGACAGATGGTGGTTGATTTTGTAAAAAGGATGGAAATGGCTGTAGTGAATACTTTCTTCCAGAAGAGGCAGGAACATAGAGTGACCTATAAGAGTGGAGGTAGGAGCACACAGGTAGACTACATCTTGTGTAGACGGTGTAACCTGAAAGAGATCAGTGACTGCAAAGTAGTGGTAGGTGAGAGTGTAGCCAAACAGCATAGGATGGTGGTGTGTAGGATGACTCTGGTGGTGAGGAAGATGAAGAGGACAAAGGCAGAGCAGAAGACGAAATGGTGGAAGCTGAAAAAGGAAGAGTGTTGCATGACTTTTAGGAAGGAGTTAAGACAGGCTCTGGGTGGTCAGGAGGTGCTTTCAGATGACTGGACATCTACAGCTAATGTGATCAGGGAGACAGGTAGGAGAGTACTTGGTGTGTCATCTGGAAGGAAAGTAGATAAGGAGACTTGGTGGTGGAATGAGGAGGTACAGGAGTGTATACAGAGAAAGAGGTTAGCCAAGAGGAAGTGGGACACTGAGAGGACTGAAGAGAGTAGACAGGAGTACAGTGAGATGCAGCGTAAGGTGAAGGTAGTGGTAGCAAAGGCCAAACAAGAAGCTTATGATGACTTGTATGCTAGGTTGGACAGTAAGGAGGGAGAGACTGATCTATACCGGTTGGCAAGACAGAGATAGAGATGGGAAGGACGTGCAGCAGGTTAGGGTGATTAAGGATAGGGATGGAAGTCTATTGACAGGTGCCAGTAGTGTGATGGGAAGATGGAAAGAGTACTTTGAAGAGTTGATGAACGTGGAAAATGAGAGAGAACAAAGACTAGAAGAGGTGAGTGTTGTGGACCAGGATGTAGGAAAGATTAGTCAGGATGAAGTGAGGAGGGCATTGAAGAGGATGAAGAGTGGAAAGGCAGTCGGTCCTGATGATATACCTGTAGAGGTTTGGAAGTGTCTAGGAGAGGTGGCAGTAGAGTTTCTGACTGGGTTGTTCAACAGGATCTTAGATAGTGAGAAGATGCCTGAGGAATGGAGGAGAAGTGTGCTGGTGCCCATTTTTAAGAACAAGGGAGATGTGCAGAGTTGTGGCAACTATAGAGGAATAAAGCTGATGAGCCATACAATGAAGTTATGGGAAAGAGTAGTGGAAGCTAGACTAAGGGCAGAAGTGAGCATTTGTGAGCAGCAGTATGGTTTCATGCCAAAAAAGAGTACTACAGATGCAGTATTTACTTTGAGGATGTTGATAGAGAAGTACAGAGAAGGCCAGAGGGAGCTGCATTGTGTTTTTGTAGATCTGGAGAAAGCTGATGACAGGGTGTCCAGAGAGGAACTGTGGTATTGAATGAGGAAGTCTGGAGTGGCAGAGAAGTATGTTAGAGCGGTGCAGGACATGTATGAGGACTGTAAGACAGTGGTGAGGTGTGTGTAGGTGTGACAGAGGAGTTCAAGGTGGAGGTGGGACTGCATCAGGGATCAGCTCTGAGCCCCTTCTTGTTGCTATGGTGATGGACAGGCTGACAGACGAGGTTAGACAGGAATCTCCATGGACTATGATGTTTGCAGATGACATTGTGGTCTGTAGCAGGAGCTACAAATCACAATGTCAGGGAACAGGTGGAGGATCTGAACACCAATCGTGTTCAGATCGGGGAGGCCGTTCATCCCAATCACCCCCCTCCAGGTCTCACTGTCATTGCCCACGTTAGCGTTGAAGTCCTCAAGGAGAACAATGGAGACCCCCCCAGTCGGAGTACTATTCAGTTCTCCTCCCAGGGACTCCAAGAAGGTCAGGTATTCCACACTGCCATTTGACCCGTGGGCCAAAACGACAGTGAGACACCTGTCCCCAACCTGAAGGCACAGGCGACCCTCTCGTTCACTGGGGTTAACTCCAACAAATGACGGCTGAGCTGTGGGGCTATAAGCAAGCCCACACCAGCCCACCGCCTCTCACCTTGGGTAACACCAGAAAAGTGGAGCCTCCAGCCCCTCTCAAGGGTTTGGGTTCCAGAGCCCAAGCTGTGTGGGGGGGGGGGTGAGCCCAACTATATCTAGTCGGTACCTCTCAACCTACCTCACAAGCTCTGGCTCCTTTCCCCCCCAGGCAAGGTGACATTCCATGTCGGTGCCAAAACACTTTGTTCAAGAAACATTTGAAGAAAGAAGAAAGAAATTAAAAGATCACAAAGCATTTTGTGAATGTTTTACAGTGCAGTTCATTTATGACACATTTCTTCTCAAACTTTACGGATCTGTCAGGTTTGTGATATGTCCCCCCCCCCCCCAATGTTAAACTCATTCCTCATTCACCACATGTTCTGACACCAGAGCCTGAACCCAGACGATGTCTCCAGATGAAAACAGTGGTAGGGCCTATGATCTGGTTCCTAAACCGGTTCTGATCAGTCCAGGAAGCGGTCCAGCATCCTCTGGATGTTTTGGAAGGCGTCTTGGCCCAGATAGTCGGCGTTCCCGGCCTCCCACCGCCTGCGCCGCCGCCGCCGCTCTTCCTCGACGTCTGCAGCCGGCTGATGAAGAGGAGAAGAAGAGATCAGCCTTCAAAGGGATCCGTCACCAGAGAAATCAGACCGAGGTTCAGAGTCCACTCCTGAGCCCCCGGAGTTATTTCACGTTCCTGCTATTACTCTTAATAAACACAACTGGATTAAATTATTATTATTAACATCATTTAACACTAAATTATTTGTTCCTTACATTTCCTCCATTCAGATCCTAATCTGACAGATGAATTTCACCTGGAGATTATTGAGATTATACATGACTAGAATCTCTACAGATTGGAGGCATCGTCAGCCTGAAGATGGAAATTAAGCAGAATGAAGTGACCGAAACAGGAAGTAGAAACATTGTCAGGAATAAGAAACAGGAAGTAACGGAGCAGTAAGGTTTTACATACCGGGTGTTGTCTGGTGCCTGACGCGCCGTCACCATCTTCCTCCTGGATCTTCCTCTCAGATCGTGACTCTTCCTCCTGGATCTCCTTCCTCTCAGATCGTGACTCTTCCTCCTGGGTCTTCCTCTCAGATCGTGACTCTTCCTCCTGGATCTTCCTCTCAGATCGTGACTCTTCCTCCTGGATCTTCCTCTCAGATCGTGACTCTTCCTCCTGGATCTCCTTCCTCTCAGATCGTGACTCTTCCTCCTGGATCTTCCTCTCAGATCGTGACTCTTCCTCCTGGATCTCCTTCCTCTCAGATCGTGACTCTTCCTCCTGGGTCTTCCTCTCAGATCGTGACTCTTCCTCCCACCTTATGCTTCTTGTGTGTGAAACCTGCAGACAGATGACCTTCATGAATGCATCGCAGCATGTGTTAGCATCAGAGCTACGCTAGCAGAGGTTCTTCTGCCCCCATGTGGAGACCTTGAGGACCCGTCAGGCTGGAGGTTGTGTGTCGGTTCTGATCCTAAAGGTTTGTATGAACACAACAGAGGAGAAGTGGAGCGAGTATCTGGTGTCTCTGCTGGGGTTTGACGCAGCAGAGGCCAGCTATTAAGCTAATAACCGGATTAATTAGTAAATATTCTAATGATCCGACTCCATGTGTGACTTTAGAGAGGATTGTGTGTTCATGTAGATGTTTAAGTTTACACTAATAGAAATAAAAACACATTATTTTTTCCCTGTTGATCTCTGGGACATCTTGAGATGAGGGGTCTGTTTCCTTTCTCCATCACTGAGGTGATGTGTCTGTAAAATGATGTTGATACAAACACACACACACACACACACACTCACACACACACACACACACACACACACACACACATACATACACACTCTCTCATAAGAACCAGCGTCAAACGGGAAGTCGTGTTGTTTTACCGTGGTGCGTTCAGGCGGTGACGACGGCCTGTCAGACGGCTTGGAGAAGTGTGGGAGGAGTGAGCTGGAGCTGTCCAGGGTCTCCTGAGAGGTCATCCTGGCTGCTCCTGCTTGGATCTGCAGAAGATGGAGGAGAGGAAGAGGAAGAGGAAGAGGAAGAGGAAGAGAAGAGGAAGAGGAAGAGGAAGAGGAGGGCTGCTTCACATGCCTGTGTGTAACCGGTCTAGTCAATCAGTTGTATTCTGCACACCAGTCCTAACCCTAACCCTAATGCCAACCCTAATATTCACCCTAATTCTAATCCTAACCCTAATGTCAACCCTAGCCCTAATCCCAACCCTAACTTTAACCCCAATCCTAACCCTAACCCAACTCCCAACCCAAATTTTAACCTTGATTCTAATTCTAACGCTAATCCCAACCCTAACCCTAACCCCAACCCTAATTTAAACCCGAATTCTAATCCTAACCCTAATCCCAACCCTAACCTTAATCCCAACCCTAATTTTAACCTTAAATCTAATCCTAACCCTAATCACAACACTAACCCAAACCCCAGCCCAAATTTTAAAACTAATTCTAATTCTAACCCTAATCCCAACCCTAACTTTAACCCTAATTCTAATCCTAACTTTAATGCCAATCCTAACCTTAATCCCAACCCTAACTTTAACCCTAATTCTAATTCTAACTTTAATCCCAATCCTAACCCTAATCCCAACCCTAATTTTAACCCTAATTCTAATCCTAACCCTAATCCCAGTCTGTATCATCACACATGTCTGTTTATCTTAGCCGACCCAAAACTGCCACAAAGCTGCAACGGAATCTATTCATAAACCATTTGTTTCTGTTTTTCTGTAATTAATTTAAGGAAGATCAAATAAATCAAATAAATCTTGGACAAATCCCGACCAAATTTAACGGATTCTTCTCTTTTAACCCTTCCAAAGAAGGTTTTTGAAATCTGATGAGTAGTTTTTGTCTAGAAACCAGAACCCCCAACTTTTAAACACTGATTGCTGAAGCCGTTCCTCCAAACATTCCTTCTTCACAACCCCCAGACCCTCCATGAACCGGTGCGTTTCTCTGGTTTGACTTGTTTCAACATTTAATTCGGTTCAAACTCTCTGACTTTATACTTCCTGTTTTTACGTAGTTTTCCCATCTTTGGGACTGATCCCCGTCTCCTGTGTCGTTTCCAGTGTGTGTCTGTGTTCACACCTGTACACCTGGACTGGGGGGTGTCTGGTGGGGGGGTGACGTCGGGTGACTCAGGTACTCCTTCCACCACAGCGACACAAACTGATCCAGGATGGGTGAGCGGCCGTCGTCCCTCTGGCGGCTCGAGCTCCAGGGTTTCTCTGCTCCCAGGAAGTGGACGATCTTTGCATTGTGTCCAAACCTGGAGCCAAAATTGAAGAAAATATCGATTTTAATAAAGAATTATTTACATGTGTTCAAACGAGGCGTGTGTGTGAGGCGCTCAGTGTTCAAACGAGGCGTGTGTGTGAGGCGCTCAGTGTTCAAACGAGGCGTGTGTGTGAGGCGCTCACTGCAGGAAGGCGGGCCGGTAGCTGTACACCGAGCTGACGCTCAGGTTGTAGACAAACGGCAGATGTTTACTGATGTGTTCCACCGGCCAGCTGCTGAAGAAGCTGTTCAACAGGCCCTGGTCCCCCCCTGGTGGGAGCATTATGGGATGTGAGCAGCAGCCGACGCAGAACTGACATTCCTATGACGCTGATTCCTCACCGTCAAAGCTGCCGTGCTGCAGGGCGTGGTCCAGGAGGGCGGCGTGGGTGTGGAGGGAGGGTCTGAACACAAACACGCCGGAGTTGAAGCAGTCGGGCCAACCGGGGTCCGGAGCCGCAGAGAGCTCCTCCCTGTGGAACAGCTCGTCCACGTTACGTAGAACCTGGAGGGAGAGGTCACCCAGGGGTCACCCATCACACCGCGTCGCAACAGGAAGTACGAAAGGTGATGAGTAAGGAATACGATACACCTTCGAGCATCTCGTTCTTTACCGCGCGTTGGCGAATGGATACGACATCAGTGAGACCGGATCTCGTTCTTTACCACGCGTTGGCGAATGGATACGACATCAGTGAGACCGGATCTCGTTCTTTACCACATGTTGGTGGGTAGATACAACATCAGTGAGACCGGATCTCGTTCTTTACCACGTGTTGGTGGATGGATACATCACTGAGTCTGGATCTCGTTCATTACCATGTGTTGGTGGATGGATACATCAGCTGATACCGGATCTCTTTCTTTACCACATGTTTGAGGATGGATACATCAGTGAGAACGGATCTCGTTCTTTACCACATGTTGGCGAATGGATACGACATCAGTGAGATCGGATCTCGTTCTTTACCACGCGTTGGCGAATGGATACAACATCAGTGAGACCGGATCTCATTCTTTACCACGTGTTGGTGGATGGATACAACATCAGTGAGACCGGATCTCGTTCTTTACCACGTGTTGGTGGATGGATACGTCAGTGAGATCGGATCTCGTTCTTTACCACGTGTTGGCGAATGGATACAACATCCGTGAGACCAGATCTCGTTCTTTACCACGCGTTGGCGAATGGATACGACATCAGTGAGACCGGATCTCGTTCTTTACCACGCGTTGGTAGATGGATACGACATCATTGAGACCGGATCTCGTTCTTTACCACATGTTTGAGGATGGATACATCAGCTGAGACCAGATCTCGTTCTTTACCACATGTTGGCGAATGGATACAACATGAGTGAGACCGGATATCGTTCTTTACCACGTGTTGGTGGATGGATACATCAGTGAGAACGGATCTCGTTCTTTACCACATGTTGGCGAATGGATACAACATCAGTGAGACTGGATGTCATTCTTTACCACATGTTGGTGGATGGATACAACATCAGTGAGACTGGATCTCGTTCTTTACCACGTGTTGGCGGATGGATACATCAGTGAGATCGGATCACGTTCTTTACCACGCTTTGGCGAATGGATACGACATCAGTGAGACCGGATCTCGTTCTTTACCACGCGTTGGTAGATGGATACGACATCAGTGAGACCGGATCTCGTTCTTTACCACGTGTTCGAGGATGGATACATCAGCTGAGACCGGATCTCGTTCTTTACCACATGTTGGCGAATGGATACAACATCAGTGAGACTGGATATCGTTCTTTACCACATGTTGGTGGATGGATACATCAGTGAGATCGGATCTCGTTCTTTACCACATGTTGGCGAATGGATACAACATCCGTGAGACCAGATCTCGTTCTTTACCACGCGTTGGCGAATGGATACGACATCAGTGGCACTGCATCTCGTTCTTTACCACGTGTTGGCGGGTGGATACGACATCAGTGAGACTGCATCTCGTTCTTTACCATGTGTTGGCGGATGGATACATCAGCTGAGACCGGATCTATTCAACTGGTATCTCGAGGTTCTACTTTATCGTGGTGTGTGTGCTGGACTCACCAGTGTGTCGGCATCCAGGAACACACACTTGCTGAACCGGGTCAGCGTCCAGCAGTGGATCTTGGTGAAGGTGACGCCGAGCTCAGGACGTCCCAGTAGGGAGAGGCGGAGCCTGTCCTCGCTGTCCAGGACGTCCACTGTGATGACATCATCAAACGCATTCCTGAGGGCAAACCTGTTCGGGTGCAGACAGAAATATTTTTGGGGGTAGCACCTCAGCGTCATCTGGGAACAGGGTAGAGAAAAGTGGGCGTCGCCCACCTGGACTGTTGGGAGACGTTTGGAGTAACCATGACGACGATGCTGCGAGTCGTCCCGTGGCGGCGTAAACTCCGTGCCACCACCTCAGCGCCCATGCAGTACGAGTCGGCGGTGACCAGCGTGACGAAGGCCTCTCGATCTAGACGGCGGTCAGACGACAGGAAGTGATGTCACACATTATTACCAAAGCACAACGTAATGCTTCCCCTGGATCAATGGATTCACCAGTATTTTCACTTTTTCATTACTTTCTTTGAAACAACTATTCAGAATTTGCATATTTGGTTAGTCGTTGTAATTTATAGCAGGGTAATGTCATGGGCGGGGCCAGGGGCGGAGCCAGAGGAGCGTTGACATTATCTCTTACATTTGTGGAAGCATGTCATATATTACATTTTCTATGATCCAGATTAAAATGCAATAAATGAGAATGCAGCACAATTAACCAAAAATAACCCAAAAATAAAAGATAACTCAGGAATCAGTCTGTGGTGACCGTTCACACCTGGTCACACCTGGAGCTGCATCAGACAGAACAAGCAATGAAACCCGTGGAACCGATCTCTCACCCCTCTCCCACCCGTCCTGACATCCGGTCTCATACCTGACATTTCTGATGCAGCCTGCAGGAACCTCTTGATCCACGGCGGCGATCAGGACATGGCTCCTCACAGGTAGGTTTGATCCGTGGCTGCAGGATGAAGTCACGTCGACTCCGTTTGTCAATTTGAAGGAAGTGTTCCAGACGCCAGCGGTCTCTGCCTCTGTTTGTTCATCTGGTCGATCAACTACCCCCAGTGTTGTGCAACAGGTCCAACTTTCACTACCTGCCCTTTAGCCCCTCCGCTGACGCAGAGGTAACTTTCACTTTGTGCTGCCAGACATGAGCCAACGAGCCAGAGTCCGACTGGGATTAAAACGCTTATATTCTGCCTCCATGCAGGGATGTTGGGGTATAATTAGAACAGGATCAGTCGTGTGGAGGGGGCAGCTGAATGCCCCGGTCTGACCCTCAACGGTCGCTGCTGTCCAATCAGACACCAGACAAAAGACCAAACATGACGACTAGTCAATGTGGTGATGAAAATGACCCAAACGAGCCACTAGGGGGAGATAGTCCCTGAAAAACCTGCTGATGGGGAGCAGAGGAGATGATGAAGAAGAGGGCGGAGCCAGTGAAACTGTACAACATCAATTTATTGAAAACAGGTACAAACACATCAAAGTCAATCAATCAATCAATCAATCAACTTTTAGTTATATCGCGCTTACTCACATCTGAAGACATTTCAAAGCGCTTTACAGACAGAAAGCCAACAACGCAAAGTAACAACGATCCAATCAGAAGGTTAAAAACGACGCTCGTAAAGCTGAAGGTCTGCACACGATATTATGGGATATTTACAGCTCATTGGGAACCAATCAGAAGCCCTGATGCAACAAGGGGTCAACAGCATGAACGCTGCTGTGCTACGGCAAACAAGACGGATCAAAACTCAAAGGACAAAATCCGTCTTGTCCGGTCAGAGGCACAGGATATCAGAAACAGGCTTCTGGACAAAAGTGTTGGGACACAGGTCTGACCTGCTCTCCACTGTTCTAACGTTCAGTTTTCATTTAAAATGTTGTTTGTTCGGCTGAGCATCACTTCCTGAAACAGGCATTTCACTTTAAAAGTCACGTCTCCGGAAAAGGCTTTTATTTTGAAACGTCTTAAATGAAAACATTCTTTAAAATCTAACGTCATGGTTACACTTCACAATAAAATAACACAAAAAAACACAAAAAAAAAGGAGGCAGAAATCACAGCGACTTGAATAAAACGTGCGTCTTTACAACACGAAAGCAAACACACACACACACACACACACACACACACACACACACACACATCTGCCCAGCTCCGTGTGAGCCGTCCAATCAGCTGCGAGGGTTTTTAAAGACAAATCAAGCGTCACATGAAGCGTGTTTCAGAGAGGAAACTGAAGCAGCGGTGTGTGCGGAACACAAAGCGCAGCGCAAACCCAAACAGGAAGAGGATCAGAGAAGCTCCGCCCACGGCGGGGTCCGCAGACGAGTGTCGTGTGAACGCCGGCGGCGAGGCGAGGAGGGTGTGTCTGGTGTGTGCGGGGGGGGGCGGCGTCTAGGACGTCCTGAGGAGGCTGTTCATCGCTGAAACAAGACGACAACGGTTTAAATCCTGATCCCAGAATGCACCTGGAGCTTCCACTGAAATGATGGGAACTTACTTTGAGGATCCGACTGGACGCGTTGGCCCTTACCGCTCTCTGGGTCGGCCCCTGGGAACGGAAACACGGTCGGGTTTACACTCCTCCTGTCACACACACACACACACACACACACACACACACACACACACACACACACACACACACACACACACACACACACACACACACACACACACACTCACCTCCCTGCAGCTTGAAGCAGAGCCTCTTCTTCTGGTAGGCGAAGTAACTGGACGCCGCCCCGATCAGGGCGACGCCCACGGCGCTGACGATCGCTGCGATCTTCCCAGAACCGGCTTCTGCAGGACGGAGAGCACACAGTTTGATCAACGCTCTAACGGTTGATCTGCTGTCATGAGCCCAGGTTTCCACCAGGTGGCGCTCACCACTGACAACCTGGAGTTAAAGCGTTTAAGAAGAACGTGAGGGGAAACAGTGTGGAAAGAAAACGGAGTGTCAGTGAACACACCGTCAGCAGGGCGGGGCACACACACACACACACACACACACACACACACACACACACACACACACACACACACACACACACACACACACACACACACAAAGAGAGAACCTCTGCTTTGATTCTGAGTCATTTTGGAAGGAGGAGGGGCAAAACAGGGCGTTGTCGGGACGACGGAGGCAGAGGAGGAGAAACGCTGAATGTGTGTGTGTGTGTGTGTGTGTGTGTGTGTGTGTGTCTTTTATCCCCCCCCCACCCTCAGAGGAAGCCTCTTCTTGATGCCACCTGGTGTTTACTTGTTTGTTTACCTGAGGGGGGGGGGGCGTCAGGTGTTTTCAGGTGTTTTTGTTATTGTCTCAACTTGTTTCCACAGTGTGTGTGTGTGTGTGTGTGTGTGTGTGTGTGTGTGTGTGTGTGTGTGTGTGTGTGTGTGTGTGTGTGTGTGTGTTGTTTTGCCACCCTGGGGGTGGACACAAGCTGTGGATCCGCTGGACGAAGCAGCGAAAGCTAAACGCCGTCAGAAACAGAGGCTCCGCCTCCGATCGTCAACATGAACGCAAAACCACAAAAACACATCATCAGCATATTTTTAGACGCGTCTAATCCGGATTACAGCTCCTGTCTGCTGTCTCAAGATCAGATTTATAGTATTTTCCGCAATAGAAGGCGCACTGGATTATAAAATACTGGATTATAAAACACTGGATTATAAAACACTGGATTATAAAATTTATAATGCGCACTGTCGGTTTTTGAGAACATTAAAGGCTTTTTTTTTAAAACACTGATGTTAAATTAAACTTCATGACCCGACAGGAAAAACACTGATTCGGGAGGTCAAAGGTCACAAGAGTTTCCCTTTAATGAGTGAAAAAATCCTCAGAAACGATGAGAATCACAGCAAACATGTGTCCAAACCATTTCTATTGTCACAGAAGAACCGACCCCCCCACCCCACAGGACAAAGGAACAACACTCCAGCTGCAGAGGAACACGATGACTCAGGGGGGGGCGTGTCAGTCGTTCTAGCTGACACACCCAAACGCAGCGCGGCTGGAAAGTCTGGAATCACCGGCTGCAGCAAAACCCCCCCAGGCTGACGCGACGAAACCAATCCCTTCAGAAGAACTACACCAGAGAAGAACGGGGGGCCCCCCCACACGCCCCCGCAGCTCAGGGAATCGCTCGCAGAACCTCCAGGGCCCTCTCTAGCAGAGGGGTCAGCGTTCGCTTTAAGGAGGAAATCCACACATAGACTTCCTGGGGCACGTTGGCGTCTAACGCCTTCAGGATCTGCCCCCACACGGGGCCCCCATCTGCAACGACACACAACCGGAGCAGAGATTCACCACAGGAACCAGGACCAGCACGGAGATCCAGCCCAAAGCAGCCGATCGCAGATCCATAACCCGATCGCTACACCCGAGGCACACAACCAGAACCAACCGCACACCAACGCAACAGCGGGGTCAGCGCCGAACGCGACTTCCTGTCAGATGGCAGCGGAGCAACACAAACAGGAAGTAGATGGACAGGGTTACCTTCAGGCTCTTCGCCGGCGCCACCTGTTGGGAGCAAACAGTGACATCATCAGTGATCACATGTTCACGCAGAATCAGGAACAACACAGAGAAGATCAGGAACCAACGAGCATCTGATTGGTTGTTTACAGGCCTCTGACCTCCAGGAGGTCACATCTAGACGTAAACTCGTTTTAGCGGGTCAGTGTTTTTGTAAAACGGACACGTGATCACACACACGTACAACACGGTGTCCATTCTGACATCCATGTTCTAAATAACATACAGTAGAACCTGGAGACACCAGCTGGATCCATTCAAACCACATTTCCTCATTTAAAATAACTAAAGTCCTTTTAATCCATTCCAGTCTTGTAAAAAAAGCCCCGAAACCCCTAAATTATTAATAACAAACATATTTTTATTTTTTTATTTTAACATATTTTATTTTTTACCTAAACCAAAAAAATTAATTACGTATAATTCATTAAATATAATTTATGTAACCAATGATAAAGAATGAAAAGAAACGCACAAGTCACGAGAACACACAAGCTACGTCTTTACTACACCAACGAGAACGAGATCCGGTCTCACTGAGGTTGTATCCATCCGCCAACACGCGGTAAAGAACGAGATACGGTCTCAGCCGATGACTTATCCATCCGCCAACGCGTGGTAAAGAACGAGATGCGGTCTCAGCCGATGACGTATCCACCCGCCATCACGCGGTAAAGAACGAGATGCGTGCTCACTGACATATCCACCCGCCAACACGCGGTAAAGAACGAGATACGGTCTTACTGACGTCGTATCCATCTGCCAACACACGGTAAAGAGCGAGATGCGCTCTCACCGACGACGTATCCATCCGCCAACACGCGATAAAGAATGAGATGTGGTCTCACTGACGTCGTATCCATCCGCCAACACGGGGTAAAGAACGAGATGCGGTCTCACTGACGTCGTATCCATCCGCCAACATGTGGCAAAGAACGAGATACAGTCTCAGCTGATGAGGTATCTACCCGCCAATGTGCGGTAAAGAACGAGATACGGTCTTACTGCCGGCATACCCATCCACCAACACACGGTAAAGAACGAGATGCTCTCTCACTGACGTCGTATCCATCCGCCAACACGCAGTAAAGAACGAGATGCGCTCTCACTGGTGTCGTATCCATCCGCCAACACGGGGTAAAGAACGAGATGCGGTCTCACCGACGTTGTATCCATCCGCCAACATGGGTAAAGAACGAGATACGGTCTCAGCTGATGACGTATCTACCCGCCAGTGCGCGGTAAAGAACGAGATATGGTCTTACTGCCGTCGCATCCACCCGCCAACATGCGGTAAAGAACGAGATGCACTCTCACTGACGTCGTATCCATCCGCCAACACGTGGTAAAAAATGAAATGCGCTCTCACTGCCGTCGTATCCATCCGCCAACACACGGTAAAGAACGAGATGCGCTCCCACTGACGTCGTATCCATCCGCCAACACGTGGTAAAGAATGAAATGCACTCTCACTGATGTCGTACCCATCCACTAACACGCGGTAAAGAACGAGATGCGGTCCGACTCATGTCGTACCCATCCGCCATAGGGACGTAACGACTGGTACCTCAGGTTCTACTGTAATCAGAACTCGTGGTTGATTTAGAGTTAGTTTAGCGTCTAACATTTAGCCTCAGTTCTTAGACTAGACCCAGCAGACACGGTGGAATCAGCTTGAGGACAATGGAGGACCCACCTCGAGGATCGTAGCCCGGGTCTGCACCACGACCTGGAGGGAGAACAGGAAGTCCAGTTAGAAACATCCTGTCCTGTTCTGAAGCTGCTTCTGGTTCTGCTTCTCTCAACAGAACCGGATCAGGATTCTGCTTGTTGGATCTGAGCATCTGTGAGCAAAACGCTGCTAAAACCTGGCATGGATCAACCGTTTTCTCCAACATGTGGCTTCAATTACCCAGAAGACTTTGTGGTTTTTAATTCCTTTTCCTTTCTTTGGTGGAACAACAGCTAAACATCTTCCTGCTGAGACTCACCCAGAGCAGAGGAAACGTTCCAGAGTCCTTATTCCTGTTTCCCACCCTCGCCCAACGACACTGAACGCAGCGTCCTACCTCCTCCTCCTCCTCCTCCTCCGTAGCGACCGCCGTCGGGTTGGCTGTCGCCGCCGCCGAGCCCGAAGAGGTCGCTGTCGTCAAACTTTTTACTTCCTTCAACGAGAAGAAAATGATTTCAGTCGACGTGAAGACGAGGAGCCAGCCTTCATCATCCAGGAAGTCCAACACTCACCTCCTCCTCCTCCTCGATTGGGGGGGTTGACGGGTTTGTCAGGCTTGGGGTCCACTTTACCGTCTGCAAACACAAAACAAACGCTCCTGTTGGTGGGAACGCGGACAGAAGCGAAGTGGAACACGACCCAAAAGGGGAACGTTTACCTGGTTTGAGAGCATCTTCTAAATCCAACTCAAAACCACCTGTAACACACAAACACACACGGCTGTTAGCGGGACGCACCGGTTGTCGGTCGGGCGTTGCGCGGAGTCACACGGAATAGTTGCAGGTTGCTATGGCAACGCTGACTAATTCTCCCTGTAGCTTTCAAGCATGAGTCACTGAAACCAGCAACTTGTTTCCCCACCAAAAAGCACATTCCAACACTTTTTGCCCCGAAGGCAGATCACACGGACGGGTGACTGGCTGGAGGCGGGGCTTGTACGTAGCTTTTAGTTAGCTGTTAGCTTCTAGCCGCGTCACGTATTACTGTAATAACCAAATGAAGCAGGTGAACGAGTACAAACCATCAGCTTTTGGTTTGGTGTCTTTGTCTTTGGGTTTTACTGGTGGATCTGAGGACAGACAGACGAGGAGAACCAATCAGAGGGCAGGTTTCAGAGGGCGGATCCACATGGATCCTATTTATAGTCTCATTTCACACACAGTTCTGCAGCGTTCTCCATCTCAACCTTCTTTACCTGGATCCAGAGCTCCTGCTAAATCCAATTCAAAACCATCTGTAAGACACAAACACACACATCTGTTAGTTTACACACACACACACACACACTGATCTGATTCACATTCACTTAAAAAAAATAAATAAAAAAAATATTGGATGTCCTCAACATATGAACACAACTGGTTCTGAGAGGTTGTTTGTAAGCTGAATTGTTTGTAAGTCGGGTTTTTTTAAATATTAAATTTCAATCAATAATTTCCATTTAATGAAATTAAAATCCTGTAATACTGTAATCACATGTCAGTGGTCAAAATATTCATCCATGCCTGGATGGCTTCAACTTTCCGAGCTATTGTTCTTCTTTCTGCTGAGAATGAGTATTCCTACAGCACCTGAATGCATCACAGCTACTTCAGAGCCAGGCTTTATGTTAGAAAATGGAGCTTCACCTGGGACTGACAATTATATTTAATGACAGTTCGTGTAATTCTCAATCAGACGAGGTGTGAAGCAGGTGAACGAGTACAAACCATCAGGTTTTGGTTTGTTTTCCTTCTCTTTGGGTTTTTGTGTTGGATCTGAAAACAGAGAGACGAGGAGAACCAATCAGACGGCAGGTTTCAGAGGGCGGATCCACATGGATCCCACAGGTAGATTCTGTAGCTTTACCTGGATCGAGAGCAGCTGCTAAATCTAACTCAAACTCATCTGTAAGACACAAACACACACAGCTGTTAGCAGGACGCATTAGACCACCAGCCTGGTCCCGTAACCCGCTGCCTGTGACCCACATCTCATCCACGTCGGTACCGTGGAACAAAAACTAGTGAATGTTGGTCTTTAAATCAATACTAACCACATTTCAACAGTCAAACTATTCTTTCTGACCTGTTGTTCCTTTTTCCCGTGACTTTTTTCCGCTCAGAACGACTTTTCTGATTTTCCTACAGCACTTGAATGCATCACAGAGCCAGACTTGATTGAGTCAAATAAAAGTCCAGCTTGTCCCTCTGCAGCCATGTTTACACCCAGGCTCCATGATGGATTCCTCCGCTGAGGTTTCATGATGGAAACGGGACAGGACTCAACCCTATGACGTCACCCCCCCCCCTTTTTTTTTTAAACCCGAAGCTGCTGGTTTTCTCCACAGGTTCGAAGCCCGCCTAGGGGGGGGGGTCACCTGCGCTGCCTCCAGCGGCTTAAATTAGACGTCACCATAAAAGGCCCGAGTTTAATTCCCCATAACCTTAAAGTGACGTCACAGAATCTATAGGTTATTAACGGAGCGCTGAGGCAACCCGACACCCACCTTCACACCGCGACCCCGCAGCGAGCAGCAGCAGCGACAGACACAGCCAGCAGAGCTTCATGTTGACGTCACTCCGGTGACTCTGGTACTCCCTAACTTTGATCCGCCTGTGACGTCAGAGTCGGTCCCGTTTTGAAGTTTCCTCTTTTCTAAACGGGGTCTAACTTTTCCGAGTCGACCTCCGCGGAGCCGCCTGGTCCGGTGTCCTGTGACCGTCTGGAGCGAGTCCTCCGCCCGCCGGGACGCGCTGGGTGTGGCCCCTGGAGGAGGGCGTGGCTGCGCGAGGAATGTCGGCGCTGGTGCGTTCAGGGGCACTGGGAAACCTCAACTCACAGGGTTCCACACAGCGGAGGAGCGAGAGGGGGGGGGATAAGTTTAAAAAAAAGTCAATAAATGAATATTTATGTCAGTAAATAACTAAATAAAAGTTATAGAAAACTTTAGGTGGAATGTCTTCAAGTCAGTTCTGACAATACAACTGTGTTTGATGGTCTTTAGGCTGCGTTTGATGCTAAAACGGGACTGTGGGATTTTTGTACTTCCAGCTACGCCCCCTACTGACGGTTCATGGAATGATCTCAAACGTGAAATACAGCGGTACCTCTACTTACGAAATTAATTGGTTCCGGAAGAAATAATTAGAACATGACATAAGTAGAGATGCGTTTTCCATGCAAATGCCCTAATCCGTACCAAGCCCCCCCAAATTCAGACATGTTTTATAAAGCATAAAAATGCATCAAAACATGTAACAAATTGTTAGAATAATGTATATAAATTATCTCATATTTACTCTTTCTTATATTCCTTATACTCTTTGTAGCATGGCCATGTTAATGTTTATATCTGTATGAAGTGTATTGCTATGTTTTAAGTTCTTTTACAGGCAGACGAAGTCAGCAGGGGGACCACCAGAGTGTTGGTGGGAGCCATTTGAGCAGGATGCGACCTCTGAATGACATACACTGGTTGTTATCTTTAAAGGAGAGGATGCCCTAAAACAGATTAGAATGACTGTGTCACTTTTTTATTGCATCATGCCAGATGTTGTTTTACTGTCGTCTTTCTGCCCCCCATCCCTTAGAAAAAATAAATGTAAACAGGGACTGCCCTAAATAAAAAGAGGGTTCGGCAGAGAAATCTTGGGGGCGGATAGACGTTTGTATCGAGCACACCTCTGTCCGTTCTCCTCGCGAGTAAAAAATATAAACTGTTGTCTTCTCCTTTGTGTCTGTGTTTTAAATGTTTTAGGTTGCATGAACCTGACACAAATACATGTTACGATTAGATTATTATACAATAAAAGAAGAGTTGTGTATAATGTAAAAAACAAAGAATAAAGAATAATAATTCCTTTTGTTTTAATAACGTGGTGATTGTAGATGCATTACGGCCATATTCTTTGGTGAGATCAACCAAACGCATCCCTTTTTCAGGCTTTTCTATCATCTCTTGATTTGTTTGTACGGACAAAAAAACTCTTTTCTTTTCCTCTTTTCTCCGTCACTTTCTTGGGGTGCATAGTGAATACTCTAAAAGTTAATATATTTACGTAAAACTATCAGAACACCTCACGGGTCGAGGGCCGAATGCCGAGACACTCCTTAAGTTTCAAGTTTAAAGGTTATTCATTCTTATGTAGCCCAGATTCACAAACAATGTCTCAAAGGGCTTTACAATCTGCACATGGACGATATCCCTCTGACCTTTGTGCACTGCGAGCAGTACGACCCTCGCATCGGATAAGGAACAACTTCCCCCAAAACCCTGTTAACAGGGGAAAAAATGGATGGGAGAAACCTCAGGAAGACTGCAGAGGAGGGACCCCTCTTCCAGGAGTGGACAGACGAAGCAATAGATACCGCATGTACAGATTAACAACACAATAATAACAATGACAGTAACAATAATAAATATAGGACAAAGGCACGCTGATTCATCCAGTAGAGCGAGTCACCACCAGCCGATGAAGCACACAGAGGTCACCGATTGCCGAGGATCCACCACTCTGAGGACAGACCAGACAGTGCCTAAGTCGTTGATCTCAAAACGGTTATAGTGTAAGGTTACTCTGGCAAAACCCTAAAACCACAGCAGAACCAAATGAGGCAGAACCAGCACTCCCCTAGTGGATGGTGAAACAGGACCACTGTACAGCTTGTGCTATCGCCAGCCATGGAAGCAGACAGAGGTAGCCGATTGCTGATGATCCACCACACAAAGGCCTGAGAGAGCAGGGGCGAGAGTGGTGCTAGAGGGACCAGAATAGCAGAGGATGAATGGGAGGCAGGGGCCTGACTAAGAAATCCTACGGCTCCTCGGCAGGACTAGGCTAAACCTGCCCCCCCCCCCGATATTACTTATTGGTTAGGTAGAACAGATATGTTTTGAGTATAGATATAAAGATCTACGGATTCAGACTGTCTAATCCCTATAGGGAGGTTATTCCACAAAAAAGGGGCACGATAGGAGAAGGCCCTCTGGCCAGCTGACTTCTAGCTCCACACAGAGGTGGAGTGGCATCCCTCTTAGCCAATGGGATGCCAGGAAGATACGTAATAGGTAATAGCCAATGGCAGAGCAGATATGAGAATGTTGCGTTCAGGAAACTGGGAGATTCAAGTATCAGCCGATAACTGTGTTTTTACATTACGTAAGTCGAACTTTCTTTCGTAAGTAGAGGTAATATTTTCCTGCTGAGAAATTTCGTAAGTAGGGACATTCGTAACTAGAGGTATCAACGTAATTAATAGTAATTTTAACACACACACACAGGCACGCACACACACACACACACACACACACTTAACTCTCTCTATCAGCAAATACTTTTCGGAATGTTTCCTGGTTGTTTATTTGTTGATTCTCTACATATTTGTGCTTTTTGAAATCTCACAGGTCAGACTGACTGACATGAGTCACAAATTATTCAAATAGTTTATTATATATTATCTAATCTATTCGCTTCAGTTTTTGATCATTAATGAAACTTGATGACTCAGACCATCACATGCCAAAAAAAAGATGAAGATGACGTCATAAGTGTTAGGGGTTTTTTTTTTAGCAGGAGACTTTTTACACCTACACTAGGTGGCGCACTCGTTTCAGTAGAATGTTCATTAACCATTTAATGGTAAAACTTAAATTAGGTACACAGCACTGAAGGACAAGTGATTTTTATTGACTCAGAAATAAATACAAAGTTTTTTCACCGTCACCGACTTTCTGATTGGTCGATCTGGAGCAAACATTCCATCACCATGTGAGCGTTCATGTGTAGTAAACATTGATTTATCACAGCCATACAAATACATTCTTTAAATGTTTAGTGATGAGGAAAAGAGATAAAGGAGTCCAAACAGGAAGCTGACATCAAACTATTAAAAAAAGAGCAAAAAGAGAAGACAAAATGAAGGTTTCATGAAAGACGAATGCAGGTTTATTTCTCACGGCTGATGTTCTGCTCACGTTTCCTGAAGGTTCGCATCTCAATACCGGCGGGATGAACTTTTCCTCAGCAGCTGCAGCTCCTCCATCTGGTTCTTAATGATGATGTCCAGCTTCCGACTCACGATGGCCTGGCAGGCTGGTCGTCATGGAAACAGAGGCGGCGTCATGAGGAAGAACGGCAACACGATAAAAGTACAGGTGAGGTCTGAAGACTCACCTGCAGACGGTGGAGGAGCTGGAGGAAAAGAAGAGAGGGTCATTTTTACTATATATACTATTATATACATGATCAGACGTATATACATATATATATATATATATATATATATATATATATATATATATATATATATATATATATGATTTACTTTTATGTGTAGAAATTATGCGACATTAAACAAGATAAATAAGAATATTTTTGGACACTCACTGCTGTCAGTCGGGGTGGGAGCATCTGTGGACCAGAATAAGTCAGACTGACATCAGATTCATTCAGACTCCAGTGTAAACCCGACAAACTGGATCAAACTAGATTTACAGTAAAAACCACCAGCTGGACGTGGGCTCAAATCACCAAAACATCTATTTATTAGAAACGAGGTTCACCTGGAGCCAGAGCGTCTGACAGACGGAACCCTTCGTCCTCTAGAAATGTGAAACAGATTTAAAGATATTAATAAATCGATGCGTAGACACGTTGCGTTGATGTGTTGTGTGTCGGCTCACTGGGCTTTGGAGGAGAGGCTCCTGGAACACACAGACACACACACACACACAGACGGGTTAGAACCACATTTATTAAAGACATCCTGCAGTTGTTCTCGTCTCCTGAGGCTCACCTTTACCACGAAGTAGGTCGAACACCCCGACTCCTGTTGGGGGAAGACAAGCAGCAGCTTGAAACCATCTGATCATGAGATGAACCGACGTTTAACACGACTGACATCCAGATGAACTCACCTCGCTTCCCTCGCTGAACCGAGTCCTGATCTGTGAGTGGAGAAACAATCTCATCATAAATAAATGACTGAATAAAGTAATAATTAACCCCTTCGTTCCCCTGACGGCCTCACCGTTTCCTGTCGCTGCTCCAGCCACCAGCAGCAGCAGCAGAGTCGCCTTCAGACCAAACATCTCGCTGATCAGAGCTTCCTGGTAAAGTTCCTGGTTCCTGAGCCGGCGTCTAGAGGGGGATCCGTCCAGCGCCGACCCAACTCCCAGGTTTTATAGACCCCACCAGGTGTGGCAGTCTGCGGGCTGAGGGGATGGACCTGATGGAGCAACAACAGTCTGATTGCAGGAGAAACCACAGATCATGAGTCACGTCAGGAGGACGTGAGGAACGCCTTGTTTGCAGCTCAAAACAACATGAATTATTTCCTTCACCAAAGGGGATTTGTTCATCCTCTGGATTACCCAACAAGTCCGATCATAACCTTCTGTAGAGGTGGGGTCAGGCCCAACGAAGCTCCTTCAGCTCCTGGTGAGGGTCTGGATCAGCATCTGGATCCACAATGACTTTAAAAACCCTTTACTCTTGTGGGACACACCTGATTTTTGAATTAATCCAATGTGATCCAGATTCTAGAGTCAGACCACCATGTGTTGGTTTCAGGAGCTTTTTGTGTGGAGAACCAGTTACTTTAAGAGAGATGGACGTTTACAACCAGACCAAGACAAGAATCCACACAGGAGAGAAACCCTTCAGTTGTTCAGAGTAATAAAGGATTTATTTGCGGTAAATATCTGAGAAAACACGGGGGAGTAGGCCTTCAGGTGTTTAATGTGATGTAAGGACGTGAACATCTCAGAATTGGGCTGTCACGATTAGTCGACTGGTCTCCATTATTTTGACTATTAAAATAATCAATAACTAATTTACTAGTCGACATGTCGTTTATTTTTAAAAAATCTTTTTCTCTCGAAACAGAAAAGTGTGCAATGCCATCGTCTCTTAAGATAACTGGAGAGTTAGCTGCTAATATTAGCGTAAACAGAGTTAACTCACTACTTACTCATATAGTTGTAAACGCTAACAGTAGCATGACGATTTGATTCATTAGCTGCCCTTAGCACACATATTTGAATCTTTTGCATTCCATTTATGTCTGATGCGATTAATCGACGAATCTAAAGAATAATCGGTGACTTAGTGGAATGTGAAAATAATCATTTACGGCAGCCTGACACAGAAAACACGAGAATTCACGATATTTAGAAGCCTGTCTGTTGAAGTGTTTATAAAATCAGGTTATTATGTTGTTGATTTGAATAAACGTGTGTTCATGACAGTAATATAATTAATTTACAGAATTAAATTGGTTTCTTGTTAGCAGATAATGACTGTTAGGTTTTCTGTCTTATTTGTCCAACAAGCAGCAACAGAAGTGTGTGTCTGTGGCCACCGTCCTGTAATCTGTCCTCACACAGAACGCTGTTACGACATCAGATTGCTTCATAACACACCTATTTTTATTTTTTAATTTTCCTCCTCTGGGAGTTCGGGTCGGGACAGTCTCACAGAGAAGACACCCATTTCTGCTGATCTCTGCAGATTAAATTTGATTCATTCACGTCTTCAATATTCTCCAGGCAACACCGAAACACCAGATCCTGATCAGAAACACCTTCCATAGTGTCCTATCAGGTTGGTACAAAACATCATTAAAAGTCCTCATCCTAATCGATACTTCAGGCAACAAAAAATAACACTGAGATTACAGATGTTTCAGAAATAATCTGTAATATAAGGCTATAATTAATAAAAACAACCTTTTTCAGAATTAGAGACAGTAAAACGTCATAAAAACGGAGGTAAACAAACAGTCAACAAGGGATTACAGAAATACAAGGGGTGGGCGGGGTTCAGGTAGACGATAATGTCAATACTGAATTACTTTAAGGCACTTCTGTGGGGGGGGGGGTATGGTATGAACACAGAGTGTGGTGTTTTGTCGATGACTCTGGAGGTGTCCCCTGCCCTAGGCGTTCTGGATGCCCACCAGCTCACAGCTCTTCTTCCACAGTTTGGCTTGTAGTTCTGAATCGTAGGAGCTCTTGGACGACTCCTTCTTCTCCCCGTTGTACAGGTAACAGGCCCCCACCCCCTCCATCTCAGAGGCCACCGCAGCATAGATGCTAATGGAGGCGCCCTCTGCTGGAGTCTGAGGAGAACATCAAGAACCATCAACATGAGGGGTTTGGACCAAACAATTTTAGTTCCTCAAGATGAACCTGGACTGTTTGTGACACTAGGCAGAACCTTAAAGATCATTAGATCTGTCAGTCACTTTGGTTAGCATTAGCATTAGCCTCTTTACCCTGAACAGTATCTTGGCCACTGGTTTCTTCATTGCCTGAGCGAGGCTCCACAGGTTGTCGTAAAGGGCCGTGTCCACCATACCGGGGTCCACGGCGTTGACCGTCACCGGGCAACCACCGGCCATCAGCTGCTCCTGCAGGTAGTAGGTGAACAGGACCAGAGCCAGCTTGCTCTGGGAGTAGGCACCATGGGAGCTGTAGCTTATCCTGGATGGATGGGGCACAGACGCATCAGTCGTGTTGGCCTCCTGATGTTAGCAGCAATCCTTTAAGCGTTTGAAGCTCTTACCTCCTGTTCAGGTCATCCATGTCTATGACTCCTGCGTAGTGCGTAGCTGAAGACATGTTGACGATCCTGGAGCAGCAGCCGTGTCTTCCTGACCTCTTCAGAGTCTCCAGCAGCAGGTTGGTCAGCAGGAAGTGGCCAAGGTAGTTGAGGGCAAAGTGATGCTCAAACCCATCCTCTGTCTGCCGCTCAGGAACCATCATGGTTCCAGCTGAGAGGACATCAGACACATGGATGGAGGAACGCCTCAACCGACGTACGGCTTCTCAATTAAAGCTGCCTACCGTTATTAACCAGGATGTGGAGGGGGAGACGCCTGTCTTTGAACATCTGGACAAACTGTCTGACTGACTTCAGTGAGGTCAGGTCCAGGAAGACAAACTCGGCTGTCAATAGGATGAGACGACAGGAAATAAAGAAACGTTTGTCTGGTAACCTCTGAGAGGTGAAGGGAAAACACCAGAATGAACCTGTGTGAATTATTATCTATCAGACTAGTTCATAATTCCACATAACTTAGACAGGAATAACCTCTGGCGTGACGTTTTGAAGTGATCAACATCCAGGATATCCAGGAAGCAGTGAATTAAACTTTATTTGATGGAGTAGAAACTGTTTAATACATTTTAACTTCACTTTGACGGATTTGTACTTCAAACCTTGAGGAAACTTAGATTCTCTCAGGAAGAGGTGAGTAAACCTGGACACGACCCCTCCTCTCAAATAAAGTTTATTTCTTTCAGCATCATTTAGATTACTGTATTGATGTTTTATGGATCATCTTCCAGAAATTATTGGAACTAAGTAACAAAGATCAAAAAAGTACCTCATCTATATATCAGGACATGAGACACTTTTACAAAGATAACTTAAAGTATTTTATTTCGGACTAAGCAGGTCCCACGATGGGCGATGATTTAAGGACGACAGGAGTGTGATTACCTTTCCCCGTGACGCCTTCATCTTCAATCTTCCTGACAGCAGCTGAGCCCTCCTCTCTCTCGTTCCCAGCTGGAGATGATGAAGATTAGAGAGGAATGGTGGGAAGATGTCCATCATACGTATCACACGGCATACAAACGGCATATTTTAATCATTCTGATCCTTATTTCTAAGAAATCTGATGACTGGGGTAAAGTTTATTTGCGATTTACAATCAATAAATCCACACAAGTCTAAATAATGCCGTCTCTGTCCTCTGTGTAAAAGCTGTACGAGTCCAATGTGATGATAAACGGCTAACATCATTAGCACAGCCCATGTGATGCTGTAGCTCTAACTGTAATAAACGCACCCATACTTTGATCGCTTCAGGTTTGTCTTTACGAGAACATTTGTTTCCTTCTCTTCCAGAATCATGATCAAAAAGCAGAAGTGAGTAGGGCGGGACATGGACAGGAGCCTACCTATGATTACATGCATGCCCAGGCTTGCCAGGTGCTTCGCTGTCTCAAAACCCATCCCTCTGGTGCTCCCAGTCACAATGGCAACCCTTCCATTTTGCTTGGGTAAGACTGTTCAGGAGGAGATCAGAGAGGAATCCTTCACATCCACGGCTTCAGAATCACAATTAGCAGGATTTTAATCTGTCTAATAAGTAGGATAAATATGGAGAAGAGATGACTCGGTTCGACATTGTGATCTGTAGTGAGAGCAGGGAAGAGGTGGAGGAGAAGCTAGAGAGGTGGAGGTTTGTCCTGGAAAGGAGAGGAATGAAGGTTAGCCGCAGTAAGACAGAGTACATGTGTGTGAATGAGAGGGACCCAAGTGGAAGAGTGAGGTTACAGGGAGAAGAGATCAAGAAGGTGGAGGATTTGAAGTACTTAGGCTCAACAGTCCAGAGCAATGGAGAGTGTGGAAAAGACGTGAAGAAGCGTGTCCAGGCAGGATGGAACGGGTGGAGGAAAGTGTCAGGTGTGATGTGTGATAGAAGAGCAGGGCTCGAAATTGCGACCATTTTGGTCGCGTATGTGCCCAAATTTTTATCAGTGCGAGTATTAAATATATCTGGAAGCATCGGTGCGACAAGGGAAAAAAATGTGGTGCACCTTTTTTTCCTCTTCCCTCCCGCTTTCTCTGTCTATAGAGCAGGGGTCACCATATAGTGGACCGCGGTCCGGATCCGGACCACGTGATGGTTCTGTCCGGACCAGTGACCACTCCATGATAAATTCACCAGAGTAGATTTTCTTGGCACATTTTTACTTGCAGTTCGTGGCTACAGACGGCGGGCACTGCTCCTCCAGTTAATACGGTAATAGCTCCACTCAGTTCAGCCAATCAGATTGTTTGTCTACCCTGCTCTGTCAGCGTACCAGGAAGTGAGACAGCTCACTACCGCTGTGAGTTTACCGCTACAGGAGCACAGAAGAAGGGAGACACCAGAGCTCCAAACGAAGGAGGTGAACGAGGAAAACCGCTGGTTAACAAGGAGTGGACCAAATTTATGTTTATTCCTCAGTCAGGCAGTTCAAACCATTTGACCTCACATGGTCTGAACACATAGCGTGAATTAAAAGTGGTAACATGAAGCTCCACTATGAAACAAACCATAAATGCTTTGTGCAGAATTATCCCCTGAAGTCCGAGCTGAGGGCAAAATGACCCAGAAAAATGCAAACGAATGTTCACTAAAGGCGTGGTGGAGTTTGGGGCAACATAGAACATCTTTTAGTGATGTTTTAAAATACAAAACCATTCAATAAAAACCAAAATGGTTCAGTCCAGGTACCGGGCTGGCCTGACAGCGCGCCACAATGCGCTATATAAGTCACACCCAGGTAGTGCCTCAGTTTGGCCCCTGACCCGGAGGTGGACCAACGCAGCATCCTCAGGTGAGCGTCTCTCATACAGTTTTGTGTGGATGTGGGAAAATGCGTAGGTGCCGAGTGTGCACCCTCGAACGCACTACCGTGACAGTTTGTTTGATGCGGACACGTGAGTGTGGACCTGCTGGAGAATGTGTGAAACAGTCTGAGCAGCACCGCGGTCCTGGGGTCCTGCCAGGAAACAATGAGAGCGCAGCTGCAGCTGCTCTCCTGGGCGAGGGAGAGAGGAAAGGAACTGCCTTGCTTTTGGGTAGGTGCTCCTAAAGTCTTTGCTGGTGCTACTAACTTCTCAATTTGGGAGCACTAGTGCTACCAAGAAAAAAAGTTAATTTTGAGCCCTGAAGAGTTCCAGCTAAAATGAAAGGAAAGGTGTACAAAACTGTGGTGAGACCAGCGATGTTGTTTGGTCTAGAGACAGTGTCACTGAAGAAAAGACAGGAGACAGAGCTGGAGGTAGCAGAGATGAAGATGCTGAGGTTCTCTCTGGGAGTGACCAGGATGGATAGGATCAGGAATGAGTACATCAGAGGGACAGCACATGTTAGAGGTTCTGGAGATAAAGTCAGAGAGGCCAGACTGAGATGGTTTGGACATGTCCAGAGGAGAGATAGTGAATATATTGGTAGAAGGATGCTGAGTTCTGAACTGCCAGGCAGGAGGCCTAGAGGAAGACCAAAGAGGAGGTTTATGGATGTAGTGGAAGAGGACATGAAGGTAGTTGTTGTGAGAGAAGAGGATGCAGAAGACAGGGTTAGATGGAGGACACTGATTCGCTGTGGAGACCCGTGACGGGAAAAGCCCAAAGGAAAAGAAGAAGAAGAAGTCTTTTGAAAAAAACAGAATTGATGTCAAGACCAGAGTCCTTCTGCTCCAGGTAAATCCAGAGTGACCATAAAAAAAACAGGATATTATTTGCCATAAATAACTGGACATTGATGTGTTCAGAATTTTTTTTACTTTCATAAAATTCTTTAACATCATAATTTACACATGTTCATATCAAAATAAATCAGGTTTACGCAAAATACAACCCGAACATAATTAAAACACAAGTTAAATCAATTTAAAAAAACTTATAGTGCAACAGGAAGGGTTAAAAATAGACACAGATGAGTAGAGGAGACAACACAGAATACGTTTATGATCACTAGTCTTCTTTCATTGATTTACTTTATATATGAGGTCCAGCATGGAGATACTACTTTCTGCTGCTAATTTTAAGCAACGACATTTTATGTACATTTTACAGGAAATGATAAACAACTACAAATTATTTGTGCGATAGCAAAATTAGAATTGTTTTTTTGTAGATGACTGATTTCTCTTTGTTACTGATATGTGGAGCCTTGATCAAACTCTTTTCAGTCCTCAAACCAGGATTATTATTAGGGTGACTGTGTCTGTGACATTTTCACAGCAGCGACTGACACCTTCTTTCTATTTTTACGCGGTAGCAGATGTACTAAGCACACCACACACTGTGAAGGGGACAAAGTCATCATTGTTGTTCATTTATAAAAACGTTTAATTCAATCAGCTGACCCACATAACAGTTTCATTCCTAGACGTGGTCCAAGTCATCCTCACAGGGTTCAGCATCGTAGTAACTCCTTGAGTTCTCGTACAAGAAGACCTGCTGGTCGACCAACGCCGGAGCGATCCGGTTCCTCTTCCCACACAGGACGGCCCCAGAGGAGCCGAACAGCCGGTGGCAGGGTACACTCATAGCAGGAACACACCAGTACTTCTGGAGAACCTTGGGTAGTGTGGGGAACAGGAGAGAATGGCTGGACCACCACAATAAAGGGTCTTCATTCAGACCCAGAACTCTTTGGGATTTGTAATTGCTCAGTTCCTCGATCACCTGTGCGTGCAGCTCTTCATGGCTCTGGTCTGCGTCCGACTGGCAGAATATTGCCGCCAATGGGTTTTCATGCAAGCCGACACCGGCTGATGGCTCTCTTTGAGTTGTCTGTTTCTTAGCAGGCGGTTCATCCGATACCAAGGTAAAATCTTCTAGGGAAGGTCGATCTGCGTTCTGTTTCTCGAGTATTGCTTTCGCCTCCTCAATGACAATGTTTTCAACTTTGGATCGCTCTTGCGTCGACAGGAATGGCAACTTCTTGTACCGTGGATCCAAAAACGTTGCAACGTTTAAGAAGGTAGAAATGTCTTGTGAGAGATCTGAATTCTGGGAATATGTGTTGGACAGGACCTTGGAGATGACCTCCTTGGTCATGCTGATCTCTTTACGGTCCCCTTCCTTGATCTTGAGGGTGGTGTTCAGCACCATGTGGAGCACAGGCCGGACCATGCTAATGGTCGGGTACTTACAGGCAGTAATCATGTTTGCTACAACTTTAAAAGGCTGAAGGACTTCGATCAAGCCTTCCATCAAGACCCAGTCTGGGCCATCAAAGCTGACATGATGGCTGCTGGAACTCTCTCCAAGCGTCGCAGTCACTGCAACCTGTTGCTCTTTCAGTTTTTGTAACATTGCCAGCGTTACCGACCAGGACCTGCCCCTGTCGGTGACCAGCGCACTCTGAGCGAGGCCGTGTTGCTTCTGCTTTTCCCTCAGCAGATACATCGCAGGTTCTCGGAAATTATCAACCAGTTTTCGGCAGCTTCCCAAAAAGACGTCGACTTTGGGCGTCTGGAGGGCTTCGTCGATCGCGCGATTGATGGTGTGTCCCAGGCAAGGCATTTCTACGGACAGCTCGAGGAGCGAGCACGCTTTGACGATATCAACTGAACCGTTTGTGGTGGCGCCGCTGACCTTGTGAGTTATCCCCCATTCTACAAAGGCTTCATACATCGCCCTGGTAATGTTCTCTGCCGTGTTGTCCTCTTGTACTTCAAACGTTTTAAGGCACTTGTTGGTCACTGAGAAGCCAGTTGTATTGCTGTAATTAACCGAATGAATATAGAGTGAAATATAGGTTCTATTATGCGTTTGGCTTTGCCAAAGGTCTGTACTAACGCCACAATTAACAACCCCAGAAAGCTCACTGACCACGATGTCCCGGGTACGGCAATACATCTGAGGAAGCATTTTGACTGCCAGGTCACTTTTACTTGGTGGGGCGTACCCGGGATCGACAGTGCTCATTAGGGTTTTGAAACTGGGCTCCTCGACGACAGATAGAGGATACAAGCCCTCACAGACAAAGTTTATTATAGCCGCAGTGAGATCGTTGTATCGTCGGTTTCCGTAGTCTAAGCTCTGACGAAAAGTTGAGTCTTGTGATTGTTGCTGAAAGTGCTGCCCGGAGGTTTCAGTCTTGATCCTGGAGTAAGCCGTGGCGAAAGCCTCGCGCATCTGATCCGTGTTGCTCTTCACAAACTCGCTGAACTCTAAGGGGTGGTTCTTTTCTAGGTGGTAAGACAGGTTGGAGGTGTTTCCAGAGTAAGCGATCTGACTCATGCAAACACGGCAGTATATTCGTTTCCAGTGCAGGATGCAGCCGTCTGCATCCGTGTCAAAGCCAAAGTATTTCCACACTTTGCTTTTTGCACGTGGGTGTGCAACCAGATTGAGTCCAGAGCACGACGGTCCTGAACTTTTACCTTCCATCGGGTCCTTCAGAAAGCAATCCTCTTGGATACGTTCACTTATTGACGACCTAACAGGAATAGTGAAATACACATTTGAGGATGCTGTTTAAAACATTTTAGCGAGCTAGTGATGCTAAACCGAGATGTGAGTGTGACTAATGCTGCTGATGCAAACACGTCTCATCTATCATCTGTCAGCAGGTAAATGAGGTGAAAATCAAGATAACTAGAATGTGTTTACGAGTTATTGCAATATATTCAGATGAGTGTCATTAATTTTCTGATTTTTTTCTGCAGATCCAGGTCTGGTCTTTATAAAACATGAAGGATTTGTAGGTTTAATACTTGGATTAAACTCCTTCATTCTGTAAATGCCCCGAGTAACTAGTAAAAACAAAACTCAAACATTCATTTTTTTTCACGGTCTATGAAGCAAAGTGTTGTGTTCTGCATTCTTACTGAGATTACTCCACTATAATCCTTTGGTGACACAATCTCCACTTTGTCTTTTGCCTGTTGCTTTACAGATTTCTCCCTCTGTCGTCACATATCTTGAAGATAAAGCGTAACATTTCTGGCTTAAAATTCCTAAAACAAAGTTGACCATTGTTAGACATGTTTGAGTTGAGTTGTTCACACAAGTCTTATGGATTCTTTCATGATCCAAACCCAATTCTATTCAGGGTAGGCTTTGATTTATTCCCCTCTAAAACTTCAGAGAAACAAACGGAAGTGAGAAATTAGAATATTGACACTTCAGTTAGAATAATAGACAGGTTTGAACTAATATTTTCTTTTGGCTTATGCCGAGTTTAAGTCACTGATTGTGTCACTGCGCTGGCAAGTCAGGAAAGTCAAGGAATCCACTGGTTAAGTGTTTCTTCATTCAGGGCTGGTGGGATGGATGAGGTGGAACCATCCGTGGCAGCGGTATCACCGCATCACAATCGTCTTATAATGCTCAAGAGTTTTTTAGATTAACGCCGTAAAAGTGGCTTCTGAGGGACAAACACGTGCTAACATTAACGGAGCATAAACTAATGTGTGTTAGCTTTGTCTTTTTTTAGAAATGATCATTATTGGATTGACATCGTCTCAACACGTTTGTAAAGAGGTTCGGTGTCATTAAAACACAAAGATAACGTTTGGGTTTTAAAAACGACAAGGGTTCCCAGTGGGTGACGGTGACACATCCATTCACACAATCAGAAATGTAATTTAATTGATTAAAATCAACTAGAAAAACTAATCTCAGTGATCACATGACTGTTTTAGTGACATTAGATGTGTGCTAATACTCTACTTACTTAAAGATCGCTAAATATTATGATTTATAATTATTTTCGTCATTCAAACAAGACATTTAGAAACACAAATATTAGATTTAAAGAACGGAGGGAGTAATTAATGAATAATTAACCGAACCTGGCAGCTCGAAGGATCTGTGGAACATCTGATAGAGCAGAACTTTAATCCCGCACAGGTAGAGCCTGACGAGCGGAACCAGAACCTCCTGGAGCCACATCGCTGCTTCCGAGTCCGTGTGCGTCGCCCAAAACATTCCGGCTCGGCCAAGACGGCGCTATTAGTAGCGTCTTTGGTTCCGCCTACGTTTACCAGCGCGTCACCGGAACCGGGAAATTAATTATTAACGTGTAAACATCGGAATCATACTTTAATATTGTTATTCCACTTCATTTTGAACTGCACCGTTTAAAAAAAAAAAAAAGCGTTTCCTGGAAACTCGAGAGTTAAATCCGAGGGAGGGAAGCGCCCTCAGGTCCAAAACACAAAAAACACAACACTTTCCATTAAAATTACTACTATTTAAGCACATTTATTAAAATATCCATCCGTATTATCTTTAATAATTGAAATACTAATGTGTAATGCAGAGCACCGTCCTTCTTCTAAAGGTTGAAAAAATCTACAACGAAGTTCATTCTTGCGTGTGGAGAATAAGGGGTCACAAGACTTTATATTAGATTCACAATCACATTCACAACTGCACTCACCCAATAACCCAATATCATACAGTTTGGGGTTTAAAATACTCACTGCTGTGGCATCAAATATAGTAAAGTAAATCTTTTAATATGACTGTCTGATCTTCACCCATCAGTCACAAAGTAAGTCATATTTCTTTAAAAGGTAGGTATCGGTATTTTTGTCTCATTTAAACACTTAGTTTGAATTGAGTTTGATCATGATGTCACAGCAGAAGTAACTGTATCCAGTCTCCATCCACCTCTTCTTTTGACCCCGCCTCTAAGTCACATGATCTTGTGTTAAAGTCATGTGACAGGACAAACAACAAACAGTTAGTGTTCAGTGCTCTAGACCTTTAGGGTGTAGGTATGCCCCAGTGACTGTGAACTAATCTCCTGATTACAGTTTTAACTGGAGGTTATTTAATCCGCAGGAATCTCCCTGATCAAGAATAAAACCTTACATCTACTAAAACATGACAGCTGCAAAGTTTACGTGGGGAATTCCCCCAGTAGTGATCCGATTGAACGGTGTTGTTATTCTGTCTGTTTCACGGCGAAACCTGGATAATCACCATGGCAACACTGGATGATGCTGTAGACTGTAAGCTTTGTAGGGAAGGCTTCGGTCCAATTAAAACCACAGCAAAACACAGAGGACATTGTGATTGACTCACAACAGGCTTCCTTCATAAATGTTCTCGGCGTATAAAACAGAATTTTCCCTCCTGACTTTCAAATATTATCACTAACAAAAATTTAGCATTTCGTATAAATAGTTGAAAATATAACATGGGGTTTCCAAACTGTCCTCTTTTTGATCATGAGACCTGGAATTTCCTGATTCACCTTGAAAATCAGCCTTAGGTCCAATTCCACTAAATGTCATCAAAAAGGTCCTTGTGATGTTTTATCACGTCGTCCAAACACTTCAGAGTCGTCACCGGGGAAACTTTTCCAAACCGCATTCTTTACATGCCTGAGAGAACCCGTCCAGGTTCTTCTCACCTGAGTTTTCTTTGATTTTAGGCAAATAAAAATCCCAAATTCATGACATTTACAGCTCCTTAAAAATCACAGCAGACACTTCAGTTCTCTATCAGACACACAGTTGTGTTTATTCATTGTACAGAAATTGTTACAATGACCTCCATGACCCCCGGGGAACTAAAACGGTGGTAAAATGAGTTAAGGTTTACACTTTTATCGTTTCATACGAGGACATATACCCATGATCCCGTATTACTGCCAGCAGAGCGCCAGCTGTGGCCCCTGGGCCATGTACGGCCCATCAATCTAGTTTAAACTGTGCAATCAATTTTATCAATTAAATGCGATTATAACATACTTTTTATAATGAGCCTTGTGTATGTATGCTCTGCTGCCCGTTAAAGGCCAAAACCTTTTTATATAATGATTTTTACCTCCATCGGCCCCCCCCAGTCCAAAGGTTTGCCCACTCTTATGTAAACTACATTAAACTCACATCTATGAGCATCCAGACCAGAGAGACTTGATTTGTGAAATTACGATGTTTTCAGTATTGATTATCTTAAACATTTCGGGACAACATAAGACAGGATAGTGTCCAGTCCTGGGAGCTACCTGGTAAACAGGCCTCTGATTGGTCGCTAAGGGACAGTAAAGGGTGACGATGGAAGACTTGAGCTCAGCCTAAGAAGTGAGTCTTGGGTCTGGACCTGAAGGAGTCCCTGGCCGTCTGCTCCTGCTGCTCCGTGTCCCAGAAGGAGGCGCTGTGGATGATCTGTGAGGTCCGGATGCGGAACCGGTCCAGTCTGGGCTTCATCCTGCTGAAGGAGGTCTTCCTCCTGGTGGGTTTCTCTCTCATCCGAACCTCCCTCTCCACACAGTCGCTGTCTTTGGGGTGGAGAAGCCTGGGCGGTCTCAGGTTGGGCTGGAGAACCTTGGGGAACCTCCACCTCCCGTTGACCCTGGGGTTCTTGTCGTCCGACTCGGAGTGCTCGTAGGCGCCGATGATGTCCCTCAGGTCCACTCCCACGTCGTCCGTCAGGTACTGGCAGGCCTTCCTCCCGCTGTAGTCCCGGGCGTCCACGTCTGCATTGTAGGCCCCCACCAGGAGCTTCACCACCTCCATGTGGTTGTGCATGGCGGCGACGTGCAGCGGGGTGTAGCCAGTGTTGGATCGGACGTCCACGTCGATGGGGACGTCGTTCTGTTTGGCGAAGTTGACGATCAGCGCCAGCAGCTCGGGTTTGCCCAGCTTGGCGGCCCAGTGGAGGCAGGTGAACCCGGTGACGAAGTCCTTCCTCAGCAGGAGGCCAGGCTCCGCCCCCAGGAGGCGGTTCAGGCTGGGCCACTCCCCATCCGACGCGCACATCATCCACTCGTGCTCCAGGGGGTCCAGAGCCACCCGGTCCTCGTCCACCATGATGGAGGACGCCAAGGAGACGGAGTCGCTGTCGCTCCTGGAGGAGTGGCGTAACGCCAGGTTGCGCCTCAGCTGGGGGGAGCTGCTCATCATCACCTCGATGAAGTGTCTCCTGCTGGGGGAGGCGCTGCCGTCGCTGCCGGACAGACTGTTAGCGTCCCCCTCATCTTCACCCACATCTTCCTCTGGACCCTTCCTGGTCTCAGGAGTCTTCTCCGCTTCCACGGAGAGCAGCTGGGCCTCCACCGAGGGAGGGGGCCCCGCTCCGTCTGGCTGAGCCTCAACAGGCCCGGGCAGGGTGAAGACAGACGCCTCCGCGGGGAGAGGCGAGGCAGCGATCACGGTGATCTGAGGAATGTCCGGAGTCTTCCTCACCCGCCCCCGGGTGGGGTCGGGCCGGTCCCGTTTCAGACTCCCTCGGTTCCCCATCAGGCCGGAGTCCCCGGGGGCCCCCACACACTCATCACACACACCGGCGGCGTCTGGTTCGGAGAGAACCCGCGCGGCGCTCACCTGGCTGTCACTTCCGGTACCTGAGCCAGGTGCGCGCCGCGCCCCGGCGCGCGCAGCGGGGCGCGCGGCGGGCGCGGCCTCCGCCGGAATGCGGTCCGGTGGGTCCGGATAACGGAGCCCCTCCTCGGTTAAACCCCGGGCTGGTAACGCTTCTGCCCCGGGGACCCCCCCGCTGACACTCGGGTCTCTCATCGAGGCGCGAAACTTTTTCTTCAGGCAGACAAACTTGAGTCCTCCTTCCGCTCTGACGGGGGCCACGTTGTCCACGGAGTCCTTAAACCGGGACCGAACGGCGGCCCTCCCCTCCGGTTCCTCCGGGAACAGGGGCTGGAACCGATCCGGCAGGTCCGTGGTCTTCACTCCGCCCCCGTTCTCCCGCAGGAAGTCCAGCACGGCCTCCTGGGAGCAGGAAGCAGCCATTGTTAATGATTAGCAGCTAATCATTAGCATTAGCACCGGGATGACGTCAGAGCAGGGGAACACCTCCGGTGACGGTCACCGGACCGGGATGAACGGCCCGCGTCACGTGACACAGCTCTTATCCCGGGTCTGGTTCTAGCGTGCCCGTCTCCTAGCAACGCGGAGCCGCAAGTACACGTCCTACTATGGCGACGCCTAGCCCCGCCCTAGCCGGCGCTGATTGGCTTGGATTACTTTACTACAGCCAACCGTCAGTCCAGAAGGTGGATCCATTGATAAATGTCTGGAGACTAGCCAATCAGAAGCTGCGGGGGCGGGGTCACGCCTTCGCCATAGTACCAGTCCAAAATGAGCTGAATAGAGCAGAAACATTTAATTCACACTTTTAAAGTGTTTTTTTTTTTTTTTACAAATCTTAAACCCCGTGTGTGTGTTTGTTATGGGTTACTAGTGTGTGTGTGTGTGTGTGTGTGTGTGTGTGTGTGTGTGTCCAGTCTGCTGTTGGAGACCATGAACTGGTTGCAGGGCTCAGCAGGTGAGTCAGGATCAGGATCCTGCAGCGGTGGGTTAATGTTCTACCTGCAGAACAAACTCATGCAGTCCTGGGTCTGGTGACCCCGGACCCCCCAGTTCTACTGTTACACAACTGGACGGCACAAATGTGTGTGTGTGGACAGGAAATACTAGAGAAGTAGGAAAATATTTAACCCTGTAAAGCTCACAGAACAATGTTGTTGGGGTTAGTGTGTCACACGAGGCTCTACAGAACAGCTTCCAAACAGGATGCTAACAAGGTTAGCAGGTTGGACTGGTTAGCGGTAAACAAACACGCCACCCACACAACAGGAACCTTCACTAACAGTCACCCAGCCGTTACCAGATCATCCCATCATAATCACAAACTGATTCTCAATCGCACTCCAGTCTCTGTTTTTATTCCCACAATTAAACTGATTTAATGTTCAGCTTTAATTTAAAACGAAAACGTCCCTCTACGATCCTGAGGCCGAACCAAAGCGTCCACACGCCGTCAGTCAGTTCGCTTCAGACACCTCAGCGCCGGCAGGACGTCGTCCAGGTGAGTCACTCCTGAAAACACACACACACAACGTCTGATAGACATTCAAATGGTAATGAGACACACTCAGGGGGGATTGTGGGTACCCAGAGTCTGTAAGATGTCCAGCATGAGGGCGTGGAAGGGGGGGAAGAAGTCGTCGTGCTGCTTCACCTTGACGATGATGCTGCAGAGAGAAGATAAACATGAAGGAACCGTCTGGTGTGTGTGTGTGTGTGTGTGTGTGTGTGTGTGTGTGTGTGAACCTGTCAATGTCAGCGTCTCTCAGCAGGTCCTGGAACCCGGCGTTGAGTTGCGAGCAGGAAACCAGTCTGGCCACCTGGTTGACCACCTGAGTGGGAGGAGCCCTGCTGTCTGGGACGGGACAGGAGCGTGTTCAACCAATCAGACGCCGTGTGTGTGTGTGGGGGGGGTGGACACCTGGAGCCGGAGGTTACCTAGTTCCAGAAGGTCTCGGAGGTTCCTCATGGCGTTGGTCATCTCGCCCAGTCTGGTGTAGACCTCGTTCATACGGGGGTACACTCCGCTGAGGGCGCCGACGTCGAACAGCTTCTGGAAGTGGGACACCATGGAGCCCAGAGTGTAACGGGTGGGGCTCCGGAGCACCTGGGGCGCCACAGGACACAGATGGGTGAACGTCAGGTGGATGTTTTTCTAAAATGTAATCTGAACACGATTAGAAAGCAAAATAAGACACGATTCACACAGAAATGAAAACATTCTCTGATGACAGAGATACTAAATTAAAAATTAGATTAATTTATTATAAAGAATAACATGTAATTTAATAATATATAATTTATTATAAATAAAAATTACATTAAATATTACATTAAAATTAGAAAATAAAACATTTTCTCTGATGAAATTAAAATAAAATTAAAATTAAAAATAATAAATTATATTTAATAATTTATAATAATTAATTTATTTAAATTAAATTAAAATTAGTAACAAACAAATTCAGAAGCTGGTTGTGTCGCCCCCTGCTGGTCATAAGGACGACTGCATCCACATCCGACCTGCTCGTCCTCGCTGGAGGTGTTCTCCAGCATGGTGTCCACCAGCAGCATCATGTCCTCCACCCTCCCCGCCTCGGCCCCGCCCCCTCCATCGGGCGGCTGCCAGGGCATCAGGCGGGCGCCCAGCTTGTGTAGCGCCCTCTGCAGGTGCTGCGATGCAAACACACCAGAGGTCAGACATGAACGCTGAGGTCATCAGCAGGTGGGGGGGGGGTTTACCTGGAGCAGGTGGAGCTGCTGGGCCCACACCTCCAGCGTCGGGAGGAGGGTCTGAAACTCCAAACCGGACGACAGTTTCTGTCTGTGCAGCTGGAACGGAGCTTTGGGATTGGACAGCACGCTGCTGATGTCACTCAGCAGCTGGGGGAGGAGTCAGATCCAGTCAGATGTGATTGGTGGAGCTGTTCAGACCGGACCGGACGTCGTGTTCTCACCTGCTGGTACTGGACACACACGTCGGAGTCCCTGATTGGCTCGTCGGGCGTCTTGCTGCCCTCAGGTCTGCTGATTCCAGACGTGATGCAGTTTAACAGATCAAAAACATGAGAGCCAATAAGAAAGAAGCACCGGCACGATTAGCTTGCTAATGCTAAAATATTCCCTGCTAGTATTTGCCGTCATGCTAAAGGCTAGCTTGTTGGAAGCTGCAGCCTTCTCAGATGTTTCCTTAAAAAACGTTTCATAATTTTCCAGTCTTCATAAATACAACGACACCTGAATGCACCACCTGCATCCCACACGCACCCCCCCCCACCCGAGGTCCTACCTGGTGCTGTGTTTGCTGGACCTCTCCAGGAGTCGGACTTTGTGCTTGTAGAACTTCATGTCTTTGACCGTCGGCCTGTGGAGGAGAATCCATCAAACACACACGCCCCCCCCCCGACGCGACGGCGGGTGTGTTTGTGTCACACACCTCGTCTCCAGCTCTCTCCTCAGGCGCCCCACCTCCGCCGTCAGCGCCTCCACCCGGTTCTGGTCCTCCTGGCACGCCTGAGGAGACACGGAACAGGAGCGCCCAGCTGCGGCGTGACGGACAGACGGATCAGAGGAGGAAGAAACGTCTGCTGGTTACCCTGACGACGGTTCTGAAGGGCGGAGTCACGCTGCTGGACGGCTTCTTCAGTCTGGACGGAGATGGTTTTGGTTCTCCTTTGATGGATCTGGAGAGAAGAAGAAGAGCTGAGAGCCAATGACACATCCCAGACTCTTCCTGCTCACGTCTCTGAATAATCCCACAGCACTTGAACGCACCGCAGTAACACAGGAAGGCCGTTACCTGAGCTCATCCTGCACCTGGGTCATTTTGGTCTCGTAGAAGTCGATCACATCCAGCACCCTGAGGAGACGACAACAGGAAGTCGATGTAAAATGTTCTCCCCCCCACCCCCCACCCCACCCTGATCACAGGAGGCTCACTGCTGGTCAGTGGGGGAGGGGTGCTGGACGACTCTGTTGCAGATGTTCTGGAACGTCTCGTTCTGTCGAGCCAGCCGTCGCTCTTCTTCTTTGACGGTGAAGTAAAGTTTCTTCTGAAGCTCTGCAGCTTCCTCCTTCTGCTTCACCAGCTTCAGCTCCAGAGTCTTGCACAGTTCCTTCAAAATAAAGCGTTGATGATGAAGCCATGTAATCCATAAGCACATAATGACCGCCTCAGCGCGTCCCGGAGGTCTGCAGACCCACCTGGGCCTCCAGCTTCTCCTGCTGCAGCTGTCGGGTGAGGCTGTGCTTCTGGACCGCCTCGCCGAGGCAGCGGTCCTCCAGGTCCTGGACCCGGGTCTTCACCGCGTCCAGAAGCCCCTCCACCTCCGTGACGCGCTGGGAGTGATGGGCCGCTCGAGTCATGTGATCCTGAGCGTCCTCCCTGGGGAGGGAAGGTCGATAGCAGGGTGATGATGAGATTAGATTGCAGGTGGACAGGTGGTCGATACACCTGGTCATACATGATTAAACACACACACACACACACACACACACACACAGCGTGTTTCTGCGTGGCTAACCAGCTAACTGTAGTTTAAAGGAGGAAAAACTCTCAGATCCTGCATGAAGATAACTTTTTTTTTTTTTTTAAAGCAATAAACACCCCGATTGACTCCGACAAACCACTGACTTGAGCTGGTTGTTGGACCTGATGAGCTCCTGGATGAGGACCTGTCTCCTCTCCGAGTCGGTGAGCATCATCTTCAAAGTCGTCCTCATGTCAGCAGCGGACCTCCTGTCCAGCAGAACCAGATCTGAGGACAGGAAACGGAGAAAACCTTCAGTAACTCTAACCCATGGGAAACAGTTCTGAAAACTTAAATTCCACACAAAGTGATACTAAATTAATTTATTTTAGTTGCACATTAACCCCCCCCCCCCCCCGTACCTGACAGGTTCCGGTTCTCCACCGGGTCGGAGAAGCGGACCGGTTTGAAGCCGTGATGCTGCAGCAGTTTGTTCACCTCGTCCCACTCCAGCTGCTCCTGCTGGAACACAAACAGACGTGAACCCACGGACTGGGCTGGGGGGGGGGGGGGGGGGGTCAGAGGTCAAGGGGGGGGCACATCCCACAATCCACCTGGAACTGGCCGGTGGTCCACAGATAAATAAAGGTTCGATTCTGTCCCGGTTGGGGCTCCGCCGCCCGGCTGTCCATAGCGGAGGGGCCCCTCAGGACAGGTGGGGGCTCCAGGTGAACACCTCTCCCCCAGCAGGGCTGTCCCGAATGATGCCGGCTGTTAAACCCACCGGTGGTAGGGTTACTGCTAATGAAAGGTGATCCGACACACACCTGTGTGTGTGTGTGTGTGTGTGTGTGTGTGTGTGTCTCACACACACACACTCACATGTGTTAATATCTACTTACTGTTTCCATTGTGACGTCACAGCAAATGAAACAACTCCTGTCAGACAGTTAGCATCTCAGGCTAACGCTGTTAGCTCCGCCGTAACCTCATTACTTCCTGTCAGCGAACTTTAAAACTTAAACTCGTTGTTTTATTAAAGTTCAGTTTCCGGTTTTTAAACTTTCTGATTTCTGTTTTTCCGGGGTTTTTTTATCGGCTCAACGAGAAATAAATCCCGGACAAACGGAAGCGTTGCCGCCGCAGACTTTATTTACATTTCCCGCACCAAAACGTCACTTCCGCATTCAAACAGTTCGTCGTGACGTCATGGCGTTGGACCAATGGGATGAGGCTATATTTGTGCTGTTTCTTTATTATTCGCCATATATCTCCAGTTTACAGCAATAAAATCTTTTTTTTAAATCATTTTTAGGTTTAATGCGAAGCATGAAATTTTTTTTAAATGTGTTTAGGACACTTCCTGTTTGACCTCCTACAAAATAAAAGACCTTTAAGATCTAGAGTCAGGTTCAACCGGCAAACTAACATTTTTCTTTCGTGTAATAATAGTAATATAGAGATGAGAGGTTAGTATTGACATGTATTTCACTCTCTGAACAAACTGTGTCACCTTTCGTGGCAGAGTAACTAAAATAAAGCGTCATCAACAATAAGAATGAATCTCTGTAGTACAGCTAACAACCACCAGATGGCAGACACGTCACTCTAAGGATTCCCAAAGTGTGGTGCGCGCACCCACGTGGTGCGCGAGCTGCCGCTAGGGGGTGCGCGAGTGTAATGGCAGCTGAGCACCTTGAAATACATAAATAATTAAATAAATAATTTAAACACTTTTTAATGGAGGATTAACAGTTTAAATATTTAAATTCATTCACGGAAATCATTTGTAATTTTCAATTAAAAAACGTTTTGGGAAAATTTGAAATGAAAAAAATCAAACCCAAAATCCACTTGGCTTTCTCCTAGCTACGTGCTAGCTTGTTGTGATAGCAACAACAAAAATATGCCGAAATGCATAACTGGTTGAAAACGGGCAGTCTGTCCGGGATTAAATCTGGGAGGAATGAAAGAGGACAGGATACTTTGGCCCAACTGAGAGCCGTGCAGTCTACCAGGCTGAAGAAATCCAGCAGGAAAAAGAGTGATGATGACGAGACAGGGGAAACTTCATCGGGAGAAGGGGGTAAAGAACACAATGAGACTCGTACTCGAAAGAGAAAACATGATGTTGAACTTGGGCCTATGTTATTTTGATTGTTTGTGGCGGAGTAGCATATTTGTTACCATTTAATAAATGTTAGGTTGTTAAATAGGCCTATTTGTTATATAGCAGGGCTCGAAATTGCGCCCATTTTGGTCGCATATGCGCCCAAATTTTTATTATTGTGACTATTAAATATATTTGGGAGCACCGGTGCGACTAGGGGAAAAAATCTGGTGCGCCTTTTTTTGTGAGACCACGCTCCTGCGTTCCTGCCAGGAAACAATGAGAGCGCAGCTGCAGCTGCTCTCCCTGGGGGAGGGAGAGAGGAGGAACGGAGATGGACGGAGCGTCTCTATCGCTCCGTCACTGCCTTGCTTTTGGGGGGGTGCTCCTGAAGTCTTTGCTGGTGCTACTAACTTCTATATTTGGGAGCACCAGTGCTACCAAGAAAAAAAAGTTAATTTCGAGCCCTGCATAGTAATAACTGCTGTTCATCACTCATCTGTAGTCGGCTCGCTGGGCGACCATTTTGACTTAAAATAGTATTATTGTCATTTTTATATTGTTACTATTATTCTCCCCACCGTTTCTAAAGTCAGAGATCATTAGGCCCATTATTACACAATCTATTCTGTGTTAACAGGAGCCTATATTATTAAACTTGATACCTATATGGCTATAAAGACTACGCATTTTCTTTTTTTTTCATGTTTTGGGCATTGGGGTGCGTCAGCTAAGTCGGGAGGTAGAAGTGGGTGCGCGGACTGAAAAGTCTGGGAACCGCTGCTCTAAGTCATCTCTTACATTGTGTACATTTATAGAACATGAGATGTTTATTGTATGCTTATTAACTCACTGATGAAACGTGATTATTTCGCGGGAACGCATCCACAGACAGATTTTGTCCCACTAACAGTAGATAAGGTGTCCTACAACACTACTCTGGGTTGTGACTTCATTCCCCAATGGGCACCATGTTTCTCCAGCAGCCTGTAGCAGCTACTCATTCATAGTTTCCAAAAAATACAAACTGTTGTGAAGAGCAGGCTTGGAGGAGGAGCTGATGGGAGGATCAGTAAGTGGGAGGAGTTTGATATGTACAGTGGTACCTCTACTTACCAAATTAATTGGTTCTGGAAGAAATTTCCTAAGTCGAACGTTTCGTAAGTAGAGACGCTTTTTCCATGCAAATGCCCTAATCCGTTCCAAGCCCCCCCAAATTCAGACATAAATGTTTTATAAAGCATAAAAATGCATCAAAACATGTAACAAATACATGTTACGATTAGATTATCACACAATAAATGAGAGTTGTGTATAACGTTAAAAAAAAAGAATAGAGTAAAGAATAACAATGTCGGTCATTTACCTTTTAACTGCTGTCCTCATTGTTTTTTGCCCTCTTTGGTTCATGCCCTCTTGCCCCACCATGAACAACAGAGTGAATTCCAGTCCTCCTTCTGAACTTCTCCAACCACCCACGCGATGCCTTAAACTCCTTAAACTTCCTTTTGTTTTAATAACGTGGTGATTGTAGATGCATTACGGCCATATTCTTTGGTGAGATCAACCAAACGCATCCCTTTTTCAGGCTTTTCTATCATCTCTTGCTTTGTTTGTACGAACAAAAAAACTCTTTTCTTCGTCTTTTCTTTTCCTCTTTTCTCCGTCACTTTCTTGGGGTCCATAGTGAATACTCTAAAAGTTAATATATTTACGTAAAACTATCAGAACACCTCACGGGTCGAGGGCTGAATGACGAGGATGCTGCATAGACACCTGTCTAGCTCCACACAGAGGTCCCTCTTAGCCAATGGGATGCCAGGATGCTAGGTAATAGCCAATGGCAGAGCAGCTATGAGAATGTTGCGTTCAGGAACCTGTGGGAGCTGTGAGTATCAGCCCATACTGTATTTTTACCTTTCGTAACTCGAAATTTCTTTCGTAAATAGAGGCAATATTTTGCTGTTGAGGCGTTTCGTAAGTAGAAAATTTTGTATGTAGAGACATTCGTAAGTAGAGGAGCCACTGTAATTATAGTGCTGTTCCTTCAAGTAACCGCCTACCAGCAGTAGTTGGTGCCCTTCTACAGCCCCCACGCCCACAGACAGCTGCTCCCCTCCATCCTGATATAGTACAACAACCTGAAGGGTCAGTGGTCACATGGCCAGCTTACCAGACTACTGCTTACCGGTCCCGCCATGAAGGCCCTTCATTCCCTCATTTTGTTCATGATGACCCACAGGAATTCTCTATGCTCAAGATGGCCCTCCATAACCTTCTATCCCCAGAGGAACCTGAACAGTTTAAATATCATATACTACTTGATCATCTAAAGCTGGATTCTGCTCGCCGCCCTGCACTTTCCTATGCCAACAGCCCATATCCTTACACTTGTGCACTAGCTGCCCTGCAACAACGTTATGGCCAGCCCCATCAGCTGGTACTTAGTGAAATAAGTGCAATTCAAGCTCTCCCCTCCCTTTGAACTGGACACTCAAGAGGCTTCAGTGATTTTGCCAGCAGAGTTGGAGCACTTGTCGGTGTGCTACAGTCTCTTGGTAGTGTTGAAGGACAAGCAGAGTTAGCTGGTGCTTCACATGTGCAGAACCTTCTGGCTAAGTTGCCTCCAGAGTTGGTTACCAATGCTCGTTGTGTCCGTACCACCCATCCAGGAACCTCATACAACCTCGTCGACTTTGCTACCTGGCTGGAAACTGAGGCAGAGTGCCATTTGTTAACATCACAGGTCAGTTACAACCATCGGATGCAAACTAACCAGTATGGGAAGGAGAGGAAACGACCAATCCAAGCCAATTATCGCATTACCACAATACTACATGGCACAAGCAGTGCACGGCCACCTCCGGCTCCACAGACCTTCAGACCTACCACCTGTCAGTCAACAGGCAGCAAACCAAAACCAACATGTCCATATTGTGGCGCCAAAGACCATCACCTATAAGTGTATGCCCTGAATTCTGCCATCTCAGGAATAGATGGAACTGGATTCTCACCAATAACCGCTGCTGGTGATGTGCACGTGAGCATAGAGCACTGGACTGTGACCTCAAGAAGTCATGCCCAAAATGTAAAGCACTTGGCATCCTGCATGAAGCTAATAGGGGAAAGGCCCCCACTGAAGTATCTTACCTGATCTGCTCCAGCTGTAGTTCCAAAGTCCTCCTGAAGGTTGTGGAAGAGCTCTTAAGTTACAGAGGTAGAGCTCGAAACCTACGCCATCCTTAATGACGGTTCCAAAGGGACAATGCTACTGCCCACTGCTGCTTCTTACCTTGAGCTAGATGGGGCGGCAGAATCCCTCGCTCTAAGAACTGTTTGTCAAGGCACTGAAATGCTTGGGGGCAAAAAAGTGACATTCATCATCTCCTCTGTTTCCAAACCCGTTAAGAAATTCTTAATCAAGGAAACCTTTACCTCAGTTGATCTTGGCTTAGCTGAGCAGACTTACCCTGTTCAGATCCTCCGCTGCAGGCTGGGCACCTCAGTCTGCCCTTGTCTCTGGGCCTGCACCCCAGCCTGTCTCAGATCCTGGTCCAGTGACCCCCAGTCTTCTTCTCATGGGGCGGCTGGATTCATCACTTCCACAAGCCATATTCAGAGATGTAGACTTTCGGACTCATTTTTGGACTCAGTTTATTAAATTCTACCTCCCTACTCTTCAGCAAAGGCAGAAGTGGTTCACGGACACACCAGACCTTGCATCATCCAGTATCGTCATGGTAGTTGACCCTCAGTTGCCACGTGCCCATTGGCCCAATAGACGGATCCAACGTCTCCTACCCAGTCCTGATGGAAGGTTCGCGTAGCAGAGGTCAACATTAAAGGGCAGATCTACAAACGTCTGGTGTGTAAATTGATTGCCTTACAGGCCACCCCAGACACTGACCCTACAATCTCTCCCTGATGCTCCTCACAGGAGTCAAATATGAGATTATTATTTGATGGGCTGCTGTTGTGAAGAGCAGGCTTGGGGGAGGAGCTGATGGGACGATCAGGAAGTGGGAGGAGTTTGAGGAAGGATAATTGATAAATTGGACAGAGACCAGGTGTTGGTCCTTTTCCATTTGCCATGCAGCAGATCCCTACCAAAGTGTTGGTAGAAGTCCTGGTAATCGGCCCACCTGCAACACCTCCGTACACCACAAGTATTTTATACCAACCATCAATGTTTCATTTTGACACAATAAAATAAACGCAGGTAAAAAAAAGACTTTATTGTATAGAAATCCTGTTCCATTAAAACCTGAACCAACGCTCTGCATACTTTTTGTTTAGCAGGGGTTAACATCAAGTAATGAAGACGACCTGACCCACTGGAAACATCTAGACTGGAAACATCTAGAACGTCTGACGTTTCTCCTGCCTGGAATGAAGACGTCTGGTCCAACCATCTTCATGGATCCAGGAAGGAAAGGAAAGGTCGTCCTGCATTAACCATCCCGGGTGCTCGCTGTCTCGCTGCTACATCAGCTCCACTGAGCAGAAAATTAAAATGGAAATGCGGGCCTTGAAGGCAGTCGAGGGTCCCATCGACCGGAGCTGTATGATTTATAGGCGATTATATCACTCTTAATGGCGCTCGGACCACTGAGCTCATTCACTGCTGCAACTTAGAGCCATTCTTTTTCCAGTTTAGAAAATCACCCTGATGCTCAGCGGATTGATTATTAGTCACAATCAGGACTCTAAAAGTCAAGTTTGGTGTTGGAGTCTGGTAGGATTCCAAGGATTATAATCCCAATGAGGAAATGAAGTAAACACATCAGGGATCGGATGTGTCAGAATATTTTAATTACTGTTAAACGAGCTAAACAAAAAGTCAGCGCTCTGCTCCAGATGGCAAAGATGCAACCAACAAACCAGGACTTTTTTGTTTAGCTGTAAATCTATAAATTATGGTCTGGAATGAAGTGTTCAGTTGCTGCAGGTCTGGAAAGAAAATATAAATATTTTCCTAAAAAAAAAAAAAGGACTTCAATAAACCATTTTGAAAATATTTATAAATATAAAGTATAAAAAGTTATATGTATAAATATGTATTTATATCTATTTAATATTTATTTTATAAATAAAATAAATATAAAATATAAATACTGCCCCCCCACCCCCTAAAAAAGGACTTCAATAAACCATTTTGAAAATATTTATAAATATAAAGTATAAATATTTATATCTATTTATATTAAATATAAATATGTATTTATATCTATTTTATAAATAAAATAAATATAAAATATAAATACTGCCCCCCCACCCCCTAAAAAAGGACTTTAATGAACCGTTTGGAATCCATGGAGGTGAATTTACCAGTCGGTGACATACTGCTGCTGTCAGCGCTTCATTACATACACATACATCATTCTGGGGGTGAGGGGGGGTGTCTCTGACCGCCTGATGCGGCGCTGCTGCTCCTGCATTAAGGTCATGCGGGGGCCCATTAAGTGGCTAATGGGCTCTGATTGCTGGGGAAACCAGCTATGACAAATCAAGAGATGTCCTAATGGAAGGACGTCTTCAGTCTGATGGTGGAGGGGTGGGGTGGGGGGGGTATCGGTGGTAAGGGTGTGGGGGGGGCACTCAGACTCGGCTCCAGATCTGCCTCTTCAGATTTAATGTCCTGTTTACACTGAGAAAGAGTCTGATGGGGGAGAACATGACAAGAGTGGTGGATGATGATGGTCTGAGGAGAAAGATCAGTGATTTAAAATCAGTCAGTTCATGAATTATAATAAAACTATAGATTAGACTGACACCAGGGGATTGTAATAATAATGAATAATAAATAAATAATATATAATAACAATAATAATAAAAAAAATACATCCACAAATACATATAATACATATAATAATAATAATAATAATAAATAAATAAATAATACATAGATAAATAATATATAATATTAATAATATTGAATACAATAATAAATAATATAATCAATAAGTAAATAAATAATGATAAATAAAATAATTAATGAATAAATCTGTTAAGGGCTTTACATTTAAATTCTTAAATGACTGTTCTTCCTCTTTTCCCACTGGCTGGTGTCGTTTTATCATCTCCTCCTGGCGTCTGGGGGGGGGGTGGTGGACAGGGTCCCTACATGGCCCCTCTCTCAGAAGTGAGGGGACATCATTTGTAGATAAATTGGGGGATGTGGAGGACTGTGAAGAGTTCTCTCTAATCCCACTTCACCTTGAAGCCGTCTGGCTTTTTTTTTTTGGACTCTATCTTCTCAATCCCACAGCCCAGAAATCAACTTCTTAACTCCACTGGGGTTCATGGTTGTGAGGCAGGATGGGGGGATGGGGGGGGGTCTGTCTCCGGACAGGTAATCCACAGGGAGATTATCTGCCTCACATGTGGCACAGGTGCCGGCGGCTGATAGGACGGCTTTAGATCGCAGCAGATAAACAGCAACAACAAAAAACACACGTGATTGGTTCACATCGGATGACATCACATCTTCACCGCTGGCGATGGATCCGATCGGTAATCCCTCCTGTCGGACCGGGATTAACTCTTTAACAACAAGCAACAAAGAATAGAGACAATAATAAAACTTTAACAGCATTTTATTCAACCTGTGACGCAACTTTATTCTATTTCCATGCTTTACAGGTAGAGCTCATGCATTAGACCCCCCCCCCCACCTACCCCCCCAGGCTTCCCATATTTAATGCATTAAATCAATGATGCTGCAGATGAACCAGTCACAAGTCACCGCCGTCATCACATGGATCCCAGTCCTACATTCAGTTGTACCTCAAAGTCATTTCTCCAAATGTGGGGGGGGGGGGGGAGCCTGGAGCCAGGTGTGAAGGTGGGCGGAGTTCAAACGTGTAAAAACCAGCAAAAAGGGTAAAAATAAACGCGTCTTAACACCGAGAGAGTTAAACCTGGAGGAAGTAAAGATGTTAGAAAACCATCCAAACCCTTTTGGAGTTTACTTCTACATTTGCTCTAAAGGAAACGTCCTCTGAACGAGGTTTTAGCGGTAAAACGAGATAAAACAACAGAAAACAAGACTTTTTAGAGGTTTGACGGACGGGACACGGTCTTTGGTGGAGGGGTGAGGAGGACAACCCAGCGTCTTAAATATCCTGTATGACCAGAAGGAGGCGCGCCGCAGAGCAGAGAGGAGAGGTCACGACACGGGACACGACACGGAACACGAACCCACCGTCACTGCAGACCCCCCAGGGAAGGTCTGACCACATGCAGAACGATGACATCACTCCGAAACCAGCCTGTACATCAGTCCTTCGCGTAACGTTGCATAACTAAGGGGTTAATGATCTTCCATCCGAGGTTACCAGGAGTCCATCAGTCCCTCCCCAGTAACAGTCCAGTGGTGACGGGGTCACGCTGACGTCACCGCGGCGACTCGGCGCTGACTCAGCTGGTCAGGGTGAACTGGTCCTGCTCGATGGGCTTCTTCACCCAGGCCCCCAGCCCGGCCCCCTGGAAGGCCCTGAACAGCGTCTGCTTGGAGCCGTGGTACTCCACCGCCGCCTGCTTGGCCTCGTGGTAGCTGCTGGGCCGCCGCGTCCTGATGCGCAGGGTGGGGGAGAGCTACGGGGGGTGGGGGGGGGGAATATGACACAGGTCTGAGCTGAAAAGCTTCATTTTAGTTTGATGAGAATAAACTTTTAATAATTTTAGGGCTTCATTCCAGGTTTAATGTATTTTCACATCTTTAACCCTTTAAACCCTGAACAATTAAAAAGTTGTCAGAAAAATCTAATTTTTGGAAAAAAAAAAAATTGTCAAAAAAATCTTTTTTATATCAATTTTTATTTAAGACCTTTAATTAGTATAATTGCTAATGCAGGAATTTTTTTTTTGCGTGCAAAATGCAGATTCATGAGGGGACACCTGTTCCACACACCTGTGTGAACAGTTGTTCTCTCTGATGAAGCTGATTTGAGTTGATTTTTATTTTAGTATTTGAAGGCAGTGATTGGTCGGATCATGAGGTTTGCATGTGTGTGACCAAACTAAAAGCATCAGGTCTTTTATTTTGAAAGAACAAAAATGCATAAACAGGTTATGCGCTTAAACTTTAAACGACATCATGATGATCCTTTATTTTTGACGCCCCCCCCCCTCCCCCACCCGTTACCTTGCAGTGGAGGCGGAGCCAGCGGCTGTAGAGGGCGTGTTTGCAGAGCCTGGAGGGTCGTCCCAGGTCGTCCTTCCCGGTGGTGGCGTTCACCACCTCCAGGCTCTGGTCGCCCACCGTCCAGTTCACGCTGAAGTTGGGCGCTTTCCCCGGCTGACGAGCCTCCGTGTTGCTGATTCCTGGAAGGGGCAGGGAGGGGGTTAGTTCAGAGTGGACGCGGGGGTGGAGGTGGGCTCGTCCGTCCTCTCACCGCTGAGCAGCGGGCGGTTGAGGCTGAAGGGCGGGGCCAGCGGGTGGATGTCGGCGATGCGCTGGTACGTGGCTCTGGACAGGTGGTCGGCGTGGTACAGGCTGCCCAGGATGATGCTGGAGAAGTAGAGCGGCGCGCTGAAGTAGCTCATCAGGGAGCCCTGGAAGCCCACCACGTTCCACCTGGGGGGGCACGGAGACCAGGGGAAATCAGCCGAGTGCTCGGAGCTAAACCCCTGAGAATACAAATGCGTTCGAGGCTCCGGGGGGGGCGGGCTGAGTGGCCTCCTGGAGGTCTGTGGAGGAGCCTCATCAGAGGCCTGATGACACCTGAGCGCCGCCGCCGCCGCCGGGCGGCTGAGATGGAGTGATTGCGGAGCGACACGGAGATAATTCACCCTCTTTAGACGCGCAAATAATCACCAGGATCCCCGCCGCTCGGCTCCGACGCGCCCTTCAGCGCCTCGAGAGGCTCTGGGGGGGCCAACGCTGATGGATTTATTCAGACGGCTCAGTGAGATGTGTTACACCCAAACAGGAAGTGGAACACACACCAGGTGGTAGCTGTTAGCGGCTAACGTGCTAGCTGGCGTGGGCTCGTGCTAACCTGGCGATCTTGTCGCTGCAGGACATGGTGAGCAGCCGCTCCCCCTGCAGGACGCCGTCCCACGTCTGGATGGTGTTACTGGACCGGACTGGGATGGTTCCTTCGCCGGATTCGATCTTGGTGCGGAGCTGCCCCCGGGCCTTCCTGTTGGGGTGTCGGTCGCCCTGATCTGAGGGCAGATAAGATCAGGGGGGGTCAAACTCAAAAGGCCAGATGTAACTAATAAATGTAACTAAATGTAACTCAATGTAATGTAACTAAATGTAACTACTCCTTAATGTTACATAACTGAATGTATTACCTATTCAACTTACAAACATTAGTTTGTAAGTTGAAAAACATGTTTGTTTCTCTGTTCTAACATAAATCCTTTGAATTTGTCAGGTTATTAAACCCACAGAACTCCATCAATCAAGGATCAAACTATCAATCAATAAAGAAAATATCAAAAGAAACGAGTTAAAATGGGCTGAATTACTGCATTGTGGGAAATGTAGTTTTGGTCAAAGCCCACTTTTGACCTTTTATGCTCTTGCCGGCCACATAAAATGATGTGGAGGGCCATATTTGGCCCCCAGGCCACATCAGGGTAAACCCCCACCAGACCCACAATGGCTCCGCCCTCTCACCCTCCACTCCGGCCTCGTGGGGGGAGAAGATGCGGGCGTCGCCGCAGGGCGAGGTGCTGATGTAGAGATGAAACTGGACGTCCTGCTTCAGCCTGAAGCCCTGCCCGTCACACCTGGAGAAGATGGACTTCTGGTGCTCCTCTTCCTGATTACTGCAGATATTCGGGGGGGGGAGGGGGTCAGAGGCGTCCATCCTGTTTCAGGATGTGTAACCTGACGCGACGGGGCGGGGCTCACCTGAGGAAGTGCTCCAGCTGGGAGTACAGGTACCTGATGAGGCAGCGGCGCGCCACGATCTCGGCGTGGCAGTCGTTGAGGGCCAGACCGCGGTCGCTCATGTATTCACCGTTGATGCACTTCGTCCCCGTGGAAACGCAGATGACCTCCGCCTCCTTCACATCAGCACCTGCATCCCGGAGAACAGAGATCATGTGATCATCTGGTGTCGTCATAGCGACCTCTCACCAACCACATCCGGACACAAATGAGTCCAGGATGAGATCACCTGACTCCAGCGTCCTGCTGTCCAATCACGTCGCAGCCTCAGACCGCGCCCTTATAAAAGCTTCTAGTATGAAGGTTCTGACTTTAAAAAACAACAACAAATCACCTGTTGTCATGACGACACCTGCCAGAACTTTCCGCCGAGCGTGCGGAGACGTGAAGTTGTCCGTCAGCTCGCTGAACTTGTCAACGACCAGACGAGAGACGGCGTCCGCCAGGACCTGAGGAGGCGACAGAAACACACGAGAGGAAGAGGAGGATGAACGCTGATGAAGCACAAAGACCAAAGCAACAGAAACCAGATTGACTGGAAGGAGCGTAATGACAATAACCGACATGATTCCCTCTGAATACGAATGAATCACCTGCTGCTGAAGCCAATCATCAAACAGGACAGCGCTGACAGGCTGCCACGAAAAGCTCTTATCTGAACTCCAACTATTATTGGATGTTTCAATTAGGAATGCTGCACTGGTGTGAATGACAGGCAGAGATCCCAGCAGCTTAACCGTCCAATCCTCTGGCAGTAAGGAGAGCCGCCGCAGCGCTAATGAATAGCACTCAGAGAGTGATGCTAATTAAGATAGCAGCTCTGTTATCCGTGTGCACGGATTACAGGCAGGGATTAGTTTATGTGTAAATAGGTTCCCAGTATATTGAACTTGTTCCTCCTGCAGCCGCCTCCATCTCTGATCAGATTGGCTCAGGATGGTCTTTCATTGGACGACGAGGGAGTAAACACTCTGCATGCATGTGAAAATCTGTGATCTATAATGTTATAAGAGGGCTGACTACCAGAGGTTTCAGCGCTGATGTCACAGAAGTGAGTCTTGTCATTGGGCGTACCCACGACCAGCCCCTCCCCTTAACAGAGAAATGGTGATGTCATTCACCAGATATACTAGGTCTCCAGTAAAGACCAACTTAGCAGAGTTAGCAGTATGCTACGGTGTAAGATAAGTTCCTAGGTAGGTCTCCTGTGATGTTTTTACAACACAACATCCTCGTTTTCTCTTCATGAAACTTTCCATGAGGATGAATGAAGAACGACTGCATTAAACTTTGTTAAAGAAGTGGCAGGAAGCAACACCGCCCGTTACAAACAGGCTGGGTCAGACATGACAAACAGTCTGGGATTGTTCTGCCTTGGTTTTTCGCTTTGGTTGTTGGATTGATTTAAGTTTTCTCTCATTTTCTCAACAATGTAAAGGAATGTAAAGTTGCATAGGAGTGGGACTTCTAGATTCTAGATAACCTTTTACATATTTCCTTTCCCACCCAACCGGTCAAGGCAGATGACTGCCCTCCAGAGTCTGGGTCCTGCCCAGAGTTTCTTCCTCAGTGAGGGAGTTTTTCCCGACATTGCCTCTTATGCTTTCTCTGGAGGGTTCTGCTGGGTTAAAGCGATTTAAAATTCTGATGATGTGATTAATATTAATTAATAAGTAATTGATTACCCTAATCCTGACCAGACAAGGCAAAAACAACAAACAGTTCAACAGTCTGGGTTGTTCCGCCTTGTTTTTTTGCTGGTTGCTTTGGTTTTTGGATGGATTTCAGTTTCTCATGAAGACATTTTCTCTGTAAAGGATCTTAAAGCTGTGCAGGAGTGGGACTTGGCTAAAGCTAAGCAGAATGTCATTCAAAATAACCCTACTCCTCACCAGACCAGGCAAAGACAAGGAATCAGTAAGGTAAAAGATTCTTTTCTTGGGTATCTTTCCCCATGCTTACCTGAGGCAGGTGTAGCTGCAGTCCTTCGCGGGGTATCGGCTGTCTTGATGGCGCCTGATCCAGCTGCATGTTAAACAGGGCGGACAGAGCAGCCTGGGCGGCCCGGGCCTTGGCCAGCTTCTTGTTCCTCCCAGAACCCTGGAAGTTCTGAGCGTCTACCACTACCGACATCACGAAGCTCTTGGCGTGGCTTTCCCCGCTCTCGGACACAAAGTCGTACTTCAGGCCCGGCCGCAACTCATTGAGTATCATAACAGGATTCTTGCCACTTGTTGGGGAGACGAAGGTGGAGGGGGCTGCAGGTGAGGGGGCTTGGACCAGGTTGGGGATGGGGGAGGGTAGGAGAGGGTACTCTATCCCCAGGGAGCTGAATGAGCCGTTACTGTTGGATGCGAGGTAAAACGGGTCGTCTACCGGTGCAGATGTCTCAAAAGCGTTAAAGAGCATGTCGGGAAAGTCGGCCTGGTCCGAGGTGAAGTCCGTGTGCACCGACAGAGTCCGGCCCATCGCCATGTGGGCTTCAGACGCGTTGGGAAACTGGACAAAGGAGCGCAAGGCCTTCTCTGCCGCGTTCAGTTTGGCCTTCTTCTTGGTCGGACCCGACCCCTCAAAGAGCTGCCCATTGACCTCCACAGTCATGACGAAGACCGGGGCGTGGACCGGCCCGGTCTGAGACTGCAGCCGGTACTGCAGCCCGGGTTTGATCTCATTCAGCTGCATCAGGGCATTCTTGGGCAGAATGGGCCCCGGGACTTTCTTACGCTTCTTGGGCCTGTACTTGGAATGCGAATGCCCATTATTGCCCTCCTCTAAGGGGCGCTTCCTCCCACCCCCAGCGCTCCCATTGGGGAGTTGAGCAGCCTCGGCTGCCACCCCCTGTTTGGAGTAGAGGTTGTCCGAGTTGCGATTTTCCTTAACATCTGTGCTGCATGAACCTGCGGTGCCCAGAAAGAGTAACTTACAACGCCTTCGTTGCAGGATCTTGTAAATGTAAAATTTAGAGATTCCTTTATCTCTGTTTGCAACTGAACCAGTGATGAGTGTTCCTGAAGGGAGTTAGAACTGGATGGATATGGCTGGAAAAGTTTAGTTTAGACAACTAGACAATCTGAACCAACGTGTTTTAGAGATGTTTTAGAGATCTCACCATCTTCTAACGAAAGGTTTAAGCTATTTGTAGTAGAAGATAACAGATAGAACTGGTTCTCCTCTTTCGTTTTTTTTTGGGGAACACGTATCACCAGGTTCTGTTCACAAAGCCGACGGAACTTAATGTAAATTTCCATTTATAACATCCTCCAGCAAAAGCTCGATAGGTTACTCCTTTCGGTGCTCAGGACAGAAATCAATCCTATAAAGTGCAGGTTTAAAGAAGAATGGGAGGGGGGGGGGGGGCAAACAAAGGTTTCAGCTTTTTCCCATCCTGGAGGAAAACACCAGAGAAATTATATTCAATTTGAACATTTGGATGATTTAAAGAAAACTCAAGATTCCAACAAACATGGGTGTGAACACCAACAGGAGCTCATGTTTACCTGGCGTTGAACTCCTGTTCAGGCACTGATTCAGCCAATAACTGTCAAATGATACATCTTACAGGTGTTTGCAAACTGAAGTGGTCTAAAAATCCTTCTTCATGTCTCACATTCCACTTCATATATGTCAACATGTCAACAGGGAAACTTGTGCTGATGCTTCAGTGCCTGGACAGAGTCCGGCGCTCCTTCACGGCCGTGATGTCGACTGTGGACAAACGCACTAACAAGCAGGCAGAAGTGGGGGGATGGAAATGAAAAACATGGAAAACACAGCAGCCGACAATCCCCTCAGCAACTAGTCGGGGACAGTGATTATAGGTCTGCTGGGGAGGAGAGAACATCGTGTTATTGTTGCTGCGGCTCAGCAAGCAGAAGCGTTCATTTGAAACACATCAAGCTGCAAGGTCAAGCGTCTGGCGGGCGAAACCGTCGGTTTCAGGTGGGCAGTGAACGCATCGCCCCGCAAACTGGTCCGCAAACTACAGTTTGTCATGTCATCAAAAAGCCCTTGAGGAGCCTCGAACGCTTCCGTCATCACATAATCACACGTCCTCCTGACGCCGGATTAACGTCTGGACACCAATAGCTAGGGCGCTAAAGCGGCTGCATCAGTTAGCGCCGGGGCCGAGCATCAGGCGGCCAATCACAATCCAGCATTCACTATCTGGTTTGAGTCTGAAAGCACGTCGGCTCCTTTCAGTCACACCTTTTCCTTAAATCTATTCAGGCTTATCGAGGGGCAGACGGTTTCAGGACCTCTGCTCCAAACCCTCCTGGCTCTAAAGGTTCTTATGGGATATTGTTTTGTTGGGAACAATCAAAAAGGAGTGAAATCTCCCAGTAGATACACCCTGACCCAGGGATTAGACCAGACCCTTCTGTCTGAGCTGCTGGAAAAGAGTTGGAGTGTTTGTTCAAGGGCAGCAGAGAGGAGAACAAAAAGCAGAACCAAAGCTGAGGATCCGGAACATGCTAACGTACATGCATCACACACACACACACACACACACACACACACACACACACACACACACACACACACACACACACACACACACACGTTAACGTCCTGATGGTGACTCACTCATGCTTTCCACTGGTCCCCCGTCGGCCTCCAGGAGCCTCTGGTGGTTCCGAAGGAGCCGAGCTCCGACCCGACCTGCAGGAACGACATAAAGCTGCTGAGCAAACGGTCCAAAGGAACCAGAACCGGGTCGTCACGGGAACGCTGCGTCAACACTGCAACCCAAAGAACGGCCGCCTCTACCAGTGACCTCTGAACCCTTCAGGACCTTTGAATGTTCACTCTTTAGATGCTTCCTTCTGGGTACAACACCTCATTTGCTCAAATGTAACCACTCATCAGCCGTCTCACCCCCCCAATTGCCCTGAGGTACCCTCGTCAGATGGGGGGGTCATCGTTCCAGAGGCTGATAAGAGTCGCCATCATTCCCTCCGGTCCAATCAGGAGGGTGTCACTCAGTACGCAAATAAACAAACCGGGACGACACAAATCACTGGATAATTACACATGACTCCAGAGATGGAGGCTGGGGGGGTGTTGTTCGATCGTGGGGGGGGGGGGGGTTCAACTGCTGGACAACATCATCTTTTCCACCTCGGGTGGGTGTCAGGCTCAGCTTCACGGTTCTGACCCAACAGAAGAGACTCCGACTGGCGTCAACGACTCTTCAAAGAGATGTTATCCCACGGGATCATCCACTTATGACGTGAAAACAGGTTTAATAAATGATGAAGCCACATAAAAATATCATCAAAAATAAAAACCTCTAAATAAATGACTTTTGAAGTGGTAGGATGGGTTTGTGTAGATTGGACTGAACTAGTTGGGCTTCTTTAAAGATCCTCAGCTGGTTAAACAAACCAAAAGAACATTACATTACACCTAAAAGCCTTTAATTGTCTCAATTTCTTATAATCCGATGTGCCTTATATACGAAAAAAAAGTGTTAAAATAGACCATTCATTAAAGATGACTTCTCAGATGCGTTTTATAAACCAGTGCGCCTTCCGTATAATTTTTTTTTTAAAAATACACCATTCATTGAAGGTGCACCTTATAATCCAGTGCGCCTTATAGTGCGGAAAATACTATAATTCAGTGAACCCTCGCTATAACACAGTTATATAACGCTACAACACAGTTATATAACACTATAACACAGTTCACCTTTCGCAGTTCCACTGATTTTTTTAGTGTAGTTTTTTTAATGCTTTTTTAAAAAAGTGCGTTGTGTTCTGCATCCTGATTGGCCAAGTGTTTGAACCACTAACTAGAGTGTGCAATCTTAATTTCCCTTCGGGGATCATATCAGTATATAAAATAAAAAAAAAAAAACTATATTAAAATGAAGGGACTGACCAACGTGAACAGTCTCTGTACAGCTTGCCAAATTCCCCCAGAAACCAACGTTATCAGCACAAAAAACTAAAAAACTTTATGAAACCTTTGCTAACAGCGATGACGTTCATGACAGCGAAGGAGAAGAAGAGGATTTCCGGCCATTGATGAGTGCTGATCACGCAGTAACAAGCATGGGCTGGTTTCAGAAATTTCAGACTTAAAAATGTTCTCTGCGAACACCGCCGGAGCAGAGGCACACGTGAACAAAACAATCAGAGATCACCGAGGGAGGGGGACTGAAGCCTGAACACGTGTTGAAGATGGACGACGCAGGTTTGTTTTAGAAGAGAATGTCGCACCTTTATCACGCAGGACGGGGAAACACGCGCGAGTCACAACCTCCTACTGATGATTACAAATTTTATTTTACAGTATTTCTAAGAACTATTATGGTTATTTGTTCAAAACGTTTTTTTGGTTTTATTTTTTTTTAAATGCTTGGGCCTGAAAACAGGTTTTGATCTTTGATTTCATTGTATATTTAGTTCAGTATTGTACAATAACTAAAAAACAAAGCGGACCACTTCACGGATTTTGCCTATCACGGGTACTTCTTGGAACACCCCCCTGATAAATGAGGGTTCCCTGTATTTCTACCCAGTTCTCAGCCGCTGGCTTTCCTTGGTCTCCATTTTTAGACCTTGTTGGTTTATAAATGTTTTGCTCTGCTGAGCTACACGTGTGAGGACCCCCATTAGACCCCATGATGGTCCTCCAGCAGCTGGTTTCAGCTGCTGGAGGATGAACAGCCGGCGGCGTCGGGGAAACGTCTCGTACGTTAAAGGGATCCGTGTCCCCCCATCCGTGTCGCGTGGAGGAAACGCTGATCAGACAAGCAGCACCGAGTAAATAAAATCCTATTTACGCCGCCTCCCGCCTCACAGCCACAGCCGCCACGGCTCGACGCCCCCCCGAGAGGAGACGATCCATCTGAGGAGGGGTTAGGAGAACATCTCCTCTGAGGCAGAACCGACCAGGAGCATTAGCATTTACTGCTACGTTAGGTACAAAACATGGATTTAGGGTCAGAATCATCGGTGAAAACAAGTCCGACGTGTTTCAGCGCCGACGCCTGAGTGGTAATAAATATTCAGTTAGCTCTCCGTTAGCGGGTTTTCACCGTTAATAGAAAATAATGGATGTTTGGAAGAACTCAACTCAAACTGATGAGAAGTTTGACAAGATGGGATTTAGTTGCTGCTCCGGCGGTCGGGTCGACTCCCAGGAAACCTCATGGACGGCGCCCACTTTAGCGTTAGCGCTAACTAGCGGCTGAGCTGACAGTGATGGATGGATTCTGGAGGCTCTTTCTGGAGTTGCCATCGTTGCTGGGGAGGGAGAACAACTGCAAACAGCTGTCGGAGAACCGTTTCGGAGGCGTAACGCAAGACGGATCGACCCCGAGGAGGCGCAGACAGGAAGCCCCCGCCAAATAAAAAACATCGGCCGGCGGCGCCGGGACGTTCCCCTCAAAACAAACTTCCATTTTCTGGCCATGAAATGACATTCTGGGACGAACAGATTGGAGCCTGACGGGTGGGGGCGTGACATATCCACAGGAGAAAGGAGCTTTCTAGCTTTCCCTCCAAATTAGGAGGGAAGATTAGCGTTAGCCTGAAGCTAATTAACGCTCCATGATTTCACCGCTTTAACGCAAACAATAGGAGCTGCATTTCTTTATTGTGCCAGCATGTAAATGTAATTTAATTTAATCTAACTAAAATGGTGACATTTCAGTAAACTTTTACTAAACTCATCTACTAATTGCTTGACCTTTTCAGGCTGGAAGGTACAAACAGAAAGCAGATTATTAACCCCCACCTCGCTGGAAGTTTCTGTTTTTAAATTCACTTTAACTTTTCACAGTCTTCTGGAGCTGCATGGAAATGTGACATTTTGCTGCAGATTAAAAAGAGAAATCATAACAGAATCAGTCTAACGCGACCGCCAAGCCGTCACTGTCAGACGCGTACGGGGAATAAATTAGCGAGGCGACGAAGACGCTTGACGCTCGGGATCGATCTCAGCCTCACGGGGGAAGTAGAGGTGGAAAAAAAAAATCAACTTTAGTCTTGTTAACAATGTGGAAAAGGAGTTTTAATACTTTACGGTCTGCTCGCCTCACCAATGGAACTGAAGCTGAAGGAGACACAGGCGCAGACCTGGAGCCACCCCCTGCACCTGGTGCGGCGTCAGAAACACGATCAGGAGGTCGACTCTACTCGTCTGCTGGAACGGCGCCGCCGTCTGAAACGCGGTTTGTTCGTCGCTGCGTGAAAAACAGCGTGAAAACATCTCGGCGCTAAACGTTCTACAAGGGTTCTTCTGTCGGACGCAACGGCGCGTCACTCGGAGATGACGCGCGCCTGTGTCTCTGAGTCAATCGTATTTATTGATTTATGTCGCAGGATAAATAGAAAATGACACCTGATTAAATTAAAATAAATTAAATTAGAATAATAAAAAAACAGATAAAATGTTCTAGTCGGGTTCTGACGTGTCTGGAAAAGCACCGGCTCAGATGGGGGGGTCTAAATAAATACATCTCTGTCTCTCAAGGACGTCCAACATTTCCACTCTGTGAAATCTTTATGACATGTGCCCCCCCCCCCCCCACTCAAGGTGCTGGGAGGTGGGGGGGCAGGTAAAGAAATTAAATGGATTATCTCCCCCCCCCCCCGGCAGGAGTCACTGACAGTTGGTTGTTTCCAGGTTGTTTTATCCTGGAGGTCACAGAAGGTCACCCCCCCCCCACACCTGTATATTCACTGACCCCCCCCACCCCATTCTCCCTGCATCACTGCCCCCGCCGCGCAAAACAGATGGCTATCGCCATCGCCTCGCCCCGGTCAAGGCCGGAGCGGGTCCACTATCTGCTCTAGTGAGGTGAGGTGGGGGGGTGGAAGTGGAGGTGGAGGTGGAGGTGGAGGTGGGGGGGGGGCAGGAAGCTGAGGGCTGATGTTGATTTCACACCCCACAGCCCCGGGATTGGGGTGGTTGATGGACAGGCGGGGTAGAAACGCGAAGAACCCCACCCCCCCACCCCATCTCTGGGGCCCCCCAGCTGACTTCCTGTTGACGCCGCTGACAGCAGGATTTAACGGGAGCAAACACGCCCCCTCTTCCCTGGATGATCTCCTGTCAGGGGGGGTGGGGTGGACTTTAAACATAATCTCTTTAATCTGGCATAAATTAAAAGTCAATATTAGAGGAGCTGATTGGGAATCTTTGATGGACAGTCGGGCTTATCAGCAAAGCAGAGGGGGGGGGGGGTGATGGGGGGGATCACAGAGCACAGATCTGTGGCTGACACCCCCCCCCCCCGAGCTGCGGCGGCGGAGTGATGCCTCATGGAGCACATCGGCTCACGCCTGGATTCACTCCCAGTAGATTAAACTCACACCTGAGTTCATCTCAACACCCCCGCTTAGCAGCGCCGACGGGGGGGCCGACTCGCCCCGCATGCAAAGTGTGCACAAAGGCCCCGCCCCCACGTTAACGCCGTTCATCAGCATCAAAGTGTTTCATTACTGGTGAGAAACGTGACAAACAGGAAGTCCCGACGGCACGGGAGGAAGCACTTCCTGCTGCTTGTTTCCATGCCGACGGCAGCATCCGACCGACGTTCCCACGGTCCAGACTCCACCTGAGGAGTCCCGTCTGAAGTCGGCATCGACGGTTTTTACTGCTTCATCGTTCAGGAGCCGCGTCTCAAAACAGGAAGTAGAAACGTTTCGTCCAATCACAGACAGGAAGCAACACGTTAAAAAGGAAACCAAGAAGCTGCTCTTCAGCGTCACGACCAGGGCCGTTCCTGACGCGTCTAAACATCAACAACAAATACCAAATTTATCAATATTGACCCTGAAGTTCAGGATCCATATTTAAACTCAGATTAAATCCAATCTGACCTGAGATTAGCTAAAAAAAGCCCGACTTTATCAAGTCGCACGTCTAATTTTTACTCTTTTTATCACGTTTCACTTCCTTCTTATTTCACTGCTTTAAAAGAATAAAATTACGTCAGCCGAGTTCAGATTATCCTTCAGATTATCAGGTCTAAATCTGGACGTCTGAGTTTAAAGAAACCACAGATAATCCAGAGTTTTCTGTTCTAATCTCTAATCCTTCAATCAATGGAATTTATTACAAATGAAAGAATCAGACAGATTTTAACAACAGATCAACACGTTTACATCAATCTGAACACTTGATGATGATGATGGTGATGATGATGGTGATGATGGTGATGATGATGATGATGATGGTGATGATGATGATGATGATGGTGATGATGATGGTGATGATGGTGATGATGATGATGATGATGATGATGGTGATGAGTGGTAACATCTTCATCATCAACAAGTCTCCCCCCCCGTGAGAATAAAATCTATCACCCTATCCTGCATCCCTGTCGCCTGACAGACCCCCCCCCTCCCGGAGCAGCGTCAGCCGGTCCCGGGGGGGTCGGATGGACGGGTACCTTTCCTCTCGGCGCGTTTCTTCCTCCTCCTCTTGAACCGGCGGCGGATCAGGCAGTGGTAGGGGGGGGCGTCCAGCAGCAGAGCCATGTTCAAGGCTACCCCCCCGGCTCTGATGTGCTCTCAGTGCTGAGGAGAGACACACTGAGCCTGGGCAAGTTTGGGTAGAGGAGGGGAGGCTGGGGGGGAGGCGGGGTGGTGGTGGGGGGGCAGGGGGAGGGACGGCCAGTCTAGCATGAAGCAGTCAGAGAGCTGCTGACACGCCGCTGTAAACGGCTGTCAGATAAATGGGCCCCGCCCCCTCCGTCTCCTCATGCACCCCCTCAGCCCCCCACACTGGGGAAAGTCACATGACACTGCTCCCCACCCCCCCCCACCCCAAAAACCCCACAAACTTAAACTTTCCAGCTGACATCACAGGATAGAAATATATTATTTAAAAAACTGTTTTTAACATTCTGTTTTTTCATTCATTCATTCATTCATTCATTCATTCATTCATTCATTCATTCATTCATTCATTCATTTTCTATTCTGCTTCCTCTGCTTTCGTGGGTCACGGGGGTTGCTGGATCCTACCCCAATTAAAAATTAATCAAGAGCCAGAGGTGGGGGGGGGCATTAAAAACTGTTTCTACTGCTCCTCCGTTCAACACTTTGGTTCATGTTACTTTATAAAGTGAATGAAACGAGCTGATGAAACCGATTCTGGGTCGTTCCCATGGTTACAGCTGCAACATCAATCTGGATTCTCTTGTTTTATAGTGTTATTTATGTTATCACCAGGTCTATAACGCAGGACGAGTCGCTTGAACAGAACCGAGTCCATGTGTGGCGGGTTTGAAGGACAACACTGCCCCCTGGCGGGCTGCGGCCACATTACATCATCACCATATTTTCAAACCCTTGAGATCATCATCATTTAGAATAATGATAATGATAACCATGAGAATTAGAGAAAACTCAACTTAACCCTAGAACACCATCGTTTAAAATAGTAACAGAATAATATACCCAACAAAAAGTACCAGTGGTGGTCTTCATTTACGTCCCACTGCGACACGTCGAACAAAATGAAATAAAAGTGTCAGCGGAGACACTTTTCTTAAAAAATAAAAGGAAATTGAAAACACAAAATTCCTAAAAAAATAATAAAATAAATCCTTAACTTTCATCCAAACATTACAAGGTTTAATGCTTGAATATGTTTATCTGAATTAAAGTCGCAGGACAAAAGAAACGAAGGACGCTGTGATGTCCTGGTTTTGTGTTCCACGATATTAAATACACAACATGAATGTGTCCCAGACAGGAAACACTCTGCGTCCAATCAGGGCGAGTTATTATCCATCACATGACATTCTATCGTACATCCGAGGACCAACCTGGTCTGTCGCCGTCAGGGGGGGTGGAGCTTCACTGTCGCCGTGACCTTCTCCTTCAGGGGGTGGAGCTTCACCGGTGTGGTGACCTTCAGAACAGGAAACATTTGGCTTATTTTTCAGATTGGAAGAAGAAGAAAAGAAGAAGAAGAGACAGAAATGAGGGGGGAGCAGCAGTTACACCTCCAGGCCTGTAGGTGGAGCCGCTCCTCCACGTTTTGAGATGTTTATAAAATAAATGTTTAAACTGAACAAAAGTCAGTCGGGTTGTTCCTGATTTCTGTACGGCCAACAGAGAGTATTGACGAGCAATAAATTAATTACATTTGGAATTTATGTGTAAAGACAAAAACCAGAAAACAAGAAGATCTCTGTCAGCCAATCAGATGTCTGGATCTGTCAGCCAATCAGATGTCTGGATGTGATTCCGATGGGAGCAGAAGAGCAGGAGAAGCAGGATGGAGGTTCCCAGAAGGACGTGAGCAGCCCTACTTTCATACATTTACATATATTTCAGAGGGGAACAGGCAGGGGGGGCTGATGGGAGAAGGGGGGCTGGTACAGGAGGTGGGGGGGGGGGCACAGGGGCCTCACAAGGACGAGACGTTGGCTGGAAACACACTTTTAACCCCTCAAGATCATTTTTTGAGCTTCATTATTTTTTTCACTTGTGGATAAATATTGTGGGACAGGAAACACACACACACACACACACACACACACACACACACACACACACACACACACACACACACACACACACACACACACACACCGATGACCTTCACTGCAACTGAGTGAACGCTGTAAAGCATGATGGGGGCTGTGGTTCTTGAGCTGTCGTCTACAGAAGCGGCCGGCGAGGCTGCGTGACCTCTGACCCCTGAATCCGTCCGTTCATTTACACACTTAACGCAGAGTTAGCTGGCTGGCTAGCATGTTAGCTCCACGTTAGCATCACCTCACCACTCCCCCCCGACCCGACGGTAAAAACAAAGCCGCGTCTACATAACGTTATTTACAAAACCAAGAGGAAAAGCAGGATCATAAGCCCCGCCCCTTTCCTCACCTTGGCCCCGCCCCTTTCCTCTGTCCCCATTTAGCTCCGAACGCTCGTCTGAGACAAAGCAGCTATTTTTGGAGAAGCAGCTCGTTTGTTCTCGTTCCAGCGCCGATGTTCACATTCGGCCGTTTTTATTCACGTTTATTATTATTTTGCTTTTTAAATGTAGATCTGGGGGTTAAAGTTCAAAAGTAGCTCAAACAGCTGGATAAAAAAATGTTAGTGAGTAAATCTGAGCCGCAGCTAATGGATAAGGAGGATAATTTAATCAAAATACTTTCCTTTATAGATACATATCTTTTTATTCGGCCTCAATCAGGGGCCGAATAAGAAAAATAAATAAAATAGATTAAAAAAATTTAAAAAAAACCCCCAAATAAATAATAAACTAAACTAAAATTAAATTAAATAAATAAAAAAAGAAACAAATAAATAATAAACTAAAGTAAACTAAAGTAAACTAACTTAAACTAAATTAAACTAAAATAAAATAAAATAAAATAAAATAAAATAAAATAAAATAAAATAAAATAAAATAAAATACAATAAAATAAAATAAAATAAAATAAAAGAACCAGGAGGTTCTGGTCACAGGTCATCAGTGGCTGGAATAAAACGCTTATTTCCTCCATAAAGAGGGCAGTCCTTCACTAGAAAGGTCCAATCATCTTCTTCCTGTGCTGCGGCGGCGCTGAACGAGCCCCCGGGGGGGCTGTTGGATTACACCGGCGTTCGATTGGCTGTCTCTGACCCGACTGGAAAACGTCTGTCTTGATGGAAACAGCCGGGCCGTGGGGACAGTTTGCTGACGAGACCCGACACACACACGCACACACACACACACACACACACACACACACACACACACACACACACACACACGCCTTATTGACAATCAGGTTGAGTTATGGGGGGCGTGAAGGGGCCGTGCTGGAGGACAGGGGTCACGACCTTCATCACTACAACACACACACACACACACACACACACACAGGTCGCACACACTTTTCTCCTTTAATTCAATCTGTTATCAGGATGTCCGTGTTCCTGCGGCCCGAGGCGTGATCATAGCGTGATAACCGTGTGCCGCATTCCATTTAGATTTAATAAATATCGGTTAGTTGCAGGTTTATCTTTAACTTTATTCCTGTTCAATTCTTTATTACAATTCTTTATTATTTATTGCTATTATTTCTTTTGTTTTTGTTAAACAACATTAAATCTAAATGTTTGGACACTTGTTTACCTGTAAACAGGTGGATTTGATGAATGAATGTTTAACATGGAGACGTCTCTGATGAGGCGTTTGAGGCCCGCTCTGGAATCTGATTCCCCATTGATCCACTTTTATTGGTTCTGAGTGCTTCCTCCTTATCATATCATTTCTATTGGTTGTCATGACAATGCACACCCCATAGAAATGCTGAGTTCTGATTGACGTCAATGAAGTTAAAAAGGTAGGAAGCAAAGTGAGTCAGAAGGAAACGTTACAGATTCTGAAATGATAGAGAAAAAGGAAAGCATTTAAACCTTTATTATAAACATTAATACCACTACTTTAATTTTATTTGTTAGGATGGAAGCTTACATGAACATTAATGATATTTGAAGCTAAAGTGATGATTAATGAAGTGCTAAACTATCGACTTTGGTCATCTTCGGACTGAGCGCTGTGAATTCCTACCGTCACAAACGTCCCACGTCTTTTGATTGATTTCTGTCGTTTGGTTCGATCAGAAGAGAAAACTTCTAATTCTTGTCTTTTTTAACATCATGAGGCTTCGGCCGCGACACACACACACACACACACACACACACACACACACACACACACACACACACACCGGAGATGTGAGCGGATGCTAACGTTAGCATTTATTAATAGCATCTGTTTAGGTGTGACAGGAGCGCTGACTCATGATGGTTCCGGACCCGGTCACATCCTCCTCGTCCCGCTGGGACAGTAAAAACACAAAGTCACCTTCCCACCCTGCAGCTCCCGGCGGTCTGGCCCCGCCCCCTGCAGCCCCGCCCTGACGCACTGACACAGAACTGCACACGCCGTCCTTCACACGCCGTCCTCCCTGAAAATAAGTCTCCAGGCCCCAGGAGACAAAGGGAACCGGGTGGGGGTCACATGACCACCTTCTTAAAGGGGACTTCCTTCTATGGAGGTCTGAGCGCTGACCCCCCCCCCCCCCCCGGCCCCCCATCACCTCCTTCCAGACTGACTGGTCCTGGTAGCCCATTCGTCAGCAGATAGCTGTTAGCTGTTAGCCGTTAGATGTTTACTCTAGCGGTGATTCATTAGCAGCAGCTGGAGGGGCGGAGTCAGGGGGAGGAGCTCCGAGCAGCTGGAGGCGGTGCTGATGGGGCGGAGTCAGGGGAGGAGCTCCGAGCTAATGAGATCATCAACACATCCAACATGAACTGTGTACTGCCGTTTATGTGTGTGTGTGTGTGTGTGTGTGTGTGTGTGTGTGTGTGTGTGTGTGTGTGTGTGTGTGTGTGTGTGTGTGTGTGTGTGTGTGTGACCCTTAAACCCAGTCTTCTTCATAATAAAAAAATCCAGCTGGAAACCAGAGGAGATTCTAAATGAACCCGGTGGGACACAGAGGATGGAGCCGCTGCCCCCGGCGACAGGCGTTACTCCGGCAACCGAATCCTCCTGATCTGAGGATGTTTGGTAAACCCGGTTTATTTTTAACTCATCTCAGAATTTAGACGGGTCCGGTTGGATGAAGATGCCCACTGGTTGACTCACAGCCGCCCACGGAGTGAAGAGGCTTCCTGACATCCGACTGGTTTTCTTTTTTTTTTTGCTTCTATTTCGGTGCATGTAGGCTAAGTGAAGACGAGCGGATGAAGCCTGAGGCTGAAACGTGTCAGCAGCTCAACCAATCAGATGAAGACGGGGTCACACGGGGCGACCCTTACAGACCGACGCCCTTCACAACCGTCTTCCTGACAATACCAGAACATTTCAACAGTTTTTAAGATTAAATTATATGTTCTGTAAGAGCGAAACATAAACAGACAGACGAGAAAGGGTTAAACGGATTTAAACCAGGAAATAAACCCAGTTTAGATTCAGAAAGTCAGGATTTGATCACAGCCAATCCTGATTAGGCCTGGTGGCATCATATTGATCGAGCTTTCAGTTTCCATTCAGCACAGGACACACACACACACACACACACACACACACACACACACAAACACACACACACACACACACACACACACTGAACACATGGAGGTGAAATATTCCATCCAGATTGAAACATGTGTTTTAATCCCTGGACTAATGTTTCATCAGAGATGGTTCTAATCCACAGAACCAGCAGCTTCTATGCTGGACCCATTAAACCGGGTCACGTGGTCCAGTATTGACCGGCTGCGTCCCACTGAAGTCCAACATTTGACTTTAAACAAACCACAACAGTTTAATGCCCACATATTGATCCGGCTGGGATCCGGTCCGATCAGATATTTAAATGGTTTTATGTGGAAGTTCAGTCAGGAAAAATTTTGTTTGCTTGAAATTATTATTATTATTATTATTATTATTAACATTATCATTATCATTATCATTATTATTATTATTATCATCATTATTATTATTATAATTGTTATTATTACCATTATTATTATTAATATCATTATTATTATTACTATTATTATTATCATTATTATTATCCTTATTATTATTATTATTATTATCATTATTATTATTACTATTATTATTATTATCATTTTTAATTTCAGAAGGAAACAAATACAGAACAGGAATTAGGATTTGGATTAAAATGTTTCTAAACCTGATGCTAAATGATGGACCATCAGTCACGTGACACCTGATCATGACCCAACTTGATGGTTGTGGATCAACTTCAGGCGGGTCTGATCTGTCTGACTCGGTTCGGGTCCAGTTTCAGCTGCTGAAGCTGCGCTTGTTGATCTCCGGTCAGTTTCAGCCTCTCCACTGCGTTTTAATCTCAATCGGATTAAATTTGAGGTAAAATCTGCTCCGAGGCGACGGAACGCCTCCAGCCCGGACAGACCTGACATCCAACCAGCAGAAGAACCAGAAAAGAAGCGGGTGTGACTCACGGTGTTGCCCCGGTGCCGGTGATGCCGCTGCGCCCCGGACTCCGCGGCGCGCCGCCGGACCTGGAGGTGATGGAGCGGCTCTGCGGGTCTCCGGGAGTCGGATCCAGAACCACAGGATCTCCAGGAGAGCTCTTTCCTGGCTGCTCCACGGAGAGGCGGCCTCGTCTGATTGGACGGGAGGGGAGAGGTGGGGGCGGGAAAACGAGGCCACGTTTGCGCATTACACCCCGGCAGAGCCGCTGATTGGACGGAGAGTCTGCGGCGGGTGTTTACCGGAGAGCCCCCGGTGGTCCGGCGTGAGCTCATGTGAGAATACACGGAGAGTAAGTTGTACACACACACACACACACACACACACACACACACACACACACACACACACACACACACACACACACACACACACACACACACACACACACACACACACACATTTACTGTCAATGAAAACCTGACAGCAGGACTTTTATTTCTGATCAGCCAATCAGCTCATTTCTTTTTTTCTATTTTTCTGGTCAGCCTATCCCAGCAGGCCGTGGGCGAGAGGTGGGGTACACCCTGAACGCTTCGCCAGCGCACGGCAGCGCCACAGAGACAAACAACCGTTCACGTCTGTGGAAAATTAGGGACGATAATGGAATAAAGAAGAAGAAACACGAAGTCCACACAGAAGGGAATCAAACCCACAACACACAATCAAAACACAAGCTGAGGAGAGGCGGGTTGAGAAACAGTCAAAAACCAACCCAAAAACAATAAACAACAACAAACAAATAAACACATAAACAATCACATGTAATAAACGCAATAAACAAACACACGACAGAAAAGAGCCACAAGAAACAAGACATGAAATAAACCAGGAAGTAATAATGTACAAACAACAACAACAACAACAACAACAGCTGATCAGCTGAGCGCCGTTTTCCATGTGGGCTCAGTTTCAGGCCCAGTTTCTGTCTCATTTAACTCCTGGATGTGTGAAGCTGAACTGTCCTGCGTGCTCTGACGCCCCTGAACGCAGCAGAACAAGAGAATTTACTGAGATTGCGTCTTGAATTAAAACCAAACATGCAGTCAGGCTGTAATTATTAGCTGTGATTATGGTGGTTGAGTCTGGGGCTGGAGCGGACCCACATCTGGATCCACTAGAACGCGTCCACATTCCTCCCGTTCTGGAACCACAGACCTGGACTCATTACAGCTAATCGTTCAGATGTTACACACACCGTCGTGAAGGAACGCCGTGGGTGTGTTACACACAAAGCAGAACATGCATGATCATCGTCATCATCATCGCGACCTCTGACCTCCAGACCTCCGGTTTGACTTTCAGCCAGAAGAACCTGAACACGTGAAAGCAGTTTTACCGCCTCGTAAACATTTATGAACTCTAACCAACAGTAACACACACACACACACACACACACACACACACACACACACACACACACACACACACACACACACATTTACACCATAATGTAATCCACACATTGTGTTTTACATGAAGCTTCATGATTTTCTATCACAAGATGTGAATAAATTAAATACGTTTTATAAGATTATTAGAAATTAATCAATAAAACAATAAGTTAATAATAAAGGAATTAAAATACTGCTACTACTAAAATAATGGTAAAATGATAATAGAATAAAATGATGATGGTAAAATACAATAACTACTACAGCTACTATTATTACTAATAAAACTATAATTATAAAATGTAATAAAAATAATAGTAATATAATAGTAGTAGTAATAATAATAGTAATACAATAAAATAGCAACAAAAATAATAGTAATAATAATGTTAGTAATAATTCTAGTAATATAATAGTAATAATAATAATAATAGCAATAATAGTAATAATGGCAACAATAATATTAATATTAGTAATAATAATAGTAATATAATAATAAAATAGCAACAAAAATAATAGTAATAATAATAATGTTAGTAATAATTATAGCAATAGTAATAATAATAATAATAATAGCAATAATAGTTATAATAAAGGCAACAATAATATTAATATAATAGTAGTAATAATAATAGTAAGAATAATAAAATAACAACAAAAATAATAGTAATAATAATGTTAGTAATAACGATAATAGTAATATAATAGCAGTAATAATAGTAATAATAATAAAATAGCAACAAAAATAATAGTAATAATGTTAGTAATAACGATAATAGTAATATGATAATAGCAATAATAATAGTAATAATAATGTTAGAAGTAACAACAATAGTAATATGATAATAGCAATAATAATAGTAATAATAATAGTAATAATAATGACTGTTTGCAGTGCTTTCATTCTGCCAGCATTGATGCCTCAAGAACACTTTTGTTGAACTTGAATCTTGAGTGAACGTTCTTCTAGAACTTCCTGGTGTCTCTCTGACCCTGAACACCAGACGATCTGCTCTCATCCACAACATGAATTCAGCGCTCCAACACAGTGACCCAAAGGTCAAAGGTCAACCAGGGCAGAGGAAGCAGAGGTCAGTCACATGATCAATACATCAGTACTGTGCCCACCCAGCTGCTCTGAGCTCCATTTGATCATCTTCTTCTGCAATAAAGAAACTCATTAATTCAGAAATGTAATGAAAACAAAACACCTGGGAACAAGAATCCCCCCCCAGCTTCAATAAAAACTTGTTTTTATTTATCTGCTGCAAACAGAGACGTCCTCACCTTCAACCCAATGACGGTCCTCTATCAGGTGCAGTCGTTGCCACGGCGACGTCAACACTGTGACTGCGTTCTAACCATTTATCGACTGTTTCCACAGGTGACATCTGTCAGGTGTGGAGAGGAACACGTGTGATGACTGTGGCCCCCCCATGATGAGAGGTGGGGAGCTGGTGGGGGGGGGGGGGGGGGGCTGTATGGGGGGGGGTTCTAACGCACACAGGATTCATTAATGGATGAAATATAAAACTACATGAAGCCAGGAGAGAATAACAAGCAGATAACGACAGGTTTCCACTGACGGGGGCTGTTGGAACAAATATTCATGAGACGTGAGAAGAGATGTTTGTTTTCTCTGCGTTCAAACGTTTTTATTGTGAATCAACATCATGATTTATGCGTTTGTGTTATTGATCGCTCCACACACATGTAGAGGTTCAAGGTCTGATCCAGTGTGGTGATGTCACCCCGGTGGCACGCCTCCACACCTCACCGCTGGCGTTATCAACCGTGTTTCCAGCTCCACGTCATTCCAACGCGTTTCCAGGTTCTCGGTGAAAGCCCCTGAGTTTGGACTGCCAGGCGAATGCTGCGCCTCCTGTGGAGTTCTTCTCCACTGTATCCTGTGTTTGCATGAGGATCGGCTGCTGACGCCACAGAGCGACGCCGAACGAACACCTGACCATTCACATCCTGTCAGAGCAGACTCACCTGTGGGGAGTCCGTCTACCTGCCTCTGATCCAGAGGAACCAAACATCCGCCCCGACATTCAGCATGAAAGCTGCTAACAAGCAGCTCTGATGACTTTTAATTTGACACCACGCTGTTCCATTATTAATGAACACTAATGGCTCGCGGCCACATTGACCCGCGTATTGATTGGGTTTTTCTTACCTCTAATCTAATCATAGCTGCAGGGCGGAGCCTCTTGACTCCCTTCTTGTGGCGTCTCCTTACAGACGTGAGGCGATGAAGATCGGCTGGAGCAGGAAAACATGTCGCAAGGACGTCAGAACATCACACCTCCATCAACATCATCCACCCAAAACCCCCCCCCCAAGATAAAAATAAAAAACATTCCAGGAGGATTCCAGCTTTAAGAACCCGGTGGGTTAAAATTTTAATTAGGTTCTATTTAAATTCTACTATCTTGATCACAAAGAGGAGGTTTGAGATGTGAACGTGGAGCAGAAACAGAAGAGATTTAACGTCTCCTGGAAAAAAGTCATTAGTGCTCCGTCGCAGCGGGGGCAACACCAGAACAGACATTAACTTAACTGCCCCACAGGAATCTCTTCTTCGCCCACGTTCGAATAATTACAAAAACGTAAAACAAAAACAGGAAGTTCACAAACTGTGAGGCGTCGGGCTGAAAAGGCCATAAATCAAGCCCCGCCCACCTGTGGAGGCCCCCCCCCCCTCCGCGGTGGTTTTTAACATCCCGTGTGTTGACAGTATTTTTAGGCGGTTCACGGCTGACAAGATGTTCATTTACATGGATCAGCGGCGTTGCCATGGTTACCGCTGATGAGTCAAGGCGCTGGGAGCGGATCTTACTCTGAATGAACATCCTGGAAATAGAACGCGCGACAGGGGGGGGGGATGGGGGGGCTGTGAGGGACACGGCTGACCTGTTTGTACGGAACCGATAGTGTTCTGGGTGGGGGGGGGGGCACACGCCGGCTGACGGGTGGATGCAACGCAGGTTTAATGTAACGTTTGTCCGTTTACGTTTAACCAATCGGGGTGTCGGGGGGGTTCCTCCGTCGTCATGGTTTCGCTGACAACAACAGCAGGAGTCAAGTCTCACGGCGTTAGCGGCTAATGCTAGCCGGGGCCCTGCTCTTCCTCCTGCCTCATCCTCTTCCTCAGCTGCTCGCCGACGTCGGCCAGAGGGTTCATTTTGGCCGAGAGGGTCTTGACGGCGTCGCTGAAGCGGAGGGTCTCCGTTTCCCTGCGGACAAAAGAAACAAAACAAAATAGAAACACGACAGTTGAGGTTTTTAAAGGTGCGTTTCCACGGATACGGCTGCAGGGAGGAGGAGGAGGAGGAAGGTTCTTACAGGAGTTTGCGTTTCTGCGACTGTTTCATCTGACTGAAGTCCGTGGGTTCGGGTCTCCTCACCGGCCTGAAGGGAGACAAACGGGCAAACCAATGAGCCCCCCCCATCCATCAATACATCATCCATCAATACATCATCCATCAATACATCATCCATCAATACATCATCCATCCATCATCCATCATGCGCTCATGAATCCCTCCATCAGGTTTTAAGTGTTGTAAGGATTCAGGCGCTCCATGATGGATACGGTCCTGTTTCAGTCCCGCCCCAGGGAATGCTGGGACATGGAGTTTATTCCAGGATTTATATTTGTGTCTCAACACGCTGCAGAAATAACCCTGAACACGCGTTCGTGTGACGGATCGGCGGTGAGTCACGGCTCCCAGACGACCGACGTGAGGAAACGACTCACGGCGTGACGCCAGCAGACCCCGCCCCCCCACCCCCCCCCAGCTGGAGGCCCGTCTGGTGAGGAGATGACGACGGCGCCCGATCACACCTCCACACTTACGCTTTGTTCTTCCTGCTTTTCCGGCGAGCCGTGGGGGGGGCGGCGGTGGCGGCGGCGGCGGGGGCGATGAGCTGGGAGAGCTCCGGCAGGGCGTCGGCCAGCGGCCTCATGTCCCCCACCACGGGCGTGGCCTGCCTCCGGGCCTCGGCCGCCTGCTGCTCCTTGGCCCGTTTGATGGAGCTGATCTCTGAGGGGGGTGAGGGGCGGAGTTAAAACCACAGGAAGTGGTTTCCAGACACAATAAAAGGTTACAAACGACAGCAAGAAGGATCTGTTAGAGACCAGCGTTTCTGTTGCCATGGGAACAGAGGCCTCCTGTATCCTGGTCTACCTGCTCTAAACCCCCAGCGCTACCCCCCCCGAGCTAGCGTTAGCGTTAGCGTTCACACTCAGATCACATTTCCTGTTCTCCCTGAAAGCCGCCGGACGTGGAGACGCTCTTGGGTTTCATCAGGACCCAGTCGCCCATTAGTCGCCTAATTATACGCCTGATGGGAAATGTTTTGTGTTACCCACGAATTGATTGGTTCAGCAGGGGGGGGTGGGGGGGGGGGGGGGGACTCACTGTTCAGCCATCGCTCCCTCCTCTCCTTCATCTTCTCCTTCTTTGACTTCACTTTCTGCTCGTCTCTTCCTGTGGAAACACAAACAGTCATGTGACCGAACTCGTCTGGACGATCACATGATCCAGCCCCCCCCCACTCCCCCCCAGGCAGGAAGGCGTTATCAGAAAAGCCACCTGGACGTTCCTTAAATATACTGTGATGATATCTAGAAGCAGCTGCAGCATCACCTGTGTGTGTGTGTGTGTGTGTGTGTGTGTGTGTGTGTGTGTGTGTGTGTGTGCTGCTGTTCAGACAGGCCCCCGATCCCCCACACATTCCACATGGATCCTTTATCTGCCACCACAGCGTGAAACAACAGGAGGAACAGGGTGTAGATGGAGCGATAGGACCGACGGGGGGGGGGGTGTGGAGTGGGGGGGGGGGGGTGTGTGGAGGTGAGAAACCTAATCTCTCATTAGAGAGATGGGGGTTGGGAGGGGTGGTTTACCACCACCCTGATCCCACCGGGGGCATCGTCTTCCTGCTGGTAGGGGAAACGGATAACTGCGTTTACCCCCCTCACCCCAACCCCCCCAGGGCTGGATTGATGGAGGAGACGTGATGTTCTGAGACGAGTGAGGAGCATCAAGCAGATTCATGTTGGTGGGGGCTCCATTGAATGTTATTTGCTTATTTAGGTGGGTTGGGTGGGGGTGATGATGGACATAAACTCTCCTCCTCCCAGAATTCCTCTTGTCTCATTTAAACCAACAGGATTATTTAAATATTTTTAATAAATATTAAAATATTTAAATATTGCATTAAAAAAATTTTTTTTTATTAAAAATAAATTAAATTAAAAATATATTGATGACATATTTAAATATGCTGACGACCCTTCATTGTGTGTTCCCGTGGTCACATGACCACAAAACAGAATAAAATCCAATGTGCCTGAGTGCATCATGTGACAGCCTGGGGGGCCTTCAGAGCCTTTAGAGCTCGCATTGATCGAACTAATGTGTCGCTGGACGCTGATAAAATGAGTTCAGTCACACTGATATTATTACGCTGGTGTTATTCTTAAATTTGGCAAATTAAAAAGATAAAAACACCAAAATGCGGCCAACCCAACAATAAAAACGCTTCAACAACTCCGGGTTGGTTGTTTGATTCTGACGCATCTGGAGCTCCTGAATGTCTGGGTTCTTACCCACAATCCATCACTGAGCTTCACACACACACATCAGCGTTCCTTCCTCTGAAGGCTCTGCTGCTCTGACGCACGCAGCCGCGTTCCGCTGATGAAAGCGAACATGACAGCTCTGCAGCAAAACGCCCCATCAGCCTCGGCAGATACAAACTCCAGAGACGCGCTTGGAAACACGGGGGTGTGAAGAGGCCGGGTCGTGTGATGTAGTTCAACACGCAGCAGGAGGGAAAGGGGCTGGTGAAGGGAAAAGAGGGAGATGTGAAGGGTCGAGGATGAAGAGGGGGGGTGACCTCAGAATGAGGAGGAACAGATTGGGATCCTGCATCCCTCTGACAGGACAGGAAAACACCAGTCAGGCCAACTAAGTTTATTAAAAACCCCTTTCTAGAAGTCTGCTGCTGCAGCATGAAAGGAACCCAAGTCTCCTGCTCCCTCTAGTGGCTGGAGGACGCTACGCTACGAAAAACTACGTTAAAACTCAACACCACATTCCTGCACATTTACAACAAAATGCATCATTTTCTGAGTAACGCAACTTTTATAGAGGAAACAGACACATTCTTATAGAGAAAAATGGTCCAGAAGGTCTTCCACAGTTCTACATTTGTATGGATTTATTCCAAAAATGTTGATGCATGGACTTTTGGTTGGAGATAGGAAAAATATAAAATTTGCGGACTATAAAAGAAGAATTAAATACTAAAAAACGAATTAATACGAGGCAAATATTACTGAATGTTTCTGTGTTTCGGTATAAATGGTGAGATCAGGTGAAACAGTGAGTTTTACTTTACTAGAGCTGCCCTCTAGTGGTCAATTCAGGGAAGGACACATGATAATACCAGCTTACGTCGACTGTTGAACAAGGTCAAATCTTTATTCATACAAAGTAAGTTTGGAACTACCCAGACCGGACAAACATTCCACCTGTATATTATAGAAAAGAGCTGGAAGACTCTACAGAAGGACGTGTTTGTGTTTCCAGTAGAAACCAACAGCTCTTCATTGTATGCTATATCTATCTCTAACCCCAGCTCTGAGCCATCCAATCATCTTTGCCTTTTGGTGTGCACACACCAACTGCCTCATCGGGTGACACCTGAGCGTAACTAAGGCCGACAAAAGAGTAACCAGGGACTCGAAGGCAGTCTGTCATTACATCGCCAAGGTAACCTTGAGACGCACAGGTGCAACATAAAGCAGCCAACCGAAGTCAAACAATAGAGAACAAGTTGGGGACAAACACGACTACCAGCTGGGCTGAAGGTGGGGGGGGGGGGCTCCTATATCTTTAGAGAAAGAGATGAAGGGCGGTTCATGGTGAAGGTTTGCCCACTGGGTCATTCTAGCTAATCAATATAACTCCAATGACCACCAGGCTACTTTCCTCCTTCTGTGCATCAATGATTGGTGTGTAACTGTCAGCTGCCTCTAATGCTATCCATTAGCAATCAGCTAAAGGATAGCAATGACACAGTTACCTGTAACAAAACCCTATGGAGGTCATCCATGGAGAGAGAGTTTCAGGTTAACAGGGCAGCTCGTGCAGAGTCTGGTTTTCATACGTACAAAAATATTTTAGTATACTTAGTACCTGAAAGATACCCAGTTTCAGCATTTAAAGTCAAACAGCAGCCTGTTGTAGTTTCATCTAAACTATGAACGTATCTGAAGTCTAAACATGTGTAACTGGAGAGAAGAAACGGTTCCAAACAGTTCCAGGTCGTATTTCACTGCTGCTTGGGGGATTACTGGTGGTAACTGGTTTACTGACATTGTTCCTGGATTGGGGGGTGGGGGTGGAGGGTGGATGCCGTTTGCTTCTCCGGCTCCTCCAGTTACCACAACACACGAAACTGTTGCCTAGTGCTGCTGCTCTATAAAGCTGCACAGCTTCAAACACACACAGTGAAACATCCCCAGACACTCGTCGCAGGTGAACCAGGGACTGAAGCACCGGAAACATGGTGAGGATCTGGACTAATGCAAAACACTATAGTATATATATTAAATGTGTATGTTATATAGTGTCTGCTACTCAATACTCTTGTCTTGGCATCATGACTGAAGAGGTTTCTGTGACTCAAAGAAAATACCATCGTAGAGTGATTCCATTGCTAGATCTCAGCGAACGCTTTCTGTTTAGCTTTGGTGTGACAGTATTTTTAAGGTGTTTAACCATTTTACTGTATGGTGACTGAAGGGGTCACTCTGATCGGTGAGCACCAGGTTCAGTCTACGTTAAACTGAGGCAGAGAGCTAAACAGCCGAGGAACAAACACCCAAGTCTCTTAAAATGTTTTTTATATGATAGACTTTTATTTACCGACGGTGTTCAAGGTATTTCTGAAGTTTGAACAACTCCTTCTTGCAGCGTGAATGTATCTCTGTCCACGTCGGTCAAGCCGGTGCCCAGATAGGCAATGCATGCTGGGAGTTGTACTGCCTGGAGCACGGCATCCAGCCGGATGGTCAAATGCCCAGTGACAAGACTATCGGAGGGGGGGACGACTCCTTCAACACCTTCTTCAGTGAGACTGGCGCGGGCAAACACGTTCCCAGGGCGGTGTTTGTTGATTTGGAGCCGACCGTCATTGGTAAGATCCTGAACAGCTTCTCCAGAGACAGGAAGTCCGTTCTCTACCAATGGGATTCTCTTGTTCGTTCCAGATGAGGTCCGGACCGGAACCTACCGCCAGCTCTTCCATCCTGAACAGCTCATCACTGGGAAGGAAGATGCCGCCAACAACTACGCCCGCGGCCACTACACCATCGGGAAGGAGATCATCGACCTCGTTCTGGACAGGATTCGCAAACTGGTCAGTGTTCTGGGAATTTTTTGAAAGTCCAGTTTAGTCACAAATTTAAGAGACTTCTCTCTGCAGGCTGACCAGTGCACTGGCCTCCAAGGGTTCCTCATCTTCCACTCCTTTGGAGGTGGAACCGGCTCTGGTTTCACATCCCTACTGATGGAACGTCTTTCTGTAGACTATGGGAAGAAGTCCAAGCTGGAGTTTGCCATCTATCCCGCCCCCCAGGTGTCCACCGCGGTGGTGGAGCCCTACAACTCCATCCTGACCACCCACACCACCCTGGAGCACTCTGACTGTGCCTTCATGGTGGACAACGAGGCCATCTACGACATCTGCCGGAGAAACCTGGACATCGAGCGTCCAACCTACACCAACCTCAATCGTCTGATTGGACAGATCGTCTCCTCCATCACCGCCTCGCTGCGATTTGACGGCGCCCTGAACGTGGACCTGACGGAGTTCCAGACCAACCTGGTGCCCTACCCTCGCATCCACTTTCCCCTGGCCACCTACGCCCCGGTAATCTCAGCGGAGAAGGCCTACCATGAGCAGCTATCAGTGGCAGAGATCACTAATGCTTGCTTCGAGCCAGCCAATCAGATGGTGAAGTGTGACCCCCGTCACGGGAAGTACATGGCCTGCTGCCTGCTGTTCCGTGGCGATGTGGTGCCCAAAGACGTCAACTCCGCCATCGCCACCATCAAAACCAAACGCACCATCCAGTTTGTGGACTGGTGCCCCACCGGCTTCAAGGTTGGCATCAACTACCAGCCGCCCACCGTGGTTCCTGGGGGAGACCTCGCCAAGGTGCAGAGAGCTGTGTGCATGCTCAGCAACACCACCGCCATCGCTGAGGCCTGGGCTCGACTCGACCACAAGTTCGACTTGATGTACGCCAAGAGGGCCTTCGTCCACTGGTACGTGGGGGAGGGCATGGAGGAGGGGGAGTTCTCAGAGGCCAGAGAAGACATGGCTGCCCTGGAGAAGGATTATGAAGAGGTGGGAACCGACAGCATCGGAGAGGAAGGAGAGGAAGAGGGCGAAGAATACTGAGTTTAAAGCATCCAGAAACCAGTCTTGGTTTTCCTTTTGGGGTGTCAGGATGATTCTAGTGAACTACATGATGCTGCTGTGATTAACTAGAGCTCTGATTCTACTGGTGATAATAATGTTCTTAATCACGATCTCCTTTCAATGCTGTCCTTCATCACAACCTAAACACTAGTTGTGTATTTAATAGACTTGCTTTACGCTCAACAGATGATCTGGTGCTCATGTTCTACAGTTTGTCTTGTAATGCTGCTGTTAACAATAAATTGAAAGATGCTTCCATTTGGTGTGTTTTGTTGAACATTCTTTTAGCTGATGTTTTCTTAGCTCCAACCACCTCATATTTAAGCAGTGGATGTAATTTTCCCTCAAAGAATGGGAAAAGACAGAAAGACCACTTGTGTTTTGGTGGTTTTATTCAGAGTAGAAATTGTTTTTAGAGTTCAGTCCTTATCTGTCTAAAATTCAAACTGAGTCAGGAGTTGAAAGAGTCACCCCCAACTGTGAACCCTCAGTGATGGGGGTGAGGTGTCTGAGCCTGATGATGTGTTGGCCCTCAGAACTAGAACAGAAGAAGCCTCTTGGATGACATGTGATACATTTCCAGGTAACTATTCTTTTTGACATTGTAGGTTTCGGTTTTTGAATTTCTTATATAATTTAACTTATATAATTATTATTATAATCTCATTGGCTGGTAATCTTTGGACTCTATCCAACAGTCACAACTGGAAAAGTAGGTTCATCCTCTACCATGAGGCAACTAAACAGGTCTCACCTTTCTGAGCAGGTGGGGGTACATCTGGGGGCTCCTCAATCTTCAGCGTCTGAACCAGAGCCTCAGGGGTTATTCTAGTCCCCACAAAGATCCCAGTGGGGAAGGAGGTCTGTGCCAGAGCCTGTGGCGGCGATGGGGGGGGGGGGGGTTACATTATCAAACATTATCACAGATATTATCCATCAAATTGATGCTTCAACTCCTGAATGTGTGTATTTCAGTCTCAGTTTTAGTTTCATTAATTCATTACTTCTACGTCAAGTCTTTACAAATAAGGCTAAAAATGGTTCATTAAAATGAATTAGCTGTATTTATGTCTCACCTATCGTTACTATGGCGTGACTGTGCGTTAATGTATTCACACAGGTGTCTAAACGCACCTTTCCCACGTGCTTCGAGGCGTCACCCCCCTCATCCTCCACGGGGCTTCTCGTGGAGGTCTTCCCTGAATCCAGCGCCGTGTCCGGGGGGGCCGTCAGGCTGCTCGGCCTCAGCTTCACCGCCTCCTGGTGGACCTTCTGACGGACGTGTTTTATCTTTCCAACCATGTTAATGTCGGATAGAAGCTCTTAATTAAACTTTGAAGCGATGCAGACACCGGTGGTCACACACGGGGAGCCATGTTGTCGGTGTTTACACGATGTTCGTCAAGTTCCCGCGTTTCTAAAAGGAAGTGAGTTTTCTAGGCCTTCAAAATAAGAGTTGTTTCTTTGATGTTATTACTATCGTTGGGGTTTAAAGTATTTTCGGACAACAAATCACCTCTTGGCGCTGCACAATGTCATTAATATAGTAAATAAATACATATTTAATCGAAAACTATGTTTGCTTTTTAAATGTTTACCTCTTCACACAGTCGTGGACCGTTTGAACTTTTAAGAAGTTTTAGCATGAAAGCAATCCCAGAAATGTAAGTTCCTACATCCGGTAACGTGACACCCACTGACAGGAAGTGCTGACTGTGTTCTGTGTCAGGCTCGGTAAGAAACGGTACGGAATAAGAGTTCCTGCCTGGCAGTTCAAAACTCAGCATCCTTCTACCAATATATTCACTATCTCTCCTCTGGACATGTCCAAACCATCTCAGTCTGGCCTCTCTGACTTTATCTCCAGAACCTCTAACATGTGCTGTCCCTCTGATGTACTCATTCCTGATCCTATCCTTCCTGGTCACTCCCAGAGAGAACCTCAGCATCTTCATCTCTGCTACCTCCAGCTCTGTCTCCTGTCTTTTCCTCAGTGACACTGTCTCTAGACCAAACAACATCGCTGGTCTCACCACAGTTTTGTACACCTTTCCTTTCATTTTAGCTGAAACTCTTACTTACTTACTGACCTCGTCTGTCAGCCTGTCCATCACCATAGCAACAAGAAGGGGCTCAGAGCCGATCCCTGATGCAGTCCCATCACACTACTGGCACCTGTCAATAGACTTCCATCCCTATCCTTAATCACCCTAACCTGCTGCACGTCCTTCCCATCTCTATCTCTCTGTCTTGCCAACCGGTATAGATCAGTCTCTCCCTCCTTACTGTCCAACCTAGCATACAAGTCATCATAAGCTTCTTGTTTGGCCTTTGCTACCTCTACCTTCACCTTACGTTGCATCTCCCTTTACTCCTGTCTACTCTCCTCAGTCCTCTCAGTGTCCCACTTCTTTTTAGCTAACCTCTTTCTCTGTATACACTCCTGTACCTCCTCATTCCACCACCAAGTCTCCTTATCTACTTTCCTTCCAGATGACACACCAAGTACTCTCCTACCTGTCTCCCTGATCACATTAGCTGTAGTTGTCCAGTCATCTGGAAGCACCTCCTGACCACCCAGAGCCTGTCTTAACTCCTTCCTAAAAGTCATGCAACACTCTTCCTTTTTCAGCTTCCACCATTTCGTCTTCTGGTCTGCCTTTGTCCTCTTCATCTTCCTCACCACCAGACTCATCCTACACACCACCATCCTATGCTGTTTGGCTACACTCTCACCTACCACTACTTTGCAGTCACTGATCTCCTTCAGATTACACCGTCTACACAAGATGTAGTCTACCTGTGTGCTCCTACCGCCACTCTTATAGGTCACCCTATGTTCCTGCCTCTTCTGGAAGAAAGTATTCACTACAGCCATTTCCATCCTTTTTGCAAAGTCAACTACCATCTGTCCTTCTGTTTTCCTCTCCTGGATACCAAACCTGCCCATCACCTCCTCATCACCTCTGTTTCCTGCACCAACATGTCCATTGAAGTCTGCTCCAATGACAACTCTCTCTCTTCTAGGCATGCTCTGCATCACTTCATCAAAGTCCGACCAGAATTTCTCCTTCTCCTCCAGCTCACATCCTACCTGTGGAGCATACCCACTAACAACACTGAACATCACACCTTCTATTTCTAGCTTCAGACTCATCACTCTGTCCGACACTCTTTTTACCTCCAGGACATTCCTAACAAACTCCTCCTTCAAGATAACTCCTACTCCATTTCTCTTCCCATCTACACCATGATAGAACAACTTGAACCCTGCTCCTAAACTTCTAGCCTTGCTACCTTTCCACCTGGTCTCCTGGACACACAGTATGTCTACCTTCCTCCTCTGCATCATGTCAACCAACTCTCTACCTTTTCCTGTCATAGTTCCAACATTCAACGTCCCTACTCTCAGTCCTATACTCTTGGTGTTCCTCTTCTTTTTCTTCGAGCGAACACACTTTCCTCCTCCTCTTCTTCGACCAACAGTGATCTAATTTTCACCGGCGCCCTGTAGGTCAACAGCGCCGATGGCGGTCGTTGTTAACCCGGGCCTCGACCGATCCGGTATGGAAGTCATAGGTTTGATTCACATCTTTGATTTGGCAAAAGTTTTATGCCGGATACCCTTCCTGACGCAACCCTCTGTATTTATCCGGGTTTGGGACCGGCACAATAAGACACTGGCTTGTGTCCTCTTGTAGATAATAATAATAATAATAATAATAATAATAATAATAATAATAATAATAATAATAATAATAATAATAATAATAATAATAATAATAATAATAATAATAATAATAATAATAATAATGTAGACTTAGGGTGGCACGGTGGCGCAGTGGTTAGCGCTGCTGCCTCTTAACACGGCAGACCCGGGTTCGAGTCCCACTCTGTACGGAGTTCCCATGCTCTCCCCGTGTCTGCGTGGGTTCTCTCCGGGTTCTCCGGCTTCCTCCCACCTCCAAAAGCATGCGCTTCAGGTTGATTGGCCGGTCCCAAATTGACCATAGGAGTGAGTGTGTGTGTGTGAGTGGTTGTTTGTTTCTATGTGGCTCCGCGGTACACTGGCGTCGTGCCCGGAATGTCCCCCGCCTCACGCCCTGAGACTGCCAGGATAGGCACTGGCTACCCCGCGACCTGCGTTAGCGGATTAAGCGGTTTGGAAAATGAATGAATGAATGTAGACTTATATACACTACCAGTCTAAAGTTATAGAACACCTCAATTTTTCCAGAATTTCATACGTACGTATTTTAAGATTAATGCATGTTTTATTCTTACTTATTTTACAATAACATGATATTATATCTGTCTAATATTTCCTAGTGATTTTGACAGTCTAATTTTTGTGCGGTAAATTTAATTACTTTTCTGTGTATTTTTTTAAAGTAATGCATAATTGAGAACTGAAATGTAGCTGTATTTTATTTTATTAAGAGTTAGTTTTATGTTGTCTGCTTGTCCCAGTGTAGGAGACTAATGATGTAGGAACCATGTAATGCAGCTGCACCGTTACATGAAAATCATTTTATTTGCAGGGAGATACAACAAATAAATATGACATTTTGTACAATAAAAAAACAAGCAGTGTGTCTTATTATACAGTACATATGAATGTCTGTGTGGATACAAAAATAAACATATCAAAACACATTTATATAAATGAGTAATATCTACATACCACAAGAGATGACACAAGACTACTACATGATGGTGGGTCAAACTGGGATTCACAATTTCAGAATTTAGGAATATATAAGCGTTTAAAAACGATGGAATTGGTCGAATGCCTATTTGCTACATGCGGAACTTTAATTTGCAAAACTATCTTTGATTTGCTTTTCACCACAAATGACATGATCATTAATTTAATTTGATTATCATTCTCAAATTAAACACTTAAATACCTGCTCGTCCAACCATCCACGCCCATAAGTAGCCAATCTAGTTGTGTAGCTAGAACTGAACTGCATCTAAAGCTTTGTACACAAACCAAAGTAAAAGTGACAGTGACCATGAAGTGCTCTTTGCTGAAGGAAAATACTGACAAAATATAAATGTTGATCTAAACACATGGTGGCACAGTGTTCTCCAGGTCTTTGTGCTGCAGACACAACAACAAGCATTAGCAGCAAAGTTCAAGTCCATCACAGGAACAAGTTGCACACACTATACTGAACAATATACATACAATCACTGCTGAGAACCACAAAGCATTTGGCGTAGTATGTTTTCACATCAAATAAGAATGATATTTAGGTATTTTAGGGATTAGAAGGAAGGAAGGAATCTATTCTCATCCTTGAATACTAGGTTACTCTGCCTGGGGAGACACATGGAGGTGAAGATGGATTATTCCTGGTCTGTGATCCTGATGTGGACAAATAGGGAGGCTGGAGGAATGCTGGTTCCGTCTTTAGACAGTAAGTGAATGTGACGATAGCCTGAGAAAACCCAATAATAGCAGGAACAAATGAGACACACCGTGACTTCACCAGTATGATGACAGGATAGAGTTCTCATTTTGGTACTTCAGTCCTACCTTGCTGCATGCAGCTGAGAGGCAGGATGTACTGCCCCACAAAGTCATTTTTGGACGTCTTGTCATAGTCTTCCACCACGAAGCGGACCATGGCCAGTTCTGGACAGCGGATCGGGAAGCGCAGGGTGTCGTACCACACCGGGTTGAAGCCTGCAGAAAATAGAACGTTTAATGCCGAAGCTAAACCTTCCATATTAAAAAGTTAATTCATTCCTTTTGTAAGTTATTTCTATTATCCAGCCACAGCATCTTCTGTACCGTTGTTATCGATGTATCTGGTCTCCTGCTTGTCCTGGTCCAGAGGAACCCCATGGATCTCCACTCTGACCAGAGGATCCACAATGGAGTCCTCTTTAATGTTGACTTTGGGCAGCTGCTGACCACTGATCACCTTAAACACATCAAGACAGTGGGATCAACAGATGCAATAACCTAGAAACCTACAGGAAATATGTAAAAGCAATGAGAGCCAAACACCTTCATATGAACCTGAATAGAAAGGACCACAGGTTGGTAGCCGTCCCGTTTGTGCGGCGTCTCGGGGTCAAACCTCTTCTCCGCCTGTCTCATGAAGCTGGGCTTTAGCACATAGCCACAGCTGCCATTCTGTCGAAACAAGCCGTCATTCAGGTCCATTCCCTCCCCAGCAGTCTGAAAGTTCAATGCAACTAAACGAAAAGAGAAAGAAAAGAGTTAAAATCACAGCACGACGCTCCAGGGGGAATGTTGGGTTTCTGTCTGAGTGTGAGTTCTGGTGTGATTTGGTGCTATATAATGAATTTGCACTGACTTGGAGGGAAACCAAATAAGCTCCGACATTAATGCTGCATCCCAGTGCAGGATTGACAGTAGAACAAGAAATCTAAAGGTCTGCTTGTTCTTTCTGGTTGCAGTTACCGATTTGACAGCCAGCGTTCCACATCTCCTGAGGATTGAAGTTTGAGGAGTCTGTTCGGAAGCCACTGGGATAAACCCTGGTCAGCTGCCGTGAGTTGTGGTGAACAAATTCAGCCCCTGAAGGGGAGAAAATATCATTCACATAGTCGAGGTAATGGGGGAACCTGAGTACAGCGGTACCTCTGCTTATGAAATTAATTGGTTCTGGAAGAAATTTCCTAAGTCGAACATTTCGTAAGTAGAGACGCGTTTTCCATGTAAATGCCCTAATCCGTTTCAAGACCCCCCAAATTCAGACATAAATGTTTTATAAAGCATAAAAATGCATCAAAACATGTAACAAATACATGTTACGATTAGATTATTACACAATAAATGAGAGCTGTGCATAACGTAAAAAACAAAGAATAGAGTAAAGAATAATAATGACGGTCATTAACCTTTTAAAACTGCTGTCCTCATTGTTTTTTGCCCTCTTTGGTTCATGCCCTCTTGCCCCACCATGAACAACAGAGTGAATTCCAGTCCTCCTTCTGAACTTCTCCAACCACCCACGCGATGCCTTAAACTCCTTAAACTTCCTTTTGTTTTAATAACGTGGTGATTGTAGATGCATTACGGCCATATTCTTTGGAGAGATCAACCAAACGCATCCCTTTTTCATGCTTTTCTATCATCTCTGGCTTTGTTTGTACCGACAAAAAAACTCTTTTCTTCGTCTTTTCTTTTCCTCTTTTCTCCGTCACTTTCTTGGGGTCCATAGTGAATACTCTAAAAGTTAATATATTTACGTAAAACTATCAGAACACCTCATGGGTCGAGGGCTGAATGACGAGGACGCTGCATAGACACCTATCTAGCTCCACAGAGGTCCCTCTTAGCCAATGGGATGCCAGGATGCTAGGTAATAGCCAATGGCAGAGCAGCTATAAGAATGTTGCGTTCAGGAACCTGTGGGAGCTTCAAGTATCAGCCCATACTATACAGTATTTTTACCTTTCGTAACTTGAAATTTCTTTCGTAACGAGAGGCAATATTTCGCTGTTGAGGCATTTTGTAAGTAGAAAATTTGGTCTGTAGAGACGTTCGTAAGTAGAGGTACCACTGTATTTACATGAGCTATGTAAACCCTGCATTGCAGACGACTCACCAGCCTCCCTCAGGTGCTTCCGGGCTTTGGACTCTGTGAAAGATGCCACCTCGTAGAACTTGGAGTGAATGCGTGAGTGTTTGAAGTTAGTGAAGTGGACGCTTTTACAGTAAACCACACAGTCTGACAACTCCTTGGACAGACGCTGTTTGGACCTCTATGGAAATGGGAAGACAAGAAAAGAAAACGTAAAATAACGAAGGCAAAATATCATTGTGTGGTAGCTGACCCGAGTAGCCAAAGTGGTACATCAGCTGTGGGGCAACTGGGGTAACAAGGGGTTGAATGAACATGTAGGGGATTGAACCAGAAAGCAGAAGATCTCCCACCTCCTGAAGCATACAGCTACATCAGTGAAGTATTTTAATGACCATTAAGACCTATAAAAAGCCTAAATGAACGGATGCTATCATATGATAGCGTAAACTCACAAAGGAATCCTGTCATAAGTGGAAACACTGGACGATGGTGTGAATGATAAAGCCAAGACAGAACAGGTGCGCTGCCAGGGCAGCATCCATGACCAGCACACACACACCAGCACACACACCAGCTTGCCTGAACCTGAAAGCTGATCCAGCCGGTCCACCCGAGCACCAGGCCTTTCCCCGTCCACCAGACAGCATGGCAGCCGTCCCTCCAGACACCCACACCATCAGAGACGCCACCAACCTCACATCACTGCCAAGCTTGACGCTTGCCTCACCTCTGATGACCGTGTCTACAGGAGTCCCGGTGTGGCGTTTCATGCTTCTTGAATACTTATCAATAAACATGAGTCAAAGTGTCCAGTGGCTCCCTTACACAGTTTGCTGCACAGGTGATGGATGCACATCCAGATGGAAACCCATCCTCTAAAGGCTGCAGCGTCAATACGAATCCATACAGACCCATGGCAGAATATATATCATCTGAGAGCACATGAAGTCAAAGTTCACGCTAGATCGCTGTCCTGACCAGAACATGTGACTCCAGGTGTCCAAACCCAAAGAGACAAAACTACCAGACCAATTTCCTGGAGGACAACGAGGAGTCAGGACAGACTCTTTATATTTGGTTCTCTGGACAAAGCGGTCCATTTCCTTTAATTTCATGAGTTGAAATATCTCCAAGAATCAAGTGTCACCCTCTAAATATTGTGTTAAATGAACTGAATGAGGTGTGTTTAGACGTGGTCCCTCCAGTCTCATTGTTTCACGCTGTAAACGGATCACCTTATCTAACAGCCAGCGTCTGCTCCATGCCCTCTAGTCCTCTGTATTTTTTATGAGGGATGACAGACGTTTATGCAATCCTTTATCCGCTGGACAGACAGCAAACACACACCTTCTGAGAAACGTACCGGCCTGAAGCTGCACGAAATAACCCGCCAGATGAATCTTTATTTGTGTAAAAGGAACAGTTAGAACCTGTTGGTCGCTCTCAAAAAGCAAGGTGAAGATTCTAAGTCCACAAACGGGATTCAAACCACCAAACCTTCCAGTCCATTACACAGCTCTAGGAGATCTGATGAATAAATATTAAATACCCTAGACTGCAGCACAAATCAAGACTCAACTGTGATTAAAAGCCTACATTTAATCAAAAGGAGTGTCGTTATTTTTGGACTTTTCGGTTTAATCTCCTTCAAACCCCGGGGTCCACTTCCTGATGGGGTGTGGCATCATGAGGCCGGATCGGTGGCTCAGACTCTTTTCCAGAACTGGCTATCCAAAGTGCTCCACATATAATAAGTCATTATTAATCATTAGCATAAAGTGTACCTGTCCTACTTTAATCCTGCGACGGACACTCTCCCGGTGGACATTATCTTCTTCGATTTCGGCCACCTCGTCTTCATCGCTGACATCTCCAGACTGGGAGTCTTCCACGATCCCGTTGAAACTCTCCTCCAGACCACCGATCTTCTTTGCCTTCAACAGAATCCTCCCCTTCAGATCCTGAGAAGAGAAACCTCAGGTTCATCGTCTACCGTTAGAGGATCTTCAATGGGGGGTTGTGTGACACAGCGAGTCATGGTCATTGTCTCGGTCATGCAAATTCAAAGAGCATCAGTTATGGAGCTGTGTTGCTACGATGGAGGTGGGGTTGGGGTTAGGGTTAGAGTTAGGGTTAGGGTTGGGGGGGAACACCGAGCTGCTCACCTCAGGAGATGGCAGCCTGATGGGGGCTTTCCCATCCAGCGTGTTTTTCAGCAGCTTGTCGCCGAGGATGTGGTCGAGGTGTTGGGCCATGACTCTCTGCTGCTCCACACTGCAATGGTTCTCAATGGACAGGATGACTGGATACTGCGATACCTGGTTGGGGTAGAGGGGGAGGCAGGCGGGGGGAAGGAGGGCCTGAATGAGTTTGTAATTCAACCCCAGGAGGGTTCTCAGTGGTGAAAGCTAATACACTTGCTGCCATACACCTGTGGTATGGTTGGACTTGGATTTGAAGTCTCATCCTCCTGGTAGGAACTTTGAATGAAAGTCTTGTCAGGCTACTTTTATTTCTCCGTCTTACCTCGTGTTTGGTTTGATGTCTTGTCTGACAGCTCTGGTTCAAATATAAAAACTCTGACTCACTTATTTTTTGGTATAAAGGTGAAACAACCAAATCGGCGACGCTACCTTGAAGGCGTAGTGGCTCACGGCGCTGACCACATCTTTGAAGAGTATCTTGGAGGTGAACGTGTGACCGTGGTAGACGATGGGCTCCCCATTGGCGCCATCCCAGCAGTCCACCTCCACGCAGCGACAGCCACGACTCAGAGCCCTGAGCAGGAGATATTCACGTCAGGGTCACAGGAGGACAGATATGAACAGTCCATCAGTTCAATTAGTTAAAAGGAATCTCTCCTCATTTTATTAATGAATGAACTGATGAGTGGTGGAGGATTAGTGGAGGAAATGTCCTCCATTCATTACTCCCTTCAGGCTCAGCAGAGAAACGGCCACATTAGGGAAGGGATTTCCTCGGAAGGAAATGTTTAAAGCTATCAAATGGTTTGGGAGTGGATTTAGTTTGGTTCATCCCCAAATCAAATATACATATTTTTTGCAATGCAATCATCTACATTGATTTGTCTTAAGCAGTGATGTGGAAACATCTCAGAAAAATATCAGAAGAAGACATTATCAATAACATCATGAGTCAAATCATGAACATAAACATATAGCAAGTTCTCCAGAAATCTGATTACTAAAGGTTATCGTCCATCCATCCATCTTGTGGATGACGAAAATTGCAATCGTACAACCGCTTATCCGCCTTGCGAGTCACGAGTCTGCTGGAATCTATTCCAGCTGCAACTATTCCAGAGGTGGGGTACACCCTGGATAGGACGCCAACTCATCGTGGTGCTTAAAGGAATCATATTTTCCTCTGTGCATATCCACCAACTCTTCCTGTGCAGACACTCGTGGGTGAGATGCTAGCAAACAGAGCTAAGTAATGTTACTCAGTGACTGGTCCATCCATCCATCCATCCATCCATCCATCCAACATCCATCATTACTTGGTTGCATTTAGCTTTCAGACAAGTTTCAGAGTTGAGTACTTAAAGACGAGTCTTTGAAGGGTCACCCAACAGGATTACCTGATGTACCCCTCCACACTGCTGTGTCCTCTGAGCTGGTCCCCCATTAGATACGTGTTGTGGGAGGAGGAGATGAAGTAATGGCACAGAGGCTGGCTCATGTCCTGGAAGATGCCCCGCTGCTGTGGGTTGAAGACGGATCCCTCAGCTGAGCCGAGGTACATCAAGAAGCCATCGAATGTCATGGCATTCAGCAGCTTGGCTGGAAATACAGCAGAGCAGGTGTTTCAGCTGTGTAAAGGTATTCCTGTGGTTTCAGAGAATCTGCTTGTCTTTGGTGCCTCGGTACCTGTTTCAGAAGGTTCGTAGCGCTCGATGAGAGTCTTGGCGTGTTGCTGGATGTCGCCTCCTTCCAGCTGCTCCTCTCTCAGAAAGTCCTCCAAGTCGCTTTGGGATAACTTCTGTCCATCCAGTGAGTACTCCTGGAAAACTTTCAGTACGTCATCCCGCTGGGTTAACATCTTGTAGAAGAGCACAAACTCATCATCCTCCAGCGTACCCGACTGGGACTTATCAGCCTTCTGAAAGAGGATAGGAGAACAGACCTCCATCAGACCCGAGGAGGTCTTAAAGTCACGTCAGTGACTTCCTGTGTTTAGTCCTACTGTGAAGAGGCAGTAAGCGTGGTGCTCGTTCATGGCCACATTCATCATCTTGAGTAAATCTTGGATTTCCTTGAAGTTCATTCTGCCGTCTTTGTTCTTGTCGGCCTTCTTGAACCAGTCGCTGATCCATCTGGGTAGAAGACTCAAGGAAAGAGTCACATTCACAGTGTAGGGAAAACACATCTGTGTCTCTAAAAGCCCTAGGAGAGGAACTGGATTGGGGGCTGTTCACCTTGAATCCCAGTCCTGCATCCGGACCTTGGCACTGGAACACAATAGTATGTGTTTGGTACTTTACTTACTGGAGAAACAAGAGTACTATTTCGCTTCTGCCGATAAGTCATCAAATATGCAGCAGAGGAAAATGAGTTGACAGATCAGGGATTAGATGAAGAAAGCTTTTACTCTGAACTCTTAACCTCATGTCATCAACGGACGAAATAAAAACAGAACTGTAAGAAGGATCATCAATAGCAACCAGTAGAGGACAGCAACAGTCCACTGTAGAATCTACTCTGGCTAATGCAAGGAAGAAGCTGTAGCCATGTTTTACAGGCTGTGAATTACTCACAATGGATTGGCATTCATCCATAATCCAGCCGTAATTTGATGTTAACATTCTGATTCTCATACAATGAAAACTTTGTCCTGGACAGTTTAGTCAAGATCCAGGATCAGTCAACTCCTAGTCTCAATAAGGACATGCACTGGTCATTGTGTGGGGGACAGCTTGTTGCTACCCTGGGGGTGATAGTAGGTGGTTTATGGCTCTGGGGTTGTCAGCTATGCAGAGTAGTCACATGACTGAGAACACCGAGTAAAAGGTACTGGTCGAGTTTCTCTCGCTCCCCCATGTTCTCTAGGTTCTCGATCAGCTTCCTGGTGCCTCGGATCCACGACTGCGCCTCCTCTGCCGACTCGGCCACCAGGTCCAGGTTGCTCCTGCGGCCACGGAAGACCAGAGTGAAGCATCGGTCGGCTGGGAACTCATCGGCAATGCTGAGGAGCACCTCGGACTGGTGGCCCTCTCGAATGGCCTCCACATCACCCACCGAAACTGTGAAGAGATCCACCCACAAGTAGTGATCAGAGGTAAATTAGGACGCTAGTTTAAGTGGTCTGGTTGGGCTCAGGGTTCAACCACGGATCGGAGGCGCTCTTACATGTGGAGTGCGTGTTTCCAGCCTTCTTGGACTTGTACCAGATGGTCATGCAGTCGTCCTGCAGTTTGAAGTAACGCTGTTTCTTCCAGGTACGAGATTTGACCTTCCTCATCACCGTCCCCACCAGCATGGACTGGAGGTTGTCGTCTCCACGGGTAACTGCAGTAGAAGACAGCGGCTCATGAGCAGGGAGGACATTTCCAACTCAACATGTTGCACAACATGTCTGTGAAGGTCGTCGCTTATCCAGGTCACGGTTCTCCAAAGCTGTTTAAATCAATCCACTGGGCTTTAAGAACGTTTCTTGAAGACGTTTCACCTCTCATTCAAGAGGCTTCTTCAGTTCTATTGGTGGTTGGTCTTGTCTCAATCAGGAAACCAATCAGGAAACAGCCAAAATATAACTCTTAATAAATGTTCAGCAGTAATAGTAATAGTTATTTACTCATATTCAACTATATAAAAGTACAACCTTTGACAGATCATTCATACATTTTACATTACAGACATTTCAAACTCGTTAACATTCTGCTTTCATTTACTGACAATAATTAATTTTTATATATTGACACATGTCAATACATATGTCTAATTATGTATGTTTAATTTTTAGAAAAAAACTAACGAAAAAACGTCATAAATTTTTTTCATTCATCAATTTCCATCAATCACTTTTTCATCTATCCACAAACAAACAAACAAACAAACAAACAAACAAACAAACAAAGGTGATGAATGCCTGACAGACTTACGGAGGCCGCTTCCGGTGGAAGCCATTCCTGGTTTTCTCACAGTTTAGCCATCTAAATAAAATAACACTATATATGAGTGTGCAGAAAAATGAAAGATTATTTTTATACTTCACTTTACATTTTTTGCCAACTTGAGAACATTTCATTTGCAGATAAACAATCATTTTCCCCTCCAGTCCGTTAGCTGTGCGTTATCTCTAACTGACTCTACTGGTAGACTGATTTCCTCTCCCTCAGGACTCAGGACTAAGCCTTGGCCTTGGACTAATCCTGAGACTAAGCCTCAGACTGGTCCTCGCTGTGCTGATGTGATGCTGCCTCATTGTTTGATTCTGCACTGAGATGCACTTTTGTTCCGCGTCTACACGGAGCTCATTGAGTCGACTAATCCGCCCAAAGCCTTTTATTCATTCCACTCATGACACCGACTGAGTCACACACCGATGCTCTAAACTCTGCTTCATTTCTTTTAGAGAAAGTCTTTCTAAAGCTTTCTATTGGAACACATTTAACCATCACAGGAGGAAACATCAAACTATTCACAGGTTTAAACTGATCTGTGTGCCACCGTTCATTCCTTATAAAATAACACATTAAATAATTCACCAGAGGATCCAACTGATCGTTACAAACACATCTGATCAAACACATCAGTCTAAGACTGCTTATTCCAGCTGAAACCTGTTGCTCTTTTTACTGATTTTATCTATTTTTAATTGTTGATTCTTAAATAGACTTTGTATAATTCTGTGCTTGAGTGTCAAGAAAGACGGATTTAAATAAAATGTATTATTATTATTATTATTAATAATAATAATAATAATAATAATAATAATAATAATAATAATAATATTAATGGCGACACAATGAGGATTTAAAGGATTTAAAGTCTGACCTGTTGCAGAATCATCCCAGAGTTCCGTTCCTGCTGCCCGTCTGCAGCAATGAGGGCTGAAGACTGAAGCTGCAGCCGCCTCACTGGGGTGTTCACACCCACCACACACACACACACACACACACACACACACACACACACACACACACACACACACACACACACACACACACACACACACACACACACACACACACACACACACACACCACCTCATCACATGACCCATGTGACTGATCTGTGGCAGCTACAGGACACACCAACACGACATTCAGGTAACTTGATTTCATGTAATTTGTTTAAAAAGCTCTTTTTTCTTTTGGTTTTGTTTCATTTGTTTCTATAAAAGTCATTTTCTTTCAGTAATTCATGAGATTAAAAACTATCAGAACGATGATGACATCATCGATCCGCTGGCGCCCTACACTCACTAGGACTACCAGTGGCGCCGGACCATCTCTACCTCATCCTGCTGGGTGGACCAGCACAGACCTCTGTCTCATCTAGTTACTAAGTCCCTCATCAATGGTTAATCAGACCAGTCCAGAGCAGAGGGACCAGAGGACGGCCCCCCGGGGCCAACTCCCCCTCAAAGCAGCAATCAGCTCCCTGCTGATCTCATCAGTGACATCATCATCAGAGCTCTCACAAGTCCGTCTGGATGTCTGATAATGAACATTCTGGGTGGTTTGATCGGCGTTGGCGCTCAGGTTCAGAGGCATCAATAATCCACAGCTTCAGCTCAGCTTCCATCTCCAGTTTCACAGGCTGAGCCAACGCCGAGGCACGGGGGCTCCCTCACAATGAACCCGTGCCACGCAAAGAAGAAAACTACAATACCCAACAGCTCCCTCCACAATACACCAGCTGAGGCCATTCACACCAGACAACGCTGCTGAATAGTTGATGGACTGGGGCGACGCAAAGTGAAGGAAAAACATGAATAAATTAGTGCGGGAACACGATGAACGCTTTGGTTTCGGAGCGATGACACGAACGGTGATATTTTTAACACATTGATTGAACCGAATCAGTAACGTCTGATCTGATTCGGCTTCATCTGATCTCCAATAAAACCCTGTGACATCATCAGTTGTCCCAGGGTGGGGGAAATATTTTAAAGACACTCTATACTGTCTGTTTTACAATGCATTAAGAATTTACATGCCATCAGTAAGAACTCTGGGAAATGTAGTCTCTAGCTTGACCCATAAAAGGGAGTAAAATCTGCAGTGTGACATGTCGGCCTTGTTTCTGATGCGGTTTGTTGAAAGACAACCAGACAGACCTCGTGAACGTGTGTGAACGAAGGGGCTGAAGCCGTTTGTGGTTGTGCAACAGTTTATTGTAGTTCTGACAATCAGCAGGTGAGGCAGTGGATGTGAAAGTCTATTTGATCCAAAGAGGCTCGTCTGCCTGAACGTCTTCACAGAAGCTGTGTCCACGAGCGAGGGCTCGAATGTTGGGCAGTTCTTTGCTGGTGTTCCTCAGGGTTGACCAAGAGTGGGCGGAGTCACTGCGGCGGCAGAGGGATCCCCCGTGGATCGGTGACCTGCCCCTCCTGCAGGTTCTTCACCAGCTGGGCCAGCCAGCGCTTGGTGGTGGCGTCGTCCTTCAGCACCTGTGCGAAGGTCGTGTCTTTGAGCTGGTCGGGGAGGCACTGGCGCAGAGCTTCTCTGGCTCTGCGCGGGAAACACAAACACGTCAGCGATGGAGGTCGTGGAGCCACTTTTCCTCGTTTTAAACGTACCTGGAGTTGTCGGACAGCCGTAGGTAGCAGCGCACCACGTGCTTCAGCAGCCGGGCCGACGGCTCTTTGGACAGCTGAAGCACCATCTTACCCTGGAGAACAAAGACGCTGATCAGACGCCAAACATTCACGATGAACTCCGTTTCGTTACCACACCAGAGACTCACAAGGATCATAGCGACGTGGGAGAAGCGCTCATAGGTCTGACAGATGTACGCCAACCCCGTGTCGTCCAGGAGAATCTTTTGGAGTATGAAAGTTGCAACCTAAAAAAAAAAGAAGTGAGGCTACATTCAGTCCAAACTGGGGCTTTGATTCATTCAAGGGATTCCATGACTCATTTTTACATCAGGTAACAGCACCGTTTTAGACAGCTCGCTGCCAGATTCCATGATCCGAAGGCATAAGGGAATTATCTCCGTCGTCAACAGGAAGTTGATCACTTCCTGCTCGTCGGTTTTCACCAGCGCACCTGGGGAGGGACCAAGAGACCAGTGAGATCTTGAATGAATTCCTCAACATGTGTCTGGCTGCTCACATCGAGTCCACGTCTGACCTATGACTCCTAAGCTGGTGAGGCGGAGGTACTCAAACGGCCGTGTTTTGCTGACTGTGTGGAGGAACGGGTAGAGGAACAGTGGGATGTGTGCAGCCAGGAAGGCCGACCTGTGGTGGACAGAAGCTTTTAGTCGCGGTGGATGAACATCTGACTTCAGCGCAGTAGAGGTTTGTGAACGCTTTCAAACATTACCTCGTCTCTGAATGTGAGGCTACACACTGGAGGAGCGCCAGGGCGTTACACACTCTGTTGGACTGGTGCGCTGTCAGGGTGGGGGGGTTGATCGATGGATAGATGTTGACGATTTCCTAGTAGAGACAATCATGAATGTCCAGATAAGTTGAATTGTTTGGGGAGAAAACGGTGTGAGGAGCGTGGAGCCGGACCTGCAGCAGAGCCGCGATGGTGCCACAGGAGTGCCACAGCATGGGGGCCAGGTCAGGGACCGACTCCCTCTTCTTGCTGAGCTCCAGCAGGGCGTTCTCCCTGGTCTCCGGGCTGGACAGCTCGTTGATCCACTGGTAGATCTTCTCCCGGTCCACCTGGGCCATAGCTGTGGTCACCGCCTGGGCGTGGAGGACCTGCGCCGCCTGCTCTCTCTGGAACACATTATTCCGCATTATTCCGGCAATTGTTGCAGTTTGCATGAAAATAAGTAAAAAAATAGACTAAAAAAGACTCTGTTCAGGTTCGATGGTGCTGAAGCATGCTAGTAAACTGATATATGGCGCGAAAAGCAGCCGCAGGTGCGGACAGGTGAGACGCTCCGGGTTGACAAAACCTTCAATTTGCGTATATATATTTTTTTAAAATATCGACTATAAAGATTAAAAAGACGTAAACTCACCATGAGAGATAAAATCATTTCGATAGTGACTTTGTAGTTTAACTCAGTCATGTGACCAGCAGGACGCGCACAATCTAAAGCTAGCGTGTTTTCATTTAGCCGAGCTAACACTGACAGGCTAGCTCACACCGGCTAGTTTTTATTAGCTAGTTTTAATTAAATTAAATAAATTTACTCACCGCTCCCGTCGTCAACATCCCACCTCTTAATCTTAATTAAGGCCTAATTATTAAAACTCATGTGTTTAAAGCTGTGTTATTCTGTAAAACACAGATACTATCAGGGCTGTATTACCTTTCATGACATTTTAGCAGCATTTGCGTCACTTCCGGTCTATCAATAACTAGAACAAAAACTTCCGGGTTATTATTTTCAAGTTAAAAGAGCGAGCAAAGGAACAACTTCATTTTCCAGAGCTGGTACACTTGAGTTTTGTGATTTTTAACCTGACTAAAATTTAAAAACACAAAGCATTTTATTATTATATAATATATATATTATATAATATTACATATATATAACTACATAATATATATACAGTATATATAATTGTAATAATATATTATTTATAACTAATCTGGATCATTTCACTCTTATAGTAACAAGTCTCCAATAATAATAAAAATAACCATCAAACAAATGTACAGTATGTCATTTTTATTCAACGTTTTTTTTTACAGAAGCGTAATACTAATACAAGTACAAAGTGGAACTGCCATGGGAGTTCAGTCATCCATTACCAAGAGCCTTTTGTATTTATACAGACTGTTGATTCTTTAAAATAAAATACAAGTCCTTTAAAATAAAATTTAAGTCTTTACAAATATAGAAGTCTTTTTTCTTCTTCTTGTATTCAAATGTCACATTCAACAGTAAAGAGCTTGACATTTTTGGACTTTGCCAAGCATTATTAGGACAGTTATTTTCAATACATATTAGTTTGAAGTAATAGTTACTGTTATCATTACAGTTCACATTAATTCACATTCAATTCAAGGCTTGTATCACAGAGGAATAAAATTTAACCTAAAGAAAGGGTTCTTGAGGTCCAGGACGTTTCCAGATCTGAACCCTGATTGGTCGACGGTGGCTGTGATGTGGATGTCGTAGCTTTTCCTGGAATGAGAAATGAGAGGCTGCATTTTGATCGTGTTCTCCTCCCGCTCAGACTTCAGAGGACGCCTTTAGAAGAATTCACCTGTTGTTCGCCACCAGCAGGACCGTCCCAGAGAGAGTCTGTCCCAGTTTGGCAAAGAGTGGCGTCTGAAGCAAACATCTGACCTGGTACCAGCGGGTCAGGGGCTCAGTGGGGGCCGTGGAGAGCCACACTGTCGACCTGCAGACACAGCAGGGTCGGATATAAGACATCAGTCTCATGCCGATCTCAGGTACAGATTCCTGGAATCATCTCAGACTAGAGGTCAAAGGTGAGCCCCTTACTTGGAGCCTGAGTAGGCCACGTCGAACCAGAAGGCGAGTCCGTGGATCAGGCCCGACTGCAGCAGAGTGAACACAAAAGGGATCTCCATCCTACAAGACATGTTTCATTTGTGGTCACTCTAAAGTCTATTCCCATCGATTTGTCTCACAGGTTCTGGATCATCATAAATCCATCGTTACTAGTGTCTAACCTGAGTAGATCTGCTTCTGTGGCCTCCATGAAGTCGATGCAGTGTTTGACAGACCTGGCCATCAGGATCTGCACATCGAATGTGTCCTAAAAAAAGACAAAAGTCATTTTACACCTTTATAGCAGCAGAATAACAGCATCTAAACCAAACCTTCATGTTATAACTGGGATTTTACAGTGGAGGGTTTTTTTTAATTCCTGAGTCATGTCTGTCAGGCAGCAGGGTTTTTACAGCTGATCACTGGTATGCACCTCAAAGGTCAAATGAAGAAGGCCAACGTAAGCCCTGTTAAACCACACACAGCCGACACACACCTCCTGTCTGGCCACACACACTGACTCCTACCACGATTGGCTGCTTGTAGAACTCGTCCACCGCAGGGCTGTGAAGGGAGCTCAGGTTAACACCGTAGAAGCTCCTCTGCTGCCTGCAGGAAACAAACACAAATCACCTGACCCGAAGCAACCCAACCAATCAGGAGAGGCTGACCTGTGAAGGTCAAGAAGACAGACTGATTCTTCTTCTTGTGCTTTACTCCATCACATCCGCTGCAGGGCGATAGCGTTGGCGCTAATAAGTCAGGTCGTGGGTTCTTTCCCACGGGTTTGTTGGTGAACACCACCTGTTTATGGTTTACCTTCATTCCTCAGGGGCGACTGAGCCTGACCCCCACACGGCGATGGAGCAGCGAAGGCCACAGACCATAGCAACACGCACATTCATGCAGGTATCCGGTACACAAGCGTGTTCGCACACATTCGTCCACTTTGGAACATCTTGAGATCTCCGAGGACAAACAGGTCAAACTCAAGGCCCCCGGGGGCCAAATGGGGCCCGCGAGGACATAACCGGTCAGTGTAAACTAGTTTAAACCCATCTTCAGTGGTTTAATGCTGTCTTTTTGTTCTCTGTTGAAGCTCTCTCATGTTTGCAGATTAAAAAGTTCCCCCAAACTTTCCACCAGCTTTGGATGGAACTCTTTTCTTTTTTTAGGCCTCAATTCTGTGAAAACAATAAATTTCCTGACAGGAAATCTGTAAAACACTGAGCCGTAGGAGGATCATCAGAACATCCCATCAGTCAGAGACGGGATTCAGGACCGGACCGAACCGGGGGCTTTACACCCAGTCGGAGTCATGGCTGACTGAGAGCCAGTGTGTGTGTGCGTGTGTGTGTGTGTGTGTGTGTGTGTGTAACAGGCGGAGGAAAGAAAGGGAGGCAGTGTGTTTGAGTCCTCATGCATGGCGGTGTGTGTGTGTGTGTGTGAGTGTGTGAGACCAGAAACTAGCTCGGGCGTAGTGTTCGAAGTAGAGCTGCTCGTCGCTGAAGGGCGCCAGATGGATATCACCACGGGACGGGAACATGTGACCTGCAGGACAGAACCCCCCCCAAGATGTTCAGTCACACGGAAATAACCAGGAAGAAGGACCAGGCCCTTCAGTCCAGGTCCACACAGTGAAATCATGGTGGTGAAACAGTCTTCCAGCTTGGTTCATCTTCTTCTCTCATTTGGCCTCAGCCAGAAATGTGTGTGAGGCTATTAAATCTAGAATTAGTGAACTCTCTCGTCTAAAGTATTGTTTGGATTTTGTTAGTATTATATTAATATTAACTTTATAGATATGCACGTATCCCTTCCTCCAGGAAACACCCACTTGCGTCTCTGCAAACCTTCCCCACCCACCGTTTGGTTTGAGCCATTTTCGGGCGTGTAAGAAGCTCCCCATGAGCCTATCATTGAGCAGCAGGTATCCCATTGGCTCAGAGACGATGACGTCCACCAGGTCTGGACAGCTGACCTCCTCCACCTCCCCCTCCAGGACCCGGATCTGCTCCGACAGGTTGTTACTCTGGACCAGGATCTAGACAGGAACCAGATGATCTAGTAAAAATCAGGTGTTCCCTGATGTGCTCACTATTAGCACCTCTCAGGTTGTTTCTTACAGAATAATCCAGGACGACTCTTTCCAGCGTGCATCAATCCAATGTGTTGACTTTAGGTTCATTCTTCAATCATTTATCATTCATTTTCATGAAACATTGATTGAAATCCATCTCAAATCCATTGGTTGAATAAAACATCGCTCGATTTAAATCGATTATTTTACTCAACGTCACAGAAACGAGGATCTGCAGCTGAGGCCCGTCCAGCATCTCCCAGCAGCCCCCATCCTGCTGAACTCTGGGCCAGATGCTGCTGCAACCCATTAACTCCCCAGAATGCCACGCTCTGCATGTGATGTATGCACACACACTGTGTGTGTGTGTGTGTGTGTGTGTGTGTGCTGTGGTTTCTCGTCTCTCCCTCCCAAAGCCAACACGCATGACGTTACTTTGCACACGGCTACACGTTCAAACAACAGTTTTTATCAGTTTTTAGACGTGTGGATGTAAATATGGGGGTGGGGGTGGGGGGGTACCTGTGTGTACCGGGACATGGGGCTGGACTCCACAGCGTAAACCCGTCTGGCCCCCGCCTGGACGGCAAAGAAAGACAGAATCCCAGAACCACAACAGACATCCAGAACCACCTCCAGAGACGGGGAGACAAGGAGAACACAGACGCTCATATTAGAGGCTCCACACAGTGAGGAGGACGCCAGATACATGGGGTCATGTGACTTCATCCAAAAAAAGAAGCCATCAGTGTAATGAATTGTGGGATATCGTGTAGCTTTGGCTCACTATTTGGCAGCTGACGCCCACCTGGGCTCTCACCTTGTCTCTGAAGTCCACCTCATTGGCTAAGAAGGCCCTCTGGTAGGTGGTGATCCTCAGGATGTCCTGGAGCAAGGTCTGCTGCTGGGACAGACAGCTCACCTCACATCCTGGACGTTGCCATGACGACGTTGGGTCCCTCTCAGCATCCGTGTCCTCATCCCTTCTCCTCAGACGCTGCTGGAACCTCCTCATGTCTGGAGAGCAGAAGATGAGGAGATGTTTCCAGCTGACCTCTGACTCCTGATGACGACCCCCGTGAACGTCTACCAACCAGCTGGGGTTCTGAACTGCAACAGAAGACTTGTGTTGCCCACGGCGACCAGGAAGGACTGTCCTCCAACCTGGCAAAAGTCCATCTCCTTGGAAACGGTGAACTGGAAGACTGATGCTCTGTGGGCTGGAAGCAGATCGACGGGTTCTAGTGTCATCAGGACAGGAGTGTGTGTGTGTGTGTGTGTGTGTGTGTGTGTGTGTGTGTGTGTGTGTGTGTGTGTGTGTGTGTGTGTGTGTGTGTGTGTGTGTGTGTGTGTGTGCTCACCATTGCACACCACCAGCTGCTGCTCCCCCCGTTCTGTTCTGAGCAGCAGACTGAGCTCCTGATCTGCTGCCTGTCTGCAGACTCTGACCTCCTGTAGGAGACAAGGGGGGTTAGATGTTAGATGTTCTCCACGATGTTCCAGACAAGGTCAAATAAACCTGTGGTTCAGCTAAAGCAGGAAGTAATCTGATTACTTTAGTATACACATCAAGCAGTAAGTTAGATTGCTGATCTCTAAATGTCTGGTCCAGAATATCACGAAGGAGAACCTCCATCGTTACCTCCTCACGCGTCTCCACGTTCTCCTCCTCCTGCAGCCTGAAGACCCTGACGGGGAACACCGGAGACTCCTCGCTCCTCTCCTCCATTCTGCTGTGTGACAACAAAGAAAGTCGAGGAGCGAGCAGAGAGGAGGGGATGGAGGAAAGGGGAGGAGATGCAGGACGGATTCCAGCAGAAGAGGGAGAGAAGCAGGAGGAACTGGGAGAACGTTCCTCTGGAACCAGGAGGGGCAGAATGATTTAAAACGAGGTGAAGTCTGTTGGAGATATGTCTGACAACTGAACAAATAAGATAAATAAAAATAAAATAAACACTTTATAATCAATCTACAGTATTTAGGATTTATTTTGTACAAAACCTGTGAGTCTCCTCCTGGAATGAACCAAAGATTGTGAGGAGTTGGACCAGAATCACGTGACCTAGAACACTCAACCTCATGCTGGCATCAAGAGGTCTCTTCAGACGTGGTCACTACCCCTACCCCCTACCCCCTTCTTCTCCTCCTTTCAGCTTTTCCCTTCAGGGGTCTCCACAGCCAATCAGTGTCCTCCATCTAAACCTGTCTTCTGCATCCTCTTCTCTCACACCAACTACCTTCATGTCCTCTTTCACTACATCCATAAACCTCCTCTTTGGTCTTCCTCTAGGCCAGGGGTCGGCAACCTTAAAGGTTCAAAGAGCCAAATTGAACCAAAAAAACTAAAATCAAACCTGTCGGGAGCCGCAAAAAATTATACGCTTTATACGAAGGCAACACAAGCTCTAAGTGTCTATATTAGCTACATTAGCCTACTATCAAATTGATTAACTAGTCATAGTTAATGCATGATGAGATTCATTATTTTCCATGCATGCATTATTTTCCATGTTTACATACCTGCACAACAGCCTGTCTGTTCACTAGCGATCACATCACATGACTCCTCACGTTTAATTGATAATGCAGGAGTTGCGTCTTCTTTCCTTCACTGTCTTTGCAGAGAGAAGCAGGTCTAACTTTCTGTATTGTTTTGTTTTCATTATTTTAATGAGTCCTCCGTGTAATCACCATCTATTAGAGGTATAATCGGGGGGACTGTGTGTGTTGGAACCACCTTATCCTCAGCGGTAACTCCGGTCAGAGAGCAGGCACCACACAGGGAACAGCTGATTTCTGGCATTTAATTAGTAACTTGCAGCATGACAGACCATAATTTCATGAACAACTCTGTTTTGTAGTTCACCGGCGCTTCTCTGGTCCCGATTTCACCCCCTACCAGAAAAACCTGCCCCGCAGACAGGCCATACATACATAATATTACACATAATAAGGCTGAACAAACCCAAACAGGAACACACTTTTCTGGATTAATGATAATAACTACAGTATTAACATCGCTATTATTAACAGTCAATTAGCAGCCGGCATGGCTGGAGCCATTCACGTGACCAGACCAGACCAGCCTCACTAGCACAGCTAGCACGCTTAGCGTGGCTAACACGACCAGCCTCACTAGCACAGCTAGCACGATTAGCGTGGCTAGCGCAATTAGGACGGCTAACACGATTAGCGCGACTTTCAATTCCCGTCTAATCTGTGTGAACTCATATACAGACGTACCTCGGTACTCGACCATAATCCGTTCTGAGGTGGTGGTCGAGCACCGATTTGTTCGAACACCAAAACCAATTTTCCCATAAGAAATAATGGAAAGTATTTTAATCCGTTCTTACCATTAAGAAAAATACCTAAAATATTATAAGAACGTGTATCTAAACAACAATGAATACGTAAATGTGCACAAGGAGTACATGATAAAGATAAAGCATTATAAACCATTTTGTATAATTTACTTTACGTTTTAGAGAGCGGTTGATGGCACTAGCGTCATCATGGAAGGGGAATCCCCTTCCATGATGACGCTAGGTAACGCGCCTCCAGGGGTTTTCTCCCTTCTCTCTCTCTTCCGTGGAGGTGAATCTGGCTGGGCAGTAGCCTTCCTCTATTCTTTAAGAAGGAACCTGTCCATTGTCAGTTGCTTCTGCTTCAAGATAGTGGAAATCGTTGACTTTGCCATTTCGTACTGCGAAGCGAGGTCGGACACTCGTACACCACTTTCATATTTTGCTGTAGGTTCCGTACGTCTTTGTGTAGGTAATTTGCGTACGTCTTACTCCGCTGGCGGTCTGAGTCGAACTGACGCTTACCCGCTGGTCGAGGAGCGCGGCCGAGGAGCGCGTTCGGGTCGACTCGGCTAGTTGAGTACCGAAAATTTGTTCGGGGTCCAATGCATTTTCTACTATTCTACTATTCTACTATTTTCTTCTATTTTTTGGTCGAGCACCGATTTGGTCGAGTATAGAGGCGGTCGAGTACAGAGGTATTACTGTATATGCTGAATGGCCGCAGCGCTGCTTCCTTTATTAAATAGAATGTGGAATCCTCGCAACTCTCTCTCAACCTGACGCGGTCTGGCAGCCCTCCAGGACAGAGTGGTAGAGCTGAGGGCAAGGAGTAGACCCGGGTAGACCTGCCCTCAGGTGGCCAGAGATACCGGGAGTCTCACCCGATTGGTCAGGATTCATGTCACATCACTCACCACCCGCCCACTGTGCTGCCAACCAATCACCACTGCTTTCTAAAGCCAGGGCAACAACTGCCTAGGACCACACAGTGTATCTGAGCTGTACTAAAAGGAGCCTGACTAAATTTTTAAACAACACGATAACTATGATAATGTAATAAAGCGTAGGAAATTTACAACAATAAGTTTTATTTTTTTAAAGATTTTTAGCTATAAGTAGAATATCTATTTTTTTCTGTTAAGTATTATTTTTTTATTTTGTGATAAATATCCAGGGAGCCGCAAGGGAGGCACCAAAGAGCCGCATGCGGCTCCAGAGCCGCAGGTTGCAGACCCCTGCTCTAGGCCTCCTGCCTGACAGTTCAAAACTCAGCATCCTTCTACCAATATATTCACTATCTCTCCTCTGGACATGTCAAAACCATCTCAGTCTGGCCTCTCTGACTTTATCTCCAAAACCTCTAACATGTGCTGTCCCTCTGATGTACTCATTCCTGATCCTATCCTTCCTGGTCACTCCCAGAGAGAACCTCAGCATCTTCATCTCTGCTACCTCCAGCTCTGTCTCCTGTCTTTTCCTCAGTGACACTGTCTCTAGACCAAACAACATCGCTGGTCTCACCACAGTTTTGTACACCTTTCCTTTCATTTTAGCTGAAACTCTTCTATCACACATCACACCTGACACTTTCCTCCACCCGTTCCATCCTGCCTGTACACGCTTCTTCACCTCTTTTCCACACTCTCCATTGCTCTGGACTGTTGACCCTGAGTACTTAAAATCCTCCACCTTCTTGATCTCTTCTCCCTGTAACCTCACTCTTCCACTTGGGTCCCTCTCATTCACACACATGTACTCTGTCTTACTGCGGCTAACCTTCATTCCTCTCCTTTCCAGGACAAACCTCCACCTCTCTAGCTTCTCCTCCACCTCTTCCCTGCTCTCACTGCAGATCACAATGTCATCTGCAAACATCATAGTCCATGGAGATTCCTGTCTAACCTCGTCTGTCAGCCTGTCCATCACCATAGCAACAAGAAGGGGCTCAGAGCTGATCCCTAATGCAGTCCCACCTCCACCTTGAACTCCTCTGTCACACCTACACACACCTCACCACTGTCTTACAGTCCTCATACATGTCCTGCACCGCTCTAACATACTTCTCTGCCACTCCAGACTTCCTCATACAATACCACAGTTCCTCTCTGGGGACCCTGTCATCAGCTTTCTCCAGATCTACAAAAATACAATGCAGCTCCCTCTGGCCTTCTCTGTACTTCACTATCAACATCCTCAGAGCAAATACTGCATCTGTAGTACTCTTTTTTGGCATGAAACCATACTGCTGCTCAAAATGTTCACTTCTGCCCTTAGTCTAGCTTCCACTACTCTCTCCCATAACTTCATTGTATGGCTCATCAGCTTTATTCCTCTGTAGTTGCCACAACTCTGCACATCTCCCTTGTTCTTAAAAATGGGCACCAGCACACTTCTCCTCCATTCCTCAGGCATCTTCTCACTATCTAAGATCCTGTTGAACAACCCAGTCAGAAACTCTACCGCCACCTCTCCTAGACACTTCCATACCTCTACAGGTATATCATCAGGACCGACTGCCTTTCCACTCTTCATCCTCTTCAGTGCCCTCCTCACTTCATCCTGACTAATCTTTGCTACTTCCTGGTCCACAACAGTCACCTCTTCTAGTCTTTCTTCTCTCTCATTTTCCACATTCATCAACTCTTCAAAGTAGTCTTTCCATCTTCCCATCACACTACTGGCACCTGTCAATAGACTTCCATCCCTATCCTTAATCACCCTAACCTGCTGCACGTCCTTCCCATCTCTGTCTCTCTGTCTTGCCAACCGGTATAGATCAGTCTCTCCCTCCTTACTGTCCAACCTAGCATACAAGTCATCATAAGCTTCTTGTTTGGCCTTTGCTACCTCTACCTTCACCTTACGCTGCATCTCCCTGTACTCCTGTCTACTCTCCTCAGTCCTCTCAGTGTCCCACTTCTTCTTAGCTAACCTCTTTCTCTGTATACACTCCTGTACCTCCTCATTCCACCACCAAGTCTCCTGATCTACTTTCCTTCCAGATGACACACCAAGTACTCTCCTACCTGTCTCCCTGATCACATTAGCTGTAGTTGTCCAGTCATCTGGAAGCACCTCCTGACCACCCAGAGCCTTTCTTAACTCCTTCCTAAAAGTCATGCAACACTCTTCCTTTTTCAGCTTCCACCATTCCGTCTTCTGCTCTGCCTTTGTCCTCTTCATCTTCCTCACCACCAGAGTCATCCTACACACCACCATCCTATGCTGTTTGGCTACACTCTCACCTACCACTACTTTACAGTCACTGATCTCTTTCAGGTTACACCGTCTACACAAGATGTAGTCTACCTGTGTGCTCCTACCTCCACTCTTATAGGTCACCCTATGTTCCTGCCTCTTCTGGAAGAAAGTATTCACTACAGCCATTTCCATCCTTTTTGCAAAGTCAACTACCATCTGTCCTTCTGCGTTCCTCTCCTGGATACCAAACCTGCCCATCACCTCCTCATCACCTCTGTTTCCTGCACCAACATGTCCATTGAAGTCTGAACCAATGACAACTCTCTCACTTCTAGGCATGCTCTGCATCACTTCATCAAAGTCCGACCAGAATTTCTCCTTCTCCTCCAGCTCACATCCTACCTGTGGAGCATACCCACTAACAACATTGAACATCACACCTTCTATTTCTAGCTTCAGACTCATCACTCTATCTGCACGTCCTTCCCATCTCTATCTCTCTGTCTTGCCAACCTGTATAGAACTAATTAACTAACTAAATAACTAAATAAAATACATCTTAGTCACTCCAGCCTCCAGTTTATATCAGTGCAATTTAGAGGCTGCTATCAAGACCACCTAATCCAAAGCACACAGCAAGTGTCAGTCTGTGTGTTTAACAATCCTTTAATTATTAATTTAGAAAAGAATGAGTGCTTTCAGACATACCATTATGAACATGTAATTCTTCCGGTGACCACACGGTGGCAGCATTTCCTAAGTAAAGCCATCAGACGCGCCGCCTCCGGTTTTCCAGCGCTGCTTGTGACGTCAAACAACTGATGAAAGTTCAGCTATTAAAAGAAAAAACCCCCAAACAAAACAAATTTTAAAGGGGCGGAACTGATGATTTAAGCAAAAAAAAAGTTCCAGAATACACTTCTGTGTCACGTGATCCGATTCCACCCTGAAGGACAGGAAATGAATCATCCCGATGAATGATTAGAATAAAGAATTCAATGCGTTGATTTAGAATGAGATGAACCACTGATTGTTCTCCCCCTTTAACTTGTGGAGAACAATCTAGTAATTAGGGTTTCACTGTTTACAGCATCTGACTCCAGCCACCCCCCCACCCCCCACCCCCAAGCCTTCTCCCTCTCCTCCCTCTTCCCTCCCCATGTGTCATTTTTCTGCTCCCTTCTCCTCAGGCAGCAGCAGTCAGCCTTCATCTCTCCCTGCCGTCCTCCTCCTCTCCTCTCAGGCTGGATTCTCTCCTCTTCAGCGATGGATGGAGTTTATCACCCGACAGACACAGAGACGTCTTAAAGGGTGAGTGAGCTTCAGTTAAAGTTAGGATTAAATAATCTAAAAATGTATTAAAAAAAAACTCGTTACGTGTACATGTCAGCTTTAACAACTGTTGATCGCAAGGTTTTATTACTAGAACTCAGTCAAAATGTACAAATGAGCATCACTTTTCATGTTTTGACAGAAGCATTTTTAATTTAAAAGACAAAAAATGTTTTACAAAAGAAGTTTACAGAATCAAGCTACTGGGATTTTACGCAATTTAATTGTTTATTTTGTCTTTACCAGAATATTTTTCATTTGGTATTTACTTACTTATTTATTACGACAATTTAAATTTTTATAAAGTGACACCCTCTTCTCTTCACTCACATTATAATTGAGCTTTTTTTGATTTGGAACAAAAAGCTCACTTTAAAAGTTTCTACAAATAAGCTTCACTACCAAACGTGACAATAATCTACTCAGTTTAATCTGAAATCCGACGCCTCCTTTCTTTTCACTCAATCCAACACGACGTTTGAAAAGTTATTGTCTGCAATGTTCAAGTAGAAACTGAAAATATTAAATATAATTAATTTTCATATTCACGAGGAAGTGAAGCATCTTGGATGTAAGCTATAAAATAAATAAACATAAAAAAGAGCTGGTGTAAAGTAGACCTACAGGGAACTGATTATCATAATTATTAATTATTTATTCATCAGTGTTAATGTCTCTTCATTTTGGTGTTTAGCTTTATGACTAAACTATTTTAAAGGTATGACAGATATAAAAACACACGGAGACTTAGAGGAAAATTAAACACTATAAAAGAAAACGTCACTTATCGCTTCCAAAAGTTTTTATGTCTGTGAAATATGGCAACCTTTTGTAAAGACAATAAAATCAGAGTTTTATGTTCCTTTGACTTTGACCACAGCCCCTACCATCAGGTCCTCGCGTGAGGTTGGAACAAAGAACTTGAAGTAAATAATCTTCTGTGGTCGTTCGTTCAAAAGTTTGGTTCTCTGAAGCCACAAATAATTCCTTCTTGAAAATAACATAATAATTACTTATTGTTCACTGACCCATTATCATAAATCATAACGAAATAATTGCCAATTATTTCAGAGTCCTTGAGTCGAGCGGCTCGTTTTCACCGACACTTCATCTGTTCATGTTACAACCCAGATGGCACCAGGAGCAGGAGACGGCGTGATGGAGCCGTTTACAATCATACGTGATCACGAGTAGACATGTTTAGTCCTGTAACGTCATATCTAAATCATAAGTAAACATTTAAGACTATATCTTCATATTTAATCGTACATATTCAAAAAGTAGACATATTTAGTCTTATATGGTCATATCTTATACATAATCATTGGTAAACCTATTTAGTCTGATAGTAATTATAAGAATATAAGATTCTAAATTATACTACTTGCATGTTATATCATATCATACGTAGTCATATAGTATCATATACAGTTGTATATAATTATGTATAATATATTTCTGTGGTGTACTATTTCATCATATAGTCTTAAAGTGCCATAAATTATTGTATCTTAATAATGTAAAGATATTTATAGCTGTATGATTGTATATAATTATGTATAATCATATATAATTAAATATAGTTGTGTATAATCGTATAGTAATTTATAATCACATTTAGTGATATTAAATCATATGTGATCATCCATCCATCTTCTTGTAGACGACACGACCATAATTGTCTCGTCTTCAGCTGCTGCCCCGCCCTGTGGGCCGTGGATCTGCCTACCCCCCCCCCCCCGGCAAACCCAGCGCATCGCAGGGACATGTATGATCATATGTAATCATACATCTCTGTATCTTATATGATTATATATGGTCATACATAGTTGCAGATCATCATGTTTAGTCATTTCTAGTCATTTACAATCCATAGAAAGTGTGTTCAGACGTATAAAATAAAACCACATTAATGTTGATGAATCACCTGAGTTAAAGGTAATGCTAACCTTTATCAACATTTATGTTTCTTTCATGACTTCTAATTTTTTTGTTTTATGAGTTAGAGTTTACATGAAACAATATTTAAATGTTAAAATGCAGCTACCTGTCAGAGCCAATAGGACACGCCCACACGGCTCAGGTGGCTCAGGGTCAGGTGACATCAGAGAGAATAGTGAGGTAATAGTGAGGTAATAGTGTGATGATTGTGAGTCCATGGGCTCTAAACAGGGTCCTTAGGGCCCAGGAACAGGAACACACACACACACACACACACACACACACACACACACACACACACACACACACACACACACACACACACACACACACACACACACACACACACACACCTGCTATCCATCACAATCTGAACGTCCCATCCAGCGGTTTAATCAGACCAGCTGCAGCCGTTTGGTCATGTGACACTGTGATGAGGGTTACATAGTGTATAAGCTCTCATCACGGTACAGATGCTATGATGTCATAGTGATGATGCGTTTTGTAGAGTCATGTTTGACATGTGTTTGCAGACCATTCACCTCCGTTAAAGACAGAACGGCTGAGTTCCATTTATGGGGTCAGGGTGTACACTTCCTGTCACGATGTCATGTGCGTCCTGTTATTGACACGGCAAACACACTCAGACTTCAGTGACATTCTGTGTGTGTGTGTGTGTGTGTGTGTGTGTGTGTGTGTGTGTGTGTGTGTGTGACACATGTGCAGACAGCAGTGTCGCAGCATTCCAGACATGTTGCTGTCGTAGGCTCGTCTCTAAACAGGATGCTCCACGTGCCTGTGGACAGTCGGAGCCCCACTTGATGGGCCCCGATGGGTCCCAGATGCGTCCGACTCATCTGATGTGGTCGTCTGCACCTCTGCAGCGACAGGACGGGGCGACCATCACGGCTCCCCGCTGTCAGCGCTGCTTTAGCACGAAACGTGTGTGTGTGTGTGTGTGTGTGTGTGTGTGTGTGTCAGCGGGACGACTCAAAGATCCAAATAATAAATTGGATCTGCCAGATTTGGTTCCAGACCCAGGAACCACAGGGTCACAGGGTTCCGACTTTGATTTTGGATAAGGCTTCAATTAAGGGGACCCCAGCGGATGGTATTCTCTGTGGGAGTCGCTTACCCATCATGCTTTGCTCTCTAGAACCTGTTCCCGCTATTTCTAAAAGCCTTGTCTTCTTGTTTTCAGCTCCGTTCGCTGCTCCTGCTGCAGGGTTTGAGGATATGGAGCAGTACAGAGGTGCCGGTGGGGGGTCCGAGAGCCCCGCCCTGAGGGACAGCGTCAGCCCAGAGGAGAGAGAGGACAGCCCCACCCCCGGTGGCCCGCCGCCCTGCACGTCAGCCCGTGTGGAGGTTAACGGCAGCCCGGCACCGCAAAGCAGACAGAACGCCACCTCACTGGGACAACCTGAAGGTGGAGTCTGACACCTGCACTTCACCCTCCACAACAGCAGAGGGAGCTTCCTTCTCTACTATGAGCGTAAAAGTAGTAGCTGCTGTGATATTAATGGCGTACTATTCTGATGAACGTGATCACACAGACAGGGACCAAACTGGGCTTCGTCTGCAGGTCTGCTGGATAAGGCGGGGCTGGGGGGGGGGGGCGGAGCTTCTGCTCCTCCACATCAGGAGGAGCCAGCGTTAAACCGCGTTAAGACCCAATGAAGTGTCACATGACCATCCTGCAGCAGATGTTAGCTTTACGTCCTGAAGACGGTTGAACTCGGTGCCAAAAAAACATCCTGGAAGCGTTACCGTAGAGACGCCGCCAAAAGTCACGGGACACGTGTTTGTCCTTGTAGGCTGCCCTGTGTCCGTGTTCTGGATGATGCCATACGCTCCACTGTGCCGATGTGTGTGCAGCAATTCAAGCTAAAACGTTGGCGTTTTTAGCTAGCTTATCAAGTATACGCAGATGATGTTTGTGTTTATGGTGTACCCCCTCCCCCATTGAACGGTGGAGCAGCATTTGTTCTCTAAAGCAGAAACACTCCAGCACAGATGCCCATTATTCTCTCATGCAAACATCACAGTAGTGTTGTAACAGTACACACACACACACACACACACACACACACACACACACACACACACACACACACACACACACACACACAGTGCGGTGGCTTATTGGCCAATAGCGTGCCTGATGCTGCTGTGGGTTGGCTCTTGCTGATTTGCTGCTGCCTCATCAGCTGATTAATCAGCAGTTCCTGTGGGACCACCAGTGTCCTGGGCGGGCGTTTGGTTCTCGCCCAGGTGGAGGTTGGGCATCACTAAGTGATGTCATGTTAACAGTTGTGGAAAGCCTTATCTTTGTGGTTTTAGATGAGTTGTGAACACCGGCAGATGTACAGTCGGACACCGACTCACATTCCTGCTCCAGCAGCTGGTGTTCAGCCGCAGACCACCGAGCTGGCAGCAGCTGCAAACAACATGGAAGAAACACAGAACATGTCAGAACAAACAGGAGATGCAGAAAAAGAGAGTGGTAGACCCTCCTAAAACTGGTGGTCCCAGTCAGACACCCACTATCTCCTCCTGTGACCGTCTGTCCATCCACCAGGTCTGATGATCCCCGTCTACTGTGTGGTGGAACACGAGGAGATGGGAGTGGCCGGCGACTTTGACGGCCACGGCGACCGCCACGCCGAGTTTGTCCTCGTTCGCAAAGACGTCCTCTTCACCCGGCTGGTGGAGACGGCACTGGTGGCGCTGGGATACTCCCATAGCTCAGCTGCACAGGCAAGTGGTAAGTAGAGTCTGAATGTGTGTTTAAGACCAGTTTAACTCCAGTCTCATTAAATGAATGGGTGTAATCTGATTACCACACCCTTCTACACACTGCATCGGAGTCACCCCTCGTTGTTTCCTCCGAGAGGTCCCTTCCTCTGATTCCAGAGGTTTAAGTACAGACTATCGGCATGACAACCTCGTGTTATATATACATTACAACGACAGTCTAGCACTGACAGATCTGTAATTTCAGTCTGCATTCAAGAAACACCCTAAGAAAACAAATATCAGGCAAACTTTCTCCCAGACTGAAGTTTCAAACTCTAAAATCTCAACATTTGAACAATTTTCATCAAAATTAAACAGATCAAACCTCCTCCTGGGGAGGGCATTTAATTCTCCCTGTGGCACACCTTTGTGGTCCAAACAAATCTGGAAAAAGAGCTTACCTCAACAAGAGCCTGGCGCCCTCTGCTGGTAGGAGGCCTGCAGGCGCAGATTTTTATCACTCAGTCAACAATATCTCAAACCTTGAGGATCGGTAGGAATTACCATCTTGTTTAAGTCCATCCTTTCCCTTTGTGACACACTAACGGGGAATGTTTGAGTCTGTCGCCATTTTGTTTGGTTGATGAGTAATTAATTATTTCCAGCTGGAGGAGAATAAAGTATGGCTGCTTTCAGAGGACACACGGGTACAAAGAGTAGATTAAAAGGAAGCAAAAATATTTGGATTCTGCCTTCTCCATCATTATATCTCTTGATGTGATCCAGCCCCCCCCGCCCCCCCACACTGACACCCCCCACCACCAGCATGATGGTTGGACTTAACACTCGGTCTGTATCGGTAGGTTTCAGACTGACACCACATCGTTTGGAGATCAAAACAAGAATGCAGACGACATCTAGTCACCCATGAAACAAGAGTCTTCTCTCTCTCTCTCTCTCACACACACACACACACACACACACACACACACACACACACACCAGTGGTTTGACATTCCTGGTGTGTCCCGTAAACACAGGGTGCTGTAACCGAGAGGCTCACGCCCTGCGACCCCCCCTCGCCTCGCCCGTTGGGTTCGGTTTTTGTTCGAGACACAGGCCTTTTCATTTCAAATAAATAATTTCTGGCTGGAGTCATGCATTTTTCCTCCAGTGTGGTCAAGACCAAAATTATACAGAAACTCTTCTATTTTCTTCTGCCATAGCATTGCACTTAGCACAACTGTGGCTGCTCTGGTATTTTTAAACTCTTAATGGGAGCAGGGTTTGTCCTTAATGAACTACATAACGGCCCACGATTCAGAAGCTGCGTCGTGGAGTCTTTACTGCTCTGGAGGTTTAAGGGAATTTCTGAGGAAATGAAGCTAACTTTAATAATGCCGTGTTTTTGGAGAGCTTTGCGTTGACAAATACCATTTCTTGAACTTCCAGGCCACAAAAACAAACAATTTAGTCTGTAAATTCCCATCAGTTGACATATCATAGCAGCAACGATCATCAAGAGAGACTAAAGGAAGTAAAAGTTTATTTCAGATGATCTGTGATCGATAGTCTGTCCAAAGATCCTTCAGGAGGATGATGATCCGTCTGACCTGAGCAGCACCAACACAAATAACCCCATGGAGTCCCAACTGTGGTGGTGGTGGTGGCTGATGACTCTGCTGAGACTACAGGTGCAGAGACAGTGGACGTGTCATTGTACCGTTGTGATTGGCTCATGTGCATTGTTTATATACCATTGATAAAGATACTGGTATATATAATAAAGACTGACATGTGTGAGAGATGAGAATCAACCCAGTCCGACTAGAACATTGCTAAAATTAGAACAATTTAAAAGGTCCAGAACAAGTTGTTCTACCACATTCTTGTCATCTTGTTTCTTCTGTGTTCCTGTTGTGTTTCTACCATGTTCTTGTCATGTTTCTTTCACGTTCCTGTCATCATGCTTCCGTGCTGCTTTGTCGTTCTTCGTCCAGGCATCATTAAAGTGGGCCGCTGGAAGCCGATGCCCATCCACTACCTGACGGACGCTCCTGAGGCCACGGTGGCCGACATGCTCCTGGACGTTTACCACATGGTGACTCTGTGGATCCGTCTGCACAGGTCAGCAGTGTGTGTTTGTGTGTTTCCATGTGCTGGTTTGTTTAGCATTTACTGCTTTCAAATGGGATTGTGTATGTAACCTCTAGATTATTATTGAGTGTACACACTGTTGAGGCTGATTTTTGTGTGGTCCACTGATCGTGCAGACAGTTGGGGGTGGACTGAAGGAGTCAGACTCCAGGGGATGGAAAGTAGATTAATCCAGCTGTGGTAAATGATACTTATAAAGTTTAGTCTGTGTCATGATGATTGTATTTCCTGTTACTGGCTGACACAATGGGAAGGGAGAAGGAAAATAATTTACCTTTGAAACACTCAGTTGATGACAACCTCAACCTAAACCAGATGCAGGTGAAACACGAGCGCCGTGTCACCAGCAGTGAATGCTTTGGACAAACATGCAGTATTTACCTCTTTGGAGCTGGTTTCACCGCTGTGGCGGCGCCTTCGCGTTACTTTACGTTTATAACGACCAGCTTTGTGTGTGTGAGCAGCTTCGTGAGACTGGAGGAGCTGCCGTCGGAGAAATGGAGCTACTCCACCGTCAGGAAGGCCCTCAGGGAGCTGCTACGAGAAACCAACCAGAACACACTGGCCAAGGAGTGTCCCCTCTCTCAGGTAACGTCCACCAGGGGGGCAGAGGGGAAATTCATCCAGTGACTTTTTGGACAAAATGGGGCAAACGTGACAGTATTGGGTTGTGAGAGTAAGAGATTGGGACAACGGCTTGATGGCGTCCACCTTCATTCCTCTTTTCTCACCCGTCTCTCCTCCCGTCAGAGCATGATGTCAGCCATCCTGAGCAGCTCCTATTACGCCAGCATTTCCACCTCAAAGTGCCAGGAGTTTGGACGCTGGTACAAGAGATACAAATGCATTAAAGGTGACTCAAACGCTTTTCCCTCGGAATGACGTCCAACAGTTCAATTGCTCTTGGGCAAGGCATTACAACCTGATATGTATTTCCAGAGTCAAACTATTGTGGTGCATATAAATAGAAGCTTAATAGTAATGTGGTTCCATTTGGGGCGGGGGTGGGGGGTGGGGGGGACACCGCTGATTAAATTCGATGGCTTATTAAATTCCCCCCTCTTTAAAGTTTGTGCTCAGCTGTTTAGCTTGGCTTCATGTACCTACCCTGACAGGCCATCTAAACATGACTCACCTGTGACCAGGTTGCTTTGAAAACGATCCAGTGTGTACAGACCGTCCATCAGCTCATGGTGGACCTGCTTTGCATTAATGTCACGGTTAATTCTTGTGACAAAGCTAAATGTTGGTGACCTCTAATGGAAACCAGCGCTAGCCCCAAAGGAAGCACTCTCTGTACTTATCGCACAAACTGAAGGCCTCCCCAACCTCACTTCGACTTTCATTTTCGTAATAGTCTTTAACGTCTCCACTAAAGCCAGCAGGAGGGTAATGAGAAGCAGATTTCTGTGGAGGCGAGCAGGGCCTGAAAAATCCAGGAAAAACCCAAACTTGTATCTACTTCACTGATGTAAACAGAACATTCTGAAATGGATTTGTCCTTCAGGTGAACACATGGAGAAGATGTGGACACTGGACCAGTCAGACGTCAAAGGTAGGACAGTCTCATTGACCAACGGGTTGGGGAAGCCATGTTTGATAGGTTGGATAAACAAATGGAAGAGATTTGATTGGTAGAAACACTGGGATTAAAGAGTTATTGGCTTGAACTCCAAGAGACATTAGATCAGATTAAACTATATTGGATTGGACTGGATTGGATTAGGCTAAACAAATATATCTTCATTTGAACTGTTCTCACTTGTGTGTGTGTGTGTGTGTGTGTGTGTGTGTGTGTGTGTGTGTGTGTGTGTGTGTGTGTGTGTGTGTGTGTGTGTGTGTGTGTGTGTGTGTGTTGTAACAGTGGAGAGGGAGTTGGACTTTAGCATCCTTAGCCAGCGTCCTCTGTCTCTCTTACCCCCCCTGGGCAGTCCTGGATCTCTGTCCCTGAAGAGTGCCTCTCACACCTCCACCCAGAGTCTCTGCATGCCCCACCCCACCGCCCAGCGCCACCCCAGCCCCCCACTCCGCTCCCCGGCTCCATCTCTGGCGGGTCGCAGCGCGATACTGTCCCCTCAGATTGTGCGACAGCAGCTCGCCATGGCTCACCTCATCAACCAGCAGCTAGCCGTTAGCCGCCTGCTCACCCACCAGCACCCGCAGGGAGTCAACCAGCAGTTCCTCAACCACCCGCCGGTCTTACGAATCTGCAAGGGCTCCGGCGCCGCGACGGAGGTCAGCCTCAGCTGCTTGGGGGCCGAAGTGTCGTTTGACATCTACCAGCAGGTCAGGAACGAGCTGAAGAGGGCCAGCGTGTCCCAGGCCGTGTTCGCCCGCGTGGCCTTCAACCGCACACAGGTAACCCGACACGCCAAGACGTCCTCGTCTAAGAGACGGAATGACCCCCAGCCCCCCGGATTCACCGTGTGTTTGGCCGTAGGGGCTGCTGTCGGAGATCCTCCGTAAGGAGGAGGACCCCCGCGCCGCCTCGCAGTCGCTGCTGGTCAACCTGAAGGCCATGCAGAGCTTCTTGAACCTGCCAGAGGGGGAGCGAGACCGCATCTACCAGGAGGAGAGAGAACGGAGCACCACCAGCAACCACAACCACCCCGGCAACATGGCCCCCAACACACACAGACACACACAGGTATGATACACTTAATTATGGAATTTTTAAAAGTGATTTATGTATTGAACCATACTTTAAGATACCTGTCGAACAAAGTATTCAGGTTACATCCTGTTGTGGTAATCATTTACTCCCTATCGCTAATCAATGGTACTTAAATAGTGACTACATTGATTCATTCTGTCCTCTGTCTTCACAGTTATGGTTTAATCAAAAGCAGATAATGAAATTCATCACCGTATTTATTAGTTTAGTTTAAACCACTTATAACCATACTCATTACTTTTTTAACCGTACATATTAGATTAGATTAGATTAGATTAGATTCAACTTTATTGTCATTACACATGTACAAGTACAATGTAACGAAATGCAGTTTGGCATTTAACCAGAAGTGCAATTAGGGCTTTTCCAAAAGTGTCATTTTAATTGAATTAAAAATTAAATTGAAAAGATCGTTTTGGAAAAGCCCTAATTGCCTAAAATTCATGCAGTTATTCTCATCCTCCAACAAAGAGTTTATCAATCAAGCCTTGTTCAATTTAAGAAATTATGTATATTTTTAGGAAGTAACTCTTTCCCTGTATTCGTATTCTATTCTTTAATAGTAATTTATGTCTAAACTTTTTATCTTCTCATTGTGCCATAGGGGTCACACGTGTGCCATAAACACTTATGCTTTTGTAACAAACATCCCAAACACTTTGTAAGTTCTTGTACCTCTATCGGGGTCTCATGTGGGAAATAAAGGCATTGTCATTGACACACACACACACACACACACACACACACACACACACACACACACACACACACACACACACACACACACACACACACACACACACACACACACACCTTCACACTGACTTTAATGTTTAAACCTCTGCTCCCAGACTAAATGTGTGGTAACCGGTCCGGAGCTGCCGCTGAGGCTGGACTCACTGGTGAACATCACCGCAGGCATCTATGAGGACATCCAGCAGGAGATGAAGAGGGCCAAGGTGTCCCAGGCTCTGTTCGCCAAGGTGGCAGCCAACAAGAGTCAGGTGGGTCTAAACGTGATCCCACCACAGTAATACAACCCTACAGCTACAGGAAGTGATGTCATCGACCAGAATGTAACTTGATGAATGGGATTTAAATAGAGAGGAGATGCATCCAAGAAGAAGAAAGAAAGACGGAGACAAACGGTGATGAAGATCACCACATTGTTACCGATCACTTCCAGGCTGACGGCTCCACATAAACACCAGCTGGTGGCAGATCCTGGGTCAGCCGAGCACAGATAATCCAATCACACACTCAGACACTCGCTGCTCCCCTCAGACGACGTCTTCTGCTCCAACAGTGAAGCTCCGCCTTGAACAGGTGGAGTAGAAGAAGCCATCATGATGGCGTCCGTTGGGTTCCTGAGTAGCGCAGCATCGATCCCAACAAACACATCAGTACATCCAATAATTCACCTCGACCTCAGCTGGGGAATGCTTCAGGATCCCTCAGCAGGATGTCTGCTAAAAAGATGCTTAGCAGAGATAGTCCGGTCTTCCTTGGGCCGACCCTCTGCCTCTCAGACGAGGCCTGACCGTCTTCTCCTCCACGTCTCTTCCAGGGTTGGCTGTGTGAGCTGCTCAGGTGGAAAGAAAGCCCGAGCCCGGAGAACCGGACCCTGTGGGAGAACCTGTGCACCATCAGGAGGTTCCTGGGGCTACCGCAGGCCGACAGGGACCAGGTGTACGAGGAGGAGTCCAGGCAGCAGCACAGCGAGCGTCTGCACTCCGTCCTGCACGTCCCAGACCAGCAGGTTTGATGAAGACACCCAGAAGACTTCTGTCCAACATTCTACATGTGAAAACCCCCTTATCATGCTCCCGTCCCATAAGCCATTGCAAACAGAAGCGGTGCATGCCCAGCCCACACATTTCCCTCCAAACGCTCCTCCATCCCACCCTCTCCTCAAACCAAAACGCTCCCCGTCTGGCCCCAACCTCAATATTATTCACAGGGTACCCTGTCATTATTCAAGCAGAGAAAAAGGAATTGCCGTCCTCCTGATTCGGGTCCTTTAATTTTGATGGGCCACAGATTTATAGTGTTGTTCCTGTGTTTGGGTGTGCTGGTCACCCCACCCTGTGAATCAGCTCGAGCGTCGTGGTTGTTTGTGTGATGAAGCTCTTTAGGCTTAATGTTGGAAGCCGGTCGGTCACACATCTCACACACACACACACACACACACACACACACACACACACACACACACACACACACACACACACACACACACACACACACCCATCTCTCCCTAAAGCGAATCAGATCTGATGACCACACACACCAGAAGTCTTCAAATGTTCCTTCACTGACATTTCCCATTTGGTGAAAGTACAGCGATAAAAGACCTGCTCCAAAACGAGAGATTTTGTTCCATTTATCAACTATTTTGTTGTAAAATTCAATTAGCTCGTTATTCTCAGAGTTAAACCCATATATAAGTGAATAAAGATGCTTTCTCAAGTAATTTGGGGTAAATGATGTAGAAAAAAACCCCAACTTTTCACATTGGAGCTAAATTTTCTTTGACAAATGTCCTTCAGGATTTAGTTGTCATGAATTACCGTTTGAACACCTCAGATTTAAGTACAGCAGACATGGTAAATACAGTATTTCATTGTTATTTCTGAGGATCAGCTGCTCCTGATGATGTTTAAAATGTTTGAACTTTTACTCTTCTCTGTGTTTCCCATCAGCCAGTGCACAGACAGTCTCTCCCACCTCTGACCGCCCCATCTCCACTCCACGAAACCCCTCAGCCAATCCCATTGCACAGCTCCGAGGACCGGATCCAGCGTGGGGGGAGCCCTGGGCTCGTAGGGGTCGGACCAAAGAAGGCCCGCTCGCGGACGCGGATCTCCCTGGAGGCTCTGGGGATCCTGCAGAGCTTCATCGGCGACGTGGGGCTCTACCCCGACCAGGAGGCCATCCACACCCTGTCCGCCCAGCTGGACCTGCCCAAGCACACCATCATCAAGTTCTTCCAGAACCAGCGATACAACGTCAAGCACCACAGCCAATCCAGGGAGCCCCTCCCCGGGGAAGAGGACAGGGACAGCTCCAGCCCCAGCGAGGCAGACCTGGGGGAACGGCGAGGCGAGGAGGGCTTCTCCGTTTCCGAGGAGTCCAGCGAGGAGGTGTTGAGTACAGAGATGAGACACGGCGAACAAAGAGATGTGGAAATGGAGACAGACAAAGAGGGGGATGATGGGAAAGCGTCAGGAGTGGCGACGTCCTCCCTGTCCCCCTACAGCAGCCTGGACAGCCCCCGCTCTGCAGAGCAGCAAAGATGACGCCCAGAAACCAGTCAGAGACAACCGAGGAGAACGGCAGATGGAAGATGAGGCCTCCATCGGCCTGCGAAGCCAAGGTCACCGTTACCAGGGCGACGGCCACGGCGTGTTCACGTCGGAAGGACACGAGTTAGACCGGAAAGGGACGCCTGGTGTCCACCATCAGAGACGGCGGTGGCTTCTGTTGGAGGACTTTCATATCAAACAAACTGGGACGGCAACACTGCGCCAAAAACATCTTCATCTTTATCGTTTCTTCTCCCGCAGCTCAGCTGATTAACGTTTGTCACGTCTGAACGGACATCTTCAGTCACCAGAATAATGTAGAACACCTATTTAAACAAATACATATGACTTATATGCATGGACAGGGGAGGTGGGCTAAACTGTCTGCGACATAAAAATAGCGTTTCTGTTTATTTAAGTACAGTTTAGTTGATTATGTTTACAGGTGACGTGTTGAGTCAGGACGAGGTCGGCTTCACTGGAGGAGTCACTGGAAGTCTAAACGTACAAACCTCAATCCAGAGCAGTGGGCACACTAAACTTTATCAAAAGCATTCAACAATATTTGGATTAAATTCCATTCATTTAAAGACAAAAACTAACAATCGAATCAAGTATTTTCAGTAACGATCCACACCTTCTGGGTCAGAAGGTCCTCAGACCTGTTTGTACCCTTTTGCATTAAGAGAGTCTTCACAGATGTGCAGGTCAGCCTCTGGCATCAGTGCCCCCCAGCCCCCTCCCTCACTATTTCAGATGGACTTTCTTTCACTCCACTTAAACTTTTCAGTATACGCCTCAGAAAACAGAAACAAAGGAATTCGAAGACATCTCCTAGAAGCAGGTTGTAGTTGGATGCGTTGAACGGTATTAAGATAGCCGTTTTATTTTGGTACCATGTAAATATGTCGGAGGAGATCCCTGCATCGACTGATCACACGGTCATATTTATTACCAACTTTACACTTACTGAAATCTGAGTATTATTGTTCGATTTTTTTGTTTCTGTTATTTTTTTGTTAGAACAAGTATTTGAAAATGTGACTGAGATGAGCCAGCCTGAAGACGTCTGAACTCAGTAGATGGTTTAATGTTTGACAGACCGGCTTCTTTATGGGCTGTTTCTAAATCAGACTGGAAGAGGATGGACCCAGTGTTTGTGCATTTACAATCTATTTAATAATTCGACAATCATCTCTGTCCAGGGTGACGTATCTATGATTGGTTCAGACATGTTCCATCATTATTCTACAATTCTGTTGTGACCAGGACAAGAACGCCTGATAAAATACTTCCAATCCATTCTGTGTGTGGAGTTTGACTCATGTTCAGAGCAGCTGGACCCTGGATTCATGGGGGGGGGGGGTTCCAACCAACGGCGGCCCGCGTTAGGCTTTGTAATCCAAACGTGTTTAAACTAATTTTACAAAATAAATGAGGTTGTAAAATCATTTTTACAAAAACCCTTGCATATGTTTCTTTACTGCCTGTTAAAGACCAAAAACGTGGTCGTGTCGCTGCTGCTGGTGAAGTTCTGGGTTCTCAAGCCGAGTTCCTGCATCTGCTTCAGCACTTTTTTTTTTAGGGGGGGGGGGTGCTGGTGGTGGGACCTGTGAAATACTTTGGTAGACCGTAAGTCTATAAAACCAGTTCCCACCCTCGTCTGGGCCAGTAACCACACAACACTATGGGCCGTCCATCCAGGATCACACACACACACACACACACACACACGGTTTAAAGCGCTCTGAGCCATCAGGGTGACGCTGGTGACGGATCTGCTCGCCGATGGAGGTTCTAAACCCTTCGTTAGAGAACAGGCTGGAGGAGAGATGTTCCTTTAGCGCCTTTAGGAAAGAACGACTCAAACACACCTGAAATAAAACGAGTCCACTCAGTGTGGGGCAGGAGCCGTCCTCATCCTGGTCCTTTTACCTCCCTGACTCCACATCTCGTCCTCTGACTGCCCCCCCCCAACCCCCCAAGTGATGCTACGGTCCAGCGGATCTCCGCTCACACAGCTGGCTATTAGAGCCGTGTGCTGCACACACACACACACACACACACACACACACACACACACACACACACACACACACACACACACACACACACACGTGCCCTTTAGAGGTGTGTGTTGGGAGGGGGCAAAGAGACGCAGGTGCTCTGATGGCTGATATTACCCAGGGTGCTCAGGGTGGGGACATTGGGGTTACGGGGGGGGGGGGGGGGTAGGACCTCTGGAGCTCACACACACACACACACACACACACACACACACACACACACACACACACACACACACACACACACACACCTGTGATCCCCGGCCTCTGTGCTGCAGCGTGATGACACACACTCTGATAAACAGGCTAATACTTGCAGCGGCAGCACTTTACACACCACTGAACACACACACACACACACACACACACACACACACACACACACACACACACACACACACACACACACACACACACACACACACACAGACACACACAGCTGAAGATGAAACGAGTCAGAAAACCACATCTCCTAAAATAAATAAACGGGGGGGGGGGGTTACAGCAGCTCTGCTGCGCCTTTTAATCACTTTACAGTCAAGCTTTTAATAATTTCATTAAAAGAAACTTAACACCAACTCTGTTGAGAGGAACACGAGAAACATCAGACACCACTTCTATCTGAAACATATGATTTATTTTATTTTAAATAGTAAAAAAGCTTCATTTGCTGTGAAAATACACAAGTTTAAAACTGCAGCATCTGTTTGGTAACCAACAATCTTTAAACCTTTCCAAGTTCAAGCTGTAGTATTTTATCTGAAAGTCAACCTTTAAACCACTTAAAACATTGTGATCACGAGGCACAAACGTTCCACAGAATGCATCCCTGAGCTTCAAGCACCATCCCAGGACTAGTGGAAGCGTAAACGTGATTACGTAAGGCGGTGGCGGCTGAATTCACGCTCAGTAAATAATTGTGTCATTGCACACCGACCTCGCTCCATCACCCTGGATTGGATGGCGTATCCGCCACTTCCTGCTTTGACTTTCAAAAAGAAACCCATTTGACACTTTTCTGACAAACATCGTGAGAACAATGTTGGTTTGTAGCTCCAGGCTTCTGCATCAGGATTATTTTGTCGTAATAAAGTCGATTAATATTGATATTGAATTTCTAGAGTCACATAAGAGGAACTCGTGTCATACGTGTCAAAACTGAGGCATGTAATTGATTCAGAATCTAAAACATTTACACATTTCCAGACACGTGTGTTTGGTTTATCCATGTGATGTGGACTGAAAAGAAATGGGGGTGGTGTAGATTTTGAAGTCTATTACTGTTCATTCTTAAAATATTTAAATGATCCCAAAAAAATGAGTAATAATCAATTAATAAATAGTGGATAGATAAACAATATGTTTGGTCAATTCTTATTCAAGCTTATTGGGGTAATTTTTCCTAGAGCAGTTAATTCACAGAACTAAAAAGGTAAATATGAACACTGGTAACTAATCCAAGCAGCTATTCCACATTACAGTAATAATCTGTTAAGAGCTGTGGACTGTTTGTCAGAGTAATTTAAGATTACTTTTGTAATATGCAACTAAACAGAAAGCATTGTATCCCTTACATAGGAGGTAGATCAGTGACCGGACTCTAGGGGACTGTTTGAACTCCTCCAGCAGATCAGGATTGGTCGGTGTGACCTTGCTGTGACTCAGTGGAGCCGTTGGGGGTACAGCTGGCGGGGTGGCTGTGGGCCCTCCACACCAGCTGCAGACTGTTGTGCAGAAAGAGCCACCAGGTGTCGGGGATTTCACGCTCCTTCCCTCCTCCACTGGTTCCCACTGCAGCCTGCTGAACCGTTGTTGGGTTGGATTAACGCCGGCTGTTCCTCCAGAGACACGAGCCCACGGCTCAGCCGCCGACTGATGCCGTCTCCCGCTCGTCCTCGCTGAGAACGATGGAGCAAAGCTCGTCTGGAGTCACTTTCAAGCTGACTTTCAGCTAGAATGTTGGAACTTTGCTAACAATTAGCACTCTTTTACCACACAGAACAATGACGAGTCTGGGGAACTCAATCAAGACCATCACATTTATTTTTGTTAGTCAAAAGCAGTAGAAATTGGGGGCTAGCAGCAATAGTAGTGAAGATAGTGGAACTAGAGGCAGCTAATCTCTCACTGCGCATGCGCGAGTAGCCTGCAGTTTCCTCTGCTCTGAGCGAGTTTGTTGTGCTTAATTTTGCGTTTTTTTTCTATGTTTCTGTGAATATTATTCTAACATAAATTTAGATAATGTATAGTAATATGCTAGTGTACTCCAGGGAGGAGTTGATGTCCATGAGGGTCAGAGGAGACCCAGCAACACGTGATCTCATCCCCGTCGAGCTCCGACAGAGATATCGCGGGTGCCGAGCGGGTCGCATTGAAAGGACTAGACCAACGGCTAGAGCCGCTAACCGGAGGAGAGTCAAGCCCTCTGTCCACTCCGTCATCATGGGGAACATGAACTCGCTACCGAACAAGTTGGACGAACTGACGGCGCTGTGCAGGACTGAACAGCGCTACCGGGAGACCAGCTCGTTGGTGTTCTCAGAGACGTGGCTAACTGGCGACGTGCCAGATGCTAACGTCGGACTAACCGGCTTCTCCTCTGTACAAGCGGACCGGGACACGAACACCGCCGGTAAGAAGAAAGGAGGTGGATTAATCATCTATACCAACGATAGATGGTGCCATCCGGGACATGTGACGGTGAAATCAACACTGTGTAACCACGATCTGGAGCTAACAGCTGTTAGCATCAGACCCTACTACCTGGCGCGTGAATTCTCACACGTTATTGTCCTCACCGTCTACATCCCTCCACAGGCGGACCCTGAGACTGCACGAGAGACCATCTGTGGGACCACCTCTGCTCTTCGGATCCGGCACCCGGAGGCGCTCGTCATCATCACCGGTGACTTTAACCACGTCACCTTGGACTCATCTCTCCCCACAATGGTCCAGTGTGTAGACTGTCCCACACGGAAGAACAGAACCATCGATCTGTTCTACACTAATGCTAAGGAGGCATACACCGCCACCCCCCTCCCTCCACTAGGTAAATCAGATAATAACCTAGTGCACGTACAGCCCACCTTCCTCCCGCTGGTGAAACGGCTGCCAGCAACAACACGACAGGTCAGGAGGTGGTCCCCGGAAACAGAGGAGATGCTGAGGGACTGCTTCCAGACCACCGACTGGGATGTCATCGTGGGCTCACATGGGAAGGACATTGAGGGTGCAGCTCAGTGTTTTACAGACTACATGAACTTCTGTGTGGACACCGTGGTCAGTCAGGTGTTACCCCAACAACAAACCATGGGTAACCAAGGAAGTCAAGGCTGTCCTGAACAGGAAGAAGCGGGCGTTCAGAGGCAAAAACGAGGGGGAGATGAGGAAGGCCCAGCAGGAAGTGAGACTCTGCCTGAGGGAAGCCAAGGAGGCGTACAGGAGGAAGCTGGAGAAGCAGCTGGGGCGCAACCAGGTGCAGGAGGTCTGGAATGGGATCAGAACCATCACCGGACACGGGAAAGGGCGCAGCACTGTGGAGGGGAACAGTGAACTAGCGAATGAACTAAACAGCTTTTTCAATCGGTTCAGCTCCCCCACCACTCCCGGCTCCACGTCCCAGGCCTCTCTTGGTCCTGCAAACCGCTCCACTGATGCTCCCTCCTGCTGTGCTTCCTCTCCTTCCACCCCTGCCACTTCTTCCGAACCCACTCCAAGAACTGCGAAGCTCAACGGTCCCACATCAACCACTGGACTTCCAACTTCGCTACGACCTCCTGCTCCCACCACGACCGAGACCATCATCACTGCAGACCTGGTGATGATAATGCTGAGGACAATGCTCCGTCCCTATAAAGTGGCTGGACCGGATAAGATCTCCAAGACTCCTTAGAGCCTGTGCTTCGGAACTGGGGGACCCCCTGCAGCGATTGTTCAACCTCAGTCTGCGGCTGGGGAGGGTCCCGTCACTGTGGAAGACCTCCTGCATCATCCCTGTACCCAAGAAAGGACGCCCTACTGAGCTCAACGACCACCGACCGGTCGCTCTTACCTCCCACGTAATGAAGACCCTAGAGCGACTGGTCCTGGAGCTCATGCGTCCACAGGTGCAGGGTGCAATGGACCCTCTCCAGTTTGCCTATCAGGCCAAGGTTGGGTTGACGATGCTGTCTTGTACCTCCTCCACCGCATACTCTGCTACCTGGACGCCAGGGGCTGTGACGTCAGGGTGCTCTTGTTTGACTTTTCGAGCGCCTTCAACACCATCCAGCCCTGGCTCCTGCAGGATAAACTGACCTCCATGGCTGTGGACCCCTCCACATGAGCTGGATCACGGACTACCTAACGGACAAACCCCAGTATGTCCGTGTGGGGGACTGTTTGTCTTCTATGGTGACCAGCAGCACGGGGGCGCCACAGGGGACCATTCTCTCCCCCATTCTCTTCACCCTCTACACATCGGACTTCAAGCACAACTCGGATACATGCCACATACAGAAGTATTTGGATACATGCCACATACAGAGGTACTCCGATGACACTGCGATTGTGGTATTAATCCGGGAGGGTGATGAGGGGGGGTACAGGGCACTGGTGGCTGACTTCTTGGAGTGGTGCCAGCAGAACCAGCTCCAGCTCAATGTCTCCAAGACCAAGGAGATGGTGCTGGATTTCTGGCGGGCACCTCCCTCTCCACAGCCAGTGATCTTGGAGGGCATTGAGGTGGAGGTGGTAGAAAACTATAAGTACCTGGGACTGCTAGACAGCAGACTGGACTGGTCACTCAACTCGGACTGTGTGTACAAGAAGGGGCAGCGCAGGATGTACTTCCTGAGGAGGCTGGCCTCCTTCAACATCTGTCCTAAGCTCGTTCTCATGTAATATCAGTCCGTAGTCTCCAGTGTGCTGTCATACGCCATTGTGTGTTGGGGTGGGGGGGCCAGGAAAAGAGATATGGACCGTCTGAACAGACTCATCCGCAGAGCGGGCTCAGTGGTTGGGCTGAGCCTGGACTCTGTGGATACGCTTCTGGAGAGCAGGACCATGTCTAAAGTTAAGGCTATCATGAACAACACCAGCCCCCCCCCCCCCCCCCCCCCCACACACACACACACCACCTTCTCCCAGCAGAGAAGCACCTTCAGCGACAGACTGCTGTCACACAGCACCTCCACAGAGAGGCTGAGGTCCTCCTTCGTGCCCCGTGCCATCAGGGGGTACAATGACTCTCTCAGGAGGAGTGGGGGGGAGGTGGGGAGGTCAGCACGGGGTTGAACAGATTTAATTTAATACTGTTTGTATTTTAATTTTATATACTAAACTAGAAGAGAGAAAAGGAACACCAAGAGTATAGGATTGAGAGTAGGGGCGCTGAATGTTGGAACTATGACAGGAAAAGGTAGAGAGTTGGTTGACATGATGCAGAGGAGGAAGGTAGACATACTGTGTGTCCAGGAGACCAGGTGGAAAGGTAGCAAGGCTAGAAGTTTAGGAGCAGGGTTCAAGTTGTTCTATCATGGTGTAGATAGGAAGAGAAATGGAGGAGGAGTTATCTTGAAGGAGGAGTTTGTTAGGAATGTCCTGGAGGTAAAAAGAGTGTCGGATAGAGTGATGAGTCTGAAGCTAGAAATAGAAGGTGTGACGTGAGAGAGTTGTCATTGGTGCAGACTTCAATGGACATGTTGGTGCAGGTAACAGAGGTGATGAGGAGGTGATGGGCAGGTTTGGAACCCAGGAGAGGAACGCAGAAGGACAGATGGTAGTTGACTTTGCAAAAAGGATGGAAATGGCTGTAGTGAATACTTTCTTCCAGAAGAGGCAGGAACATAGGGTGACCTATAAGAGTGGAGGTAGGAGCACACAGGTAGACTAATTTTTAATTTTTTTTTTAAATTTTATATACTGGTTTGATCCCCGAAGGGAAATTAAGAGAGCACACTCTAGCTACTGATTACAAACGCATGCATACATATATGTGAGTACAGGCCCCTGTATCACACACACACAAGGGGGCCTGTAGGCATGCAGGGGAGGTAGAGTGGCAGGCAGCTCCTTCTTGGTGCGCCTCAAAATGAGCAATTTGTAAAGGGGACGGCACCTTGCTCAGGGGTGCCTCGGCAGTGCTCCGGAGATGAGCTGACACCTCCCACTGTTAGCTCACCTCCGGGTATTTTTGGGGGGGCGGGAGCGGGAATCGAACCGCCGATCTCAAATCATAGGACGACCTGCTCTACCGCCCGCTTTACCACTGAGCCACTGCCGCCCCAACTACATCCCCGACTACATCTTGTGTAGACGATGTAACCTGAAGGAGATCAGTGACTGCAAAGTAGTGGTAGGTGAGAGTGTAGCCAAACAGCATAGGATGGTGGTGTGTAGGATGACTCTGGTGGTGAGGAAGATGAAGAGGACAAAGACAGAGCAGAAGACGAAATGGTGCAAGCTGAAAAAGGAAGAGTGTTGCATGACTTTTAGGAAGGAGTTAAGACAGGCTCTGGGTGGTCAGGAGGTGCTTCCAGATGACTGGACAACTACAGCTAATGTGATCAGGGAGACAGGTAGGAGAGTACTTGGTGTGTTATCTGGAAGGAAAGTAGATAAGGAGACTTGGTGGTGGAATGAGGAGGTACAGGAGTGTATACAGAGAAAGAGTTTAGCTAAGAGGAAGTGGGACACTGAGAGGACTGAGGAGAGTAGACAGGAGTACAGGGAGATGCAGCGTAAGTTGAAGGTAGAGGTAGCAAAGGCCAAACAAGGGGCTTGCTAGGTTGGACAGTAAGGAGGGAGAGACTGATGTATACAGTTTGGCAAGACAGAGAGATAGAGATGGGAAGGACGTGCAGCAGGTTAGGGTGTTTAAGGATAGGGATGGAAGTCTATTGACAGGTGCCAGTAGTGTGATGGGAAGATGGAAAGAGTACTTTGAAGAGTTGATGAACGTGGAAAATGAGAGAACAACGACTAGAAGAGGTGAGTGTTGTGGACCAGGATGTAGCAAAGATTAGTCAGGATGAAGTGAGGAGGGCATTGAAGAGTGGATGAGGACAAACATGCGCTGAACGACACACTGAACGACATCACAAGGAAGTGAGATTCAACATGGCGGCCCCCTGCTGCTAGAATAACATTGTTCAAAAATAGCCGTTTTATATAATACATTTTCAGATAGTAAGGCAAAAAGCTAAGTAGATAACAGTACTAAGAAGTACTCAGTGGAGGAATTGGAAAAGTTTATTGACGAGTATTTTTTCCGGTGCGCCATGGAAAGTCCTAGCGTCGCTACCTCCCGGGACAATCCAAACAAGAAGAAAAAGAAGTATTCCTCCATCGACACCCAGGACCTGGACTCTTTGGGCATCCAGCTCAGTGTCCTGGAGTCGATTAACAACAAGCTCGACGTCCTCGGGATCCTCCATGAGGAAATGAAAGAACTCAGAGCCAGCCTGGAGTTCACCCACCAGCAGATTTCCGACCTGCAGCGGGACAACTCCGAGCTTCGATCTGCGCTGACGACTGAACACCGAGGTAAGTATTCTACAAAAAGAACAAGACCCTAAGAGAGACAGTCCTTGACATCCAGACGAGGAGCATGCGGGACAACATCATCTTTTCGGGCATCCCAGAGTCCACACAGGACAACCCGGAGACCCAGATCAAAAACTTTTTGAAGTCCGCCCTCAAAATCCCGGAGGAGACTGAAAACCATCACGTTCCACTGCGTCCATCGGTTCGGACCCTGGAGAGGAGACAGTCACCGGCCCATCATTGCAAAATTCGAGCACTTTCAGCGGAAAGTGCTTGTTAAAAGCAAAGGTCGGGAGCTGAAGGGCACAACGTACTGGAGGAATGAACATTCCCCCAAGGAGATCAATGAGAGGCTAAAGTGCTCCATCCCATCATGAAGGAGCACAGACAGAAGATAAACGGACGGCTCTGGTTGTGGATAAACTTTATATCGATGGCCAGCTGTTCCGTGAGCCCTCCCCCCCCCCGGCTTTTCTGATGAGTCAGATAAGTATTGATGAACGGCTCAGATATGTTAATATATTAATAATAATAATAATTATGATACATATAAATATAAATGTTGCACTTCCCCAAACTTCTCCCACCTCTAGGCACCCCCACCTCTCCTTTTATTTGTCTCTATATATACGTATGTATCCCCATCCCTCCCCCTCCTACACACTCATCCTTCTCACCCTCATATATTTTTTAATGTGTTAACTCTTAGTTTATCAGGCAGCGCTGTGCTTTGTTTCAATGTATATACAGTATACACCTTTCAATCTGCTGTATATGTTTATCTGCAACATACACATATCTTGGATCTAACACCTGACACCTCAACATCATGATGTGCATAGGTCAGAGAGATCACACAGACACACAATGAAATTATGTAACATCATCATTAATGTGAAGACAGAACATACGTATATTCTTATGTATAATTTAAATTTAGTTTCCTGGAATGTACACGGCATACGCTCACAGACAAAAAGAATTAAAATCATGGACCATGTCTCCAAACTAAAAGTACATATTTACAACAATCTGAAGAAAAATGTCTCACTGATCCAAACTATAATATCATCTTCTCATTGTGTTATAACAACAGACAAAGAGGAGTCTCTATTCTAATCCATAAGAGAGTTCCTTTCACTTTTAACAGTACAGTTACAGACCCTAAGGGCAGATAAATTATTATTCAGGCAACAATCTGTGATAAACTATACACAATCAGTAATCTATATGCACCCAATAATGATGTTCCAGCTTTTTTCCATACAATCTTCGCTCATTTAGCTGATTTATCAGCTAACTCAACAACTGTTATTGGTGGAGACTTCAACATAGTTCTGAGTCCCTCAGTGGATCGATCAAATATTTCAATAATACAAATAAAACAACTACAATCAGTAAGAGTTTTACAGGATTATATGAAAGACTTTGGATTAGATGACATTTGGAGACTTAAAAACCCAACAACAAAGGAATACACTTTCTTCTCTGCGGTGCATCAGTCATTTTCAAGAATTGACTTTCCTCACAAATAATTCTATCGCACATAAATCTTCTGTTGACGATGCACCGATATCCCTCAGGTTAGCATCAGTTAACCACCATAAAACTCCACAGACTTGGTGCTTCAACATTTCTCTGCTTTAAGATCAAGAATTTGATAAAATAAAGCAAGAATGGACAGAATTTTAAAAATGAATCAATAATGAATTTCCTGATTCCTCTTCTTCCTTACTTTGGGAAACTGGGAAGGCTGTAGTCAGGGGTAAAATAATATCATACTCCTCATACAAAAAAACCCCAGGAACAACAAATGCAAACAAATGGAAGAAAAACTCAAACATCTAATTGAGGATTATGCTGTAAATCCAAATGAAAAATTATGGACTGAACTACAAAATGCAAAATTCCTTTTCTGAGTTTTACGCCGGATGCCCTTCCTTACGCAACCCTCTGTATTTATCCGGGCTTGGGACCGGCACAATAAGACACTGGCTTGTGTCCTCTTGCGGCTACATTACAAAATGCAAAACTAAATCTTAATAACATCCTGTCAAAGAAAACAGAATTCCTACAACAACAACTGAGATATAACAACTTTGAGCACAACAATAAATCAAGTAAATTTCTTGCAAACCAACTCCAACGCAACAGAAAAAAATCTTTCATATCAACAATACAGGATCCCTCTGGTAAGTATTCACAATCACCTCTAGAAATTAATGACGTCTTTTATGGATATTACCGTATTCAACTTCTGTAAAACCAAACTAAGAAGATATCCACAATCTCCTCGCCAACCTAAACCTACCCAAACTAAAATCTGAAGACAGACATCGTAGACGCTCCCCTGACTATCAATGAATTACAGAGTGCGCTAGACAGTATGCCAGCAGGCAAGGCACCTGGTCCAGATGGTTTCAGTGTTAGCCCCTCTCTTCTTCAGAGTAGTAATGGAAATTAAAAATAATGGTTATATAAGTGGTCACATGAATACGGCTGCAATAAAATTGCTATTAAAACCACATAAAGATCCCACTCATCCTTCTAGCTATCGACCTCTTTCACTAATCAACACCAACATTAAAATAATATCTAAAGCACTTGCCTCCAGATTGGAGAAAATTATTCCATCAATAATTCACAGTGATCAAACAGGATTTATTAAGGGTCGACACGCTACCAGCAATGTTAGAAGACTACTCAATCTGATTAGCTTGACACAGCGCTGCAACAGGACAGCAATTGTTATATCACTTGACGCTGAAAAAGCCTTTGACAAAGTTATTTTGACTTTTCTTTTCACATTGCTTCATAAATTTGACTTTGGTGAGTCGTTTATCTGGTGGGTATCAACCTTATATAACTCACCTAAGGCCACAGTCACCACTAATGGGATAATTTAACCAAATTTCACTTTAGAAAGAAGAACCAGACAGGGATGCCCTCTGTCTCCCCTATTGTTCGCAATATTTATTGAACCACTGGCAGTAGCAATACGTCAAAACCTGAATATTAAAGGCATCTGCTCTCAGGTGTCTGAACACAAAATTAACTTATATGCGGATGACATTTTACTTTATCTAGAAAATCCAAATACATCAGTGAAGGAAGTATGTCCACTAATTACAACCTTCTCTGGTCTTTCAGATTATTCCATTAACTGGTCAAAGTCAATCATACTTACATTAACAGAAAACTCGTGGAATCCTGTAGCCCACAACTCACTTTATTCTTTTCCATGGGTAATATCAGATATCTGGGTTTAAATATTTCTAATAAACTCTGATGTAGTCCACTTGAACTTCACCCCACTTTTAGGAAAAGTCTCTGGTGATCTAAGACGTTGGAACAACCTCCTCATCTCCCTTCTGGGAAGAATAGCTACTGTTAAAATGAAAATATTACTTCAAATCAACTACCTTTTTTCGATCCCAGTTAAACCGACATCCAAGTGGTTCCAATCATTAGACTCTGCCATTGGTAAATTTTATTCAAAAAACAAAACAGCTAAAATTAGCCTGACAACGCTCAAGAAAGAAATCTGAATGTGGTCTGGAGGCACCCAACTTTATGCAGTACTACTTAGGTTGGCAAGGCGAGAACAATGAAGCCGTTGCCGACAACGCCACCTGGGGGCTTTTACCCCAGGATATGAACAAGATTTACAGATACACAGGCTTCAAATTGATCCAAGGCACCCGGTTCGAGAACACAGGACAAGAGTGTGATTTCCAATTATAAAAAACTTTATGAAACATTTATTTTAAAATGAGGACAGACTAAATGAATACTACGAATATGATTATAATGAGTGTTATGAGGGATTACCTAAAACAGGGCTGGGGCTTACCACGACAGCGGTAACAAAAAGGGGGAGAAATCACAAAAAAAAAAACTACACTGCACCCGTGACACAGCAAACTAAAAACGTGAATAAGGAACCACCATCAGGGGAACCGCTGCCGCTCTGGGCCCGCAGCACCTGTCAACGAAAAAAGAACACAATTAGAAACAATAGATCAAGGCAACCCTCACACACTATAACCAAATAGCAGTAAACCCTAAATGAACTGTCTAACACACTAATTATCCAAAAAGAGGGAAAAAAAGATTACTAAACAATAAATCAAATATAACCCACCAAACTGATCAATAATAATTCAACGGAAGAAATAACAAATGAATAAACTGAAGAAATGGGGAGAGTCTGCCCCTCCATTTAAAACCATCCTCCAGGGGTAGTGGCTCAGCGTCGATGAGAGGGTCGGGACGCCCTCTCTTGGCTCACGTTGAGGACGCCGTATGATACGGCCTTGACCACCGGTAATGGGGTCTGGCACGATATGGGCCGAATCAGCGCTGGATTACGGTGGTGGAGGCCTCTAGATGAGCCAAACCCCGGAGCAGACACACAGGCGCAGGAAGAAGAAGTACGATGAATGAAGAACGAGGAACCAAGAACCAAAACAGCAGTGAAGCTCTCAGCGGCAATGACGGCCGCGCACTGCAAAATAAACAAATTAACCTGATTAAAATATGAATATAAGACATTACAAAAAAACAAAAGTTACAGATAAACATCCTACTGAAGAGTAGGATTGAGGTGTCCCACACGGCAGGAGGAGGAAGCCCACAACCCAGACTAGGAGAGGTGGTTCTGGGAGAGAACCATAATCCATAACGCGAACAGACCTTCAGCAGCTTGATATAAAAAGGCAGACAACTAAGCGTCTTACCCTCAGGAAGCGCACCGCACGTGCACCAGCCCAAGGGAGACAGCCCAGGTCCCAGTAACACCACACTGCTGGACGGGGCAAAACCGGAGTAAACATGGGGTCCATACACTGAATAAATCGAGAAGAGTGAGCATGCCTACCTTATTTTGCAACTTAAACTGCTCACCGCAAGACGCCGCCATGCCCAGCTGTTGGCTCCGTAGGAAGAGGAAGCGGAAAAAGGACGGAGAAGGCTCCGACCAGGTCTACTTATATGGAACTGCTAGCTAATTATCTGCCACACTACCCCATCACGGTGGGAAGTGTAGCACTATCCTGCCACATTAGCAAATCAACTACAGTATCTAATCAAGTGGATCCATCCACATGAGGACTATAACTCCTGGCTATAACTGCGAGACTGTAATCACATCAATCTCGTTCCCACCAGAGAAGGGAACGTCCTGGACCACTGCTACTCCACCATCAGCGGTGCGTACCACGCTGTACCCTGAGCTGCACTGGGTCAGTCCGACCACATCATGGTGCATCTGATTCCTGCCTACAGGCAGAAATTAAAGGTCTGCAAACCTGTTGTAAGGACTTCCAAGAAGTGGACCAGTGATGCAGTGGGGGAACTTCAGGAGTGTTTGGACTGCACAGACTGGTATGTGTTCAGGTCTGCCACCAACAGCCTAGATGAGTACACGGACACTGTGACGTCCTACACCACCTTCTGTGAGGACAGCGTCATCCCAACACGCACCAGGGTTAGCTACAACAACGACAAACCCTGGTTCACGGCCACACTCAGAAGGCTCAGGTCAGAGAAGGAGGCTGCATTCAGAAGTGGGGACAGAGACAGATAGAAGGAGGCCAAGTACAGATTTGGTAAGGAGGTGAAAAGAGCCAAATCTGCATATGGTAAGAGAATGGAAGAACAATTCTCAGCTAACGACTCTGCTTCTGTCTGGAAAGGGCTCAAAGCTATCACCAATTACAGGCCTAGAGCCCCCCCCACTCTGTCAACGACCTACGTCTGGCCTACAGCCTTAACGACTATTACTGTCGTTTTGAAAGACAATGGGACAGACCTGACGCCCCCATCACTATCAACGACCAGCCACTGGACAGCAGCCCCATCTCCTCCCCCATTGTCTCATTGGGTCCTTCACAGCCCCACACCTCAGCGCCACCCCCCCTCCCCACACCTCTCCTTATCAAAGAAGGAGAGGTGAGGAGTCTCTTCCAATGACTCAACCACCGCAAAGCTGCAGGCCCAGACTCCGTCTCTCCCTCCACCTTGAAGCATTGCGCCAACCAGCTGGCTCCGGTGTTCACTCAGATCTTCAACACCTCACTGGAGACCTGTCACGTACCAGCGTGCTTCAAGACTTCAGCCATTGTCCCAGCCACAAGTAACCATATGTGACTGGTAGAGAATGTCCCTCCTGAGCCACCAGAGTTTGGTAGCAGTCAGCTCCTCCCACCAATCAGGAATTGGTATAACCTGCTACCATGCTTCCTTTCCAGCTCAGGAGTTGATCGCTGCACATGCTGCTCTAAATTGTCTTTTTTCATGTTAAAAGGTCCCATATTATGTATTTTTAACTTAATGTCATTCAGCTGCCAGATGTCCAACTAGACTGTATTCCAAATATTTTGACCTAAAGTGATCTGTGGTCCTAAATATAAACTTTTCAAAATCGCTCATCTGAGCTACTCACCAAACGCTTTGTTTCAGGCCTCCGGCTGCAGTATGTTAATGAGCTCCGCTGGGCCACGCCTCCTTCACCTGGGCCACGCCCCTCTGAAGTAGAGCGTTAGGCTAACGGGACACTGACCGGCATTACGTTTGTTATCATTATGGCGTTTGGAGGACCCATCGTGTCGCCGTACATCTATGACCCTGAGTCGGAACCAGAAGCGGGGGCTCCTGAAGAAACACCGACTGTGCGGCTGCAGCAGGACGTTTCTGAATGGTTAGTCCGTGTGAACGTTACTTAGTTGGTTCTGTGTTGTTTTGTTGTGTAACCTACGTCATCCTGGGTTCCAGCCTGTGTGCCTAAACGTGTACACCCTACAAACGGCCGGTCACGTACTGAGGGCCGAGTGTGGCCCTTCAGTCTGAGATGAATACGTCGGTAAGTTGTTCTTTGAAAAATGTCGCAAATAAAAACTAGCTGTCTTATTTTGCTTCATTAGGCATTCCTTCATTAATGCAGTAACATGACATATACTGTATAGGTACAACAAAGTCTAATATATTGTATTTGCGACACCTTGATTTTTATCTTATTAAGACATGTTGAACATTTTTTGGTATTCACAATCCATTTATGTTGACATATACAAGAATTTATTTACATAAAACAATACATCCAATAATAATAATGAGAACACAGGGCCATCCTGTCAGGAAATCAACAACAGTTTTAATACTTGGGATTGAAAACATTGTGAAATAAATAGTTTTGTGTCCTTTTTCTGTAGATGGTGCAGACATCTGGCCTATTGCCCCTTTGTTGGCTGGTGCTGGGGCTACTTAGGACGCAGAATCCGGGTCGTCATCCCAGCATGTGTGGTCCTTCACATACGCCAGGAGTTTCCTGAAGACGAAGGCCACTACGCTGGATTTAGACCGAGTCTTGGTTGAACCTGGTCATGTAGCTGGCAATGACCTCCTCCTTGTCCGGACGCTCACACTGGGCAGACAGATTCTCGGGGAGAGGAATGGACAACATCTCAGTTGTGTATGGCACGGGGTCCACCAAGACATTGTCACATATGAGGTCCAACATGTCAGCTACAAAACCTGTTCAATAAAACACAAAGATAGATCTTTACTGTTATTGATAGTTTTGATTCATTTCTTTGTTTAGAAAAATTGTGTTCAAAATACATCCTGGTACTTGCTAATTTATTTATATGGTTACTTTTTACTCTGTTTTGTTGTGAACAATTACCAACAGAATTTCAAAATGTTTGTTTGAAATATTAAAATATTGCAACACTAACAGAATGTTGGCTCTGTCTTGACTGTGCATTGTTCCTTCAAAAGCCTTTGGAAAGTGGATCTTGTAGAGGGGTACACCAAACGTAACGACATAAGGAGCCAAAACATTATATGACATACATGAATCTGTCAAAATTTTATACTAAAGTCTTCACTTACTGTCTTGCTGGAATATTCTAATACACAACACTTATTTTTTACTGAACTACTATCAACACATGTGCATTCACTAAGACCTACAGACAACTATATTTAGAAAATTAGTGTATTTAACCAATTTTATTAAACATTGTATGGAATATGACTTGTACATGCCTTTACTTCAATAGTGGGAATGAAGAGTCCTGCAGGACAGCTGTGTACCAACAGTATGGGTGTCCCCTGGGTCAGTTTGGCCCCCCACGTCCCTTCAAGCTGTGGGCTGAAAGGATGCACAAGGAAGAGGGACACTAATTTCAGGACACCAATGTTCTGATTTTGGATAAGAAGGACAGACCTGTGTGTGTTGTCGCTATGACGACCAACACGTGCGCGCGCACACAATACGAAACAAAGCACAACTCCCTACTTAGCCTAGCATTAGCTGACTTTATTTATACTGACAGGTAATAGGAAAGAAAATATGAACCAACTTACGTGTGTTTTAGCTTTATACTGTAGGACGCGCACACGTGTGGGAGCGTGCGCGCGCACACACGCACAGCACGCAAACGCGAAACAAAGGAGACCTCCCTACATAGCCTAGCATAGCATGACTTCATGCTAACACACAATAAGAAAATATGAACCAACTTCCGTGTGTTTTAGTTTTATACTGTAGGTCCAGCACGCACACACACACACACACACACACACACACACACAATACACAAACTGGAAACAAAGGAGACCTCCCTACATAGCCTATTATAGCATGACTTCATTCATGCTAACCGGCAAAAAGAAAACAGATCAAACGTGAGCCCAACTCTGGTGCGTTGTGCCTACAGTAGGTACTGTAGGTTTAGCACACAAACACAAAACAAAGCAGCACCACCTAATTAGCCAAATAGCACTCGATCCCCCATGCTAACAGACAACTGCTAAAGATAAATGTGGTGAGACTTACCTGTAACCAGGGTGCAGGTCCTTGGTCCAGGGTGCAGGTCCTTGGTCCTTGGTCCAGGGTGCAGGTCCTTGGTCCCTACGGTTGGGAGTGATCCTTGAATGAGGACCAGTCTCAGACAAAGCCCCGTCTGGACTGACCCTCATTGCTAAAACAGGCTGGAGTGAAGTGGTTCACACACAAACTAACGTGCAGGAGATGTAGCTGCACAGAGCCATTAAAAATGAAATGTAACCACGGTCTGTTCTGTTCTTCATTGGATGGGATGGAAAATAAACACTGGTGTTGATTTGTACAATCAACAACTGAGCAACTATAATGTCTCCCTGTGACGGACGCCATTTCAACAGACTGCTGCCTCACGTCCGACACGAAGAACTCCGTCTTGGGGATGACCACACCCTTGGGCGTGTCAACCAATCCATATCGTCCACGCCCCTGAGCATGTCCACCAATCCATATCGTCCAATACTCTGTCCAATAGCAGAGTGCAAAGTCTGACGTCAAGAATTCCTATTCTAGCGCTTTGTGGTCGAATCGAGTCGTTCCTAAAACTCCAAATATCTATTGATGCAGGAAGTGTTTGTTCACCAGATTCTAGGAGTTGGTCGGGTTAGGGAGGACCACTATGTATATGTAGAGACCTGAAAAAGTGTGATTTTCATAATAGGGCCCCTTTAAATCCTAATAAGCACCAAATAATTGATGACTTCATCAATACAATGTACAGCATGAGTTTATATCCAACAGTCACCAGACCCAGTAGAATCTCCACCCACTGTGCTACTCTAATTGGCAACATATTCACCAATGATAGTGAAAATAATACAGTAAGCGGACTATTAATCAATGACATCAGTGATCACCTACCAGTTTTTACAGTTTATAATAACAGCCAGCAGAGAAATCACCCAGAGGAGAGACTAAATTACAGGTGAGTGAGGACAGAGGAAACTATGAATGCATTAAAGAATGACTTATTGACACAAAATTGGGAGAATGTATATAATGAAAAAGACGTTGATAGTGCATATGAAACTTATAAAAATATTCACATCATTATATAATAAAAATTGTCCAACAAAACAATGTGACAGAAATCAAAAGTACAAAGATGGACCATGGTTCACAAAGAGATTACAAAACGCCTGCAAAAAGAAAAATACACTATATAGAGAGTTCATTAAAAGATGAAAGAGGCAGAAAATAAATGAAAAAAATATAAAAATACGTTAATATTATAAGGGTGTGTAGAAAGGAATATTACAGCAAAATATTATGTAATAACAAAAACATTAAAAGAATGTGGGAGATATTAAACAGTATTATTTTCTACAAAATATTGAGGGTAGCTCTGTTATTTAGTACCATTTTTAATAACACGAAGATGGACAATATGGATGATGTTGTCGACAGTTTGAACAGTTTTTTTGTAAATGTTGGACCCAAACTGGCAGATGAAATCCAGATCCATGTTTAGATAAGAAGTGGAATGGAGACCTTGTAGAAAGGAATCCCAGTTCAATGTTCCTCACAGCAGTGGAAGGACAGGACATAATAGATATTGTAAATAAATGTAAAAGTAAAACATCTACGGATTTAAATGAAATTGATATGAAAGTTGTAAAAAAGGTCATTGAGGGGATTTCTGAACCACGAACATACGTCTGCAACTTATCATTCCAGACTGGTAAATTTCCTAACAGCATGAAAATAGCTAAAGTTGTACCGCTGTATAAAACTGGGGACAGACACCACTTCACAGATTACAGCCCTGTTTCCTTCCACAATTCTCCAAAATCCTAGAAAAATTTTTCAACAATAGACTAGATAAATTCATCAATAAGCATAAATTACTCTCTGATAGTCAGTATGGATTTAGAGCAAACAGCTCAACATCACTAGCATTGATAGAGTCAATTGAGGAGATCACCAATGCCATAGATCATAAACTTCACTCTGTTGGAATATTCATAGATCTACAAAAAGCATTTCACACACTCAGTCATGACATGTTAATCAATAAACTAGAGATGTATGGGATCAGGGGGTTAATACTGCACTGGGTGAAAAGCTATCTGAGCAACAGGAAACAATTTGTGAAGGTGGGTGAATGTTCATCGTCATGCTTGGACATTGCTTGTGGCGTCCCCCAGGGGTCAGTGTTGGGTCCTAAACTGTTTATTCTTTATATAAATGATATATGCTAAGTTTCAAAGGTATTGAAATTAGTATTATTTGCAGATGACACTAGCATTTTTTGTTCTGGGGGGGGGGGTTGCACAAACTAATGGGGAGGGTCACAAATGAAATACACAAATTAAAAATGTGGTTTGACAGGAACAAATTATCATTAAATCTAAGTAAGACCGAATTCATGATATTCAGCAACTGCAATAAGAACATTCAGGCACATGTACAGGTAGATGGGGTGGATATTGAAAGGGTTTGAGAAAATAAGTGTCTGGGGGTGATAATAGATGACAGGATTAACTGGAAAGCTCATATAAAATATGTACAAAGTAAATTATCAAGAAGTATTTCAGTTGTGAGCAAAGTCAAACACATTCTGGACCACAGGTCACCCCACATTCTCTACTGTTCTCTCATTTTACCATATTTACATTACTGTACAGAGGTCTGGGGCAACACTTATAAATGTACAATAAATTCATTATCCGTATTACAGAAAAGAGCCATAAGAATAATTCATAATGCCGGGTATAGAGATCACACAAACCCACTATTCTTAAAATCCAGAATATTAAAACTCACTGACATTATACATTTCCAAACAGCATAACTCATGTACAAAGCAATACATAAGACACTTCCTGGTAATATACAAAAAATTGTTTTCAATAGAGAAGGGAATTATCATCTGAGGGGGGAGGACAACTTAAAACATCAGAGGACACGTACAACAATATAAGGTTTTTGTGTTTCTGTTAGTGGAGTGGGGGTGTGGAACAGGTTGGGTGTGGAGGTCAAGTAATGTCCAAGCACGATCCACTTTAAAAAGCACTACAAGCAAATGGTTTTCACTGGGTACAGGGAGGGGGGGGGGTGTCTAACAATCGGGTGTTTTCTATCAATCATATTTGTAACTTATTATTCTGTTTGTCTTTTCTTGTATATATGTTTAGTACTTCATTTGTTTATTTATTTTTTTGTACTTGGGGAATTAACGTCAATGGAGAAGTGAAGGAGGGGTAGGATTCAATAAGCTTATGCTTCCTCCTACTCCTTTTCGAGCATGTTTTGTGTGTTATTAGTACTAGTGTTGTCTTAATTTTTGTTGTTAGAAGAAGAAGATACACTTTATTGATCCCCTAGGGGAAATTACATTTGTCACTCAGGTGTACATTTGTTACATTTTTTTGTGTTAGTTTTTCACACACACTATGTATGTACAGGCCCCTGAAACAACCACAGCACACAAAGGGGCCTGTAATCATGCAGTTAGTATACAAACACAACATCAAGCTGTACATCGGGAGGCAGAGTGACGGGCAGCAGCTTCCTGGAGTGCGCCCCAATAGAGCAGCTTGTAAGGGGGACGGCGCCTTGCTCAAGGGCGCCTCGCTCAAGGGCGCCTTGGCAGTGGCTGGGAGGTGAGCTGACGCCTCCCACCGTCAGCTCACACTCCGGAGATGTTCTGGCGGGAGTGGGAATCGATCCACCGATGGCTGGGCGATCTGTCTTCAAGACCTCTGCTCTACCGCTGAGCCACTGCCGCCCCTATTCTGTTATTCTGTGCATGTTCGAAATAAAAGCATAAAAAGCAAAAAAAAAAAATCTTGGCCTGAGACCTGATGTTGGTGTTAGTGTTGATTTTATTATTTTAACACAGTTTAGTTTTGGGGGAAGTTCCTTGTTTCGGATCATTACTGGATCGTCACTTGTGTCAATTTTCAATATCTGGCCTGTTGGCTCAGACTCCGTCTCTCCCTCCACCTTGAAGCATTGCGCCAACCAGCTAGCTCCGGTGTTCACTCAGATCTTCAACACCTCACTGGAGACCTGTCACGTACCAGCGTGCTTCAAGACTTCAGCCATTGTCCCAGTCCCCAAGAAGGCAAGGATCACAGGACTTAACAACTACAGACCTGTCGCTCTGACATCTGTGGTCAGGAAGTCCTTTGAGCGCCTTGTCCTGACCCACCTCAAGGATATTACTGGCAACCTCTTGGACCCTCTACAGTTCGCCTACAGAGCCAACAGATCTGTAGATGATGCTGTAAACATGGCGCTACACTTTGTCCTCCAGCACCTGGACTCCCCAGGATCCTACGCCAGGATTCTGTTTGAGGATTGTCCCAGCTTTGCTCCATGACAAGCTCGGACTTCCTGACAGACGGCAGTTCATGAGGCTGGGGAAGCATGTCTCCGACACTCGGACTATCAGCACTGGATCCCCTCAAGGCTGCGTTCTTTCCCCTCTGCTCTTCTCCCTGTACACCAACTGCTGCACATCTGGTCAACAGTCTGTCAAACTCCTGAAGTTTGCTGATGACACCACCCTCATCGGCCTCATCTCTGATGGGGATGAGTCGGCCTACAGAATTGAGCTGGACCGGCTGGTACCATGGTGCAGCAGGAACAACCTGGAGCTCAACGCTCTCAAAAGAGTGGAGATGATAATGGACTTCAGGAAAGACCCTCCTGCCCTCCTCCGTCCTCATCTGTGACACTTCAGTGACCCCTGTGGAGTCCTTCCGCTTCCTGGGCACCACCATCACCCGGGAGCTCAAATGGGAACAGAACATCGGCTCCCTCACCAAGAAGGCTCAGCAGAGGATGTATTTCTTGTGGCAGCTGAAGAAGTTTCACCACCCTGTGAAGATGCTGGTGAACCTGTACACTGCCACCATTCAGTCCATTCTCAAAGTGGACTCTGATACCACTTCTGTTCTCCTACTTTTGGATCTTAGTGCAGTGTTTGATACTATAGATCACTGTATACTCCTTGACCGACTGGAGACACAGTTTGGTGTCTGAGTTAGCTCTTGCTTGGTTAAAATCTTATCTGATAGGACACAATGTGTCTCCTACAATAATAAAACTTCTGCCTTCTCCGACGTCAAATATGGCGTACCTCAGGGGTCTGTACTTGGTCCTCTGTTATTCTCCCTGTATGTTGCACCCCTTGGTCAAATTATACGCAGTTTTGGAATAAGTTTCCATTGTTATGCTGATGACACATAACTTTACATGCCCACAAAAGCAGATGATCGATCTGAATTAATTAAACTAGAGGCCTGTCTTTCTGCCGTGAATAGTTGGATGTCCAGTAATTTCTTGCTCCTAAACCCAGACAAAACTGATGTTAATCATTGGCCCTGCGCGACATAGAAACCAATTTCAACAACTAACAATATCTGTAGATAACTGTTTTATAACCCATAGTTCAACAGTCAGGAACCTTGGAGTAACGTTAGATTCAACTCTTGCCTTTGACAAGCATATTAAAGAGGTGACCAAGATCGCCTTCTTTCATCTACGTAATATTTCCAAAATTCGGTCCTCTAGCCATGGCTGATGCAGAAATTTTGATTCATGTCTTTGTGTCCTCTAGACTTGATTATTGTAATGTTCCGTTATCAGGGTTGCCTCGGTCTAGAACTAGGGGCCTTCAGATGGTTCAGAACACAGCAGCAAGAATATTAACTAATACTAGGAAATTTGACCATATCACCCCAGTTTTAGCTGCATTACACTGGCTCCCGATTCATGTTAGATCCGATTTTAAGGTACTCTTATTAACATACAAAAGCCTTAATGGGCTTGCTCCAACCTATCTGTCTGATCTTGTTAAACCTTACATGCCGATTAGGGCTCTCCGCTCTCAGAATACAGGTCTCTTGTGTGTTCCTAGAGTTACAAAGAAGTCAGCTGGCCAGAGGGCCTTCTCCTGTCGTGCCCCTTGTGGAATAACCTCCCTATAGGTATTAGACAGTATAAATCCGTAGATGTCTTTAAATCTAGACTCAAAACATATCTGTTCTACCTAACTTATAAGTAATATCGGGGGGGGGGGGTTCTCAGTGTTTAGGTTTAGCCTAGTCCTGCCGACGAGCCATAGGATTTCTTAGTTAGGCCCCTGCCTCCCATTAATCCTCTGCTATTCTGGTCCCTCTAGCACCACTCTCGCCCCTGCTCTCTCTGTCCCTCCCTCCTCCTGTTCTCTCTCTCTCTCTCAGGCCTTTGTGTGGTGGATTATCGGAAATCGGCTTTCTCTGTCTCCACAAGCTGCACAGTGGTCCTGTTTCACCATCCACTAGGGGAGTGCTGGTTCTGCCTCAATTGTTTCTGCTGTGGTTTTGGGGTTTTGGCAGAGTAATCTTTAACTATAACTTTTTTGAGAACATTGACTTAGGCACTGTTTGGTCTGTCCTCAGAGTGGTGGATCCTCAGCAATCGGTGACCTCTGTGTGCTTCATCGGCTGGTGGTGACTCGCTCTACTGGATGGATCAGCGTGCCTTTGTCCTATATTTATTATTGTTTTTGTCATTATTATTATTGTGTTGTTAATCTGTACATGCGGTATCTATTGCTTCGTCTGTCCACTCCTGGAAGAGGGGTCCCTCCTCTGCAGTCTTCCTGAGGTTTCTCCCATCCGTTTTTTCCCCTGTTAAAAGGGTTTTGGGGGGAGTTGTTCCTTATCCGATGTGAGGGTCGTACTGCTCGCAGTGCAGAAAGGTCAGAGGGATATCGTCCATGTACAGATTGTAAAGCCCTTTGAGACATTCTTTGTGAATCTGGGCTATATAAAGATAAATAAACTTGAAACCTTGTCAGTGTGGTTTGCTGCAGCCACGGCCAGGGACAAGGCCAACCTGCAGCGTGTCATCCGTTCTGTGGAGAAGGTGATCGGCTGCAGCCTCCCACATCTCCAGGAACTGTGCGACACAAGGACCCGCAGTCGTGCAGCCAGGATTGCCGGCGACCCCTCTCATCCCGGTCACAACCTCTTCCAGACCCTCCCCTCTGGCAAGAGGCTACAGTCCATCCAGACCAGGACCTCACGCCATAACAGCTTCTTCCCCACTGCAGCCAGCCTCATGAAAAAATTGGGGGGTGGCTGTACCCGTTTCCTCTGGGGTGCTCTGGGTTGGTCTTTGGGGTGTAGGGGGAGTTGGCCCTCCTGTTGCTCCCTTCTCCCATCTCTGCTCCGCTTCCCCCTTGTCTCTCCTCTCCTTTCTGCCCACCCCTTCTCATCCCTCTCCTGCCTCGTGGGGGCTGGGGGCCTGGGTTTGGCCAATCTGGTGGCCCCCCCACCAGATTGCCTCCTAATGTTCACTTCACATATCTCACACTGCACTATACATGATAACTTTTAGGCACATATAGGGCACAGTTAGGGCTTTAGGAATGGATGGGGGTGAGGGCAGTGGGCTTGGTTGTGGGACGGATTGCAGTGCTGTAGGGCGCTGTATCCTCCCCATATACGCCTCACTTGCCCACCCCCCATCCTCCAATTTTAATGCAACATACACGCACACACACTTTGGAGGGGGCCCTGTGATGTTTGGAGTCGTCTGGACAGTGCTGGGCTTCCCTTCAGACTTTTAATGCACCACATTCCACACAAGGTGGCACAGGAACACAGGGTTGGGTTGCTTCCTCGTCAGGGATTGAGGAAGCCTATTAACAGGGAGGGTAGCGGTGACTCACATAAAATGGCGCTTCTGGTGGGGCACGGCCGTCTGGGGCCTATGGCTGGGGAGGGGCTGCTTGACCTGGGCTTGCGGCTCGGCTTGGGCTACTGGGGGGTTGGGCTTGGTTGCAGACGTTTTGTGGCGTCTGGATGGTTATCGATGGCTGCCGGTTGTCGGTCGTGGCCGTTGAATCACCGTCTGGCGATGGTGACCGGGGGTGTGGTGCTGTGGTGCTGATGGGACGGTTTGTGGGCCGTCTGGCCTGGCCTGGGGGTCAGGCTGCGGGGGAATGGCCCGTGGGTGCGGGGGTGGTTGGATGGTATGGAGTCATCGCTGCGTTTGAGGGTGGGATGGTTGCTGGGTGGCTTGGCTTCTCCCCTGCGTACCCTGTCTCTCATTTACCCATGGGTGCTGCACGGCTCACCTGCTGGCCTATCTGGCGTGGCACATGAGATCGGCTTTGTATCATGTGCCTTGCCGCCGCTGTTGGTGGCCGGTGGTTGGTTTACTTTGCTGGGTGCTGGGGTGTGGGATGGGTGCCCCGTCAGTGTGCCAAGGTGCATAAACACACTAAAGCACCTCTGGAGCCGTTTCTCATTCCACAGAAACGGTTTGACCATGTCAACGTGGACCTGGTGGGTCTGCTTTCCCCATCTGGGGTTTTTACTCACCTCCTCACCATGGTAGACAGGACCACCAGGTGGCCGGAGGTGGTGCCCCTGTGTTCCACCACAACAGTGGAGGTTGCCCGGGCGTTCGTTTTTGCCTAGGTGGCCAGGTTTGGTAAACCCTCTGACGTCCGACTGGGGGCCGCAGTTTACCTCTGAGCTCTGGACGGCAGTAGCGGGGAGCTTGGGCGTGAAGCTCCATCGCACCACGGTGTACAACCCACAGGCCAATGGGCTGTGCGAGCGTTTTCACCGGTCCCTGAAGGCAGCGCTCCGAGCCGCACTCTCAGAGCTAACTGATCTAATTGATCGACTGCCATTGGGTCTTGCTCGGCCTACGTTCCGCTCCAAAGGAGGATCTGCGGTCTTCATCAGCGGAGTTAGTCTACGGCCAGCCGCTGAGGGTCCCTGGGGAGTTCCTGCCAGAGGGTTTGGCCCTCGGGCCAGCAGTGGTTCCCCGGCCCGTGCCCCCTAATGCTGACCGCGTTTGTGTCCCTGTGCCTGTTCACCACTGTCTCCCCAGATCATACATCCCGAAGGACCTTCTCGCTGCGGAATACGTTTTCATCTGGCGCGATGCTCACCATTATCCACTCCGGCCTCCTTATGACGGGCCCTTCAGGGTGATTGAGGCAGGGCCAAAGTCCTTCAAAGTAGAAGTGGGGGGACGTTCAGAGCGGGTTTCTGTGGACCGCCTTAAGGCTGTGCATCTACTATCAGAGGAACCGGTCACGGTGGCTCAGCCCCTGCGCCACGGTCGGCCGTCCCTTGTTTCATCATGTAAAATTTCTGCTCTTGTTCCAGGTCATGCTTCTGGCCGGCAGGCTGTCTTAGAGGAGCTGCCCCCGACCCCTGCCCGCTGTTAGGCGTAACCGTTGGGGCCGAATTATCAGGCCACCCGTGCGGGGCTGAGACTTTTTCGATGGTTGGCCTGTTCTGGATGTTCGGGGGGGGGGGGGGGGGGCTGTGTACACTTGGAGAGCTGTCTCAAGGGAGGTGTGACTTCACAGGGTTAGGGGGTGTGATCGAGGAAGTGGGTATTTAAAGGAACTGTGTTGGTTGTTGTGTTACACTTGTGAATAAATACACTGAACTCACTCGTACCCTTGCCTCGTTCCTGCGAACCTCCACAATAGCTGTAAACATTAACATTAGCGATGACGATTTGATTCATTAGCTGCCCTTAGCATGCATATTTCATGTGTTTTCTGTAATGCTACAACAGTGATGTGTTTGAATAGGAAATGTGGTAACGCTAATGTTTTCTAACATTATGTTTCAGTGCTAAAAAAGTAGGTTCTACTTCAATGGACGGCTTTGTTACAAAGCCAGCTACATGCACACCTCAGCAAGCAAACGTCCTGACTGAGTCCAGACTGAACATGCTGGTGACGGACAGCATCGGAGTGGATTTTCTCTGCAGCAGGGAACATCTGCTCTCCAAAGAACAAGCCTTTCTCCAAGACATGGAGAAATGCTAACTTTCCTGGCTATGAACGAGACCCTTGTGCAGTTTGGGATTGCGTAGAGTCCGAGTGTAGTAAAGTTGAATACAGTTGTGAGCACTGAGCACAAAAGGCACTTTTGTTATATTTGAGTCAGTGAGACCCAAACTGTAATAATTCCTTAGTTACAGGTGCCTACCTCATTGTTGCTATGTTTGATGCCAAAGACAAATTAAGGACAGAAAAAAACTAAAAAATAACCTGAAGTATTTATTTTTGTGTTGTTGAGGCAGATGCCTTTTCCTTATTTTACTCAGCTGTTTGCACTTTATGCTACGCAGTTAAACAATTGTTTGTTGCTACAAGCATATTTCATTAAAGGTTTAATGAACTATCATCTTAATTGTCTTTATTTTTAGTTAGCATATGCCTTAAACACTTAAAGCTGAAAAATATTGATGGTTATATAAGAGCAGCTTCATGCTGGTGCGATAAGCTGTATGTTTTACATTCAATTTACGTATGATCTGATTAGTCGACTAGTCGAAAAAATAATCGGTTATTAGTTGACTATCAAAATAATCGTTTGTGGCAGCCATAGTTTCATCACACATGCATGTTGGGTCAGGGCTTACCAGCTCCTGTCGGGTCCAATTATTGAGAACCGTTGGGTGCCGTCAGAATGTGATGAGTCTTTTTTTTTTTTTAGACCAAGGTGGCGGCACGTGGATATTGCGAGGCCCGGCATCTCTTCCAGTTTTGCAACTTTATAATAATTTTCCTGCTCATCCCGTGTCTGTACGTACGGAACAGCTTCACTTTAACATCCTACACCCGACAGGAACTTTTGGACACAGGATTACACCACACCGACGATTTTATCACCAATGTACGGCTCATTCCTGAGATCCTCAGAACAATGGAGGCTACGCACTCTACCCAGCTGGGCAGAAGTGCTCGCAGGCGGTGCCAAGATCGTAAACAAAGGTGAGGGAAGTGCAGTGGGGTAAGAGCGAAACTGAAACTAACACCGTACCAGCTATGCTACCCAGCATTTTCCTCGCCAATGTGCGGTCTCTGGTGAATAAAATAGACAAGTTACGACTCCGCATCACCCACAGCAAAAGACTTGCGGACTGTAATGTCATGATTTTCACGGAATCATGGCTAAAAAGCAGAGTACCAGACAGCGCTATCGAGCTAGCCGGTCGCCACACACTCCGGGCAGACAGAATAGCAGATGACTCCGGCAAGACCAGAGGCGGAGGATTGTGCATCTATATTAACAAATCTTGGTGTACAGACTGTTACTGTTGAGAGACACTGCTCAGCTAACCTTGAGTTTCTCATAGTTAAATGCAGACCATTCTATTTGCCACTGGAGTTCACCTCAATAGCAACCGCAGCCTACATCCCTCCAGATGTCGATGCTACGGTTGCTATGAAGGAACTGTACACAGCCATCAGCAAACAGCAGTCTGCTCAGCTGGAGGCTGCTTTTATTGTTGCAGGTGATTTTAATCACTCAAACTTAAAGACATGCTGGTGGAATTTAGGGAGCACTGTTTCCTGCAACACAAGAGGAAACAAAATTTTAAACCATGTTTACACCAACATTGCAGGAGCCTACACCACAACCCCCCTCCCTCACCTGGGACAATCAGACCATCTTTCTTTGTTCCTCATCCCCAAATACTCCACACTCATCCAACATGTGAAGCCAACAGTGACAACCATCAAGGTGTGGCCAGCAGGGACAGACTCTGTACTGCAGGACAAGTTCCAACACACAGACTGGAGTATGTTTGCTACTCTGGTTACCTGTGGCTCTCACACAAATATTGACACTTACACCTCTTCTGTGCTGGACCATATCAACACCACCATCGACAGTGTGACAACATGGAAACGGATCACCACGTACCCTTCAAATCTGGAGACGCACAAGCCTACAGCGCATCCAGGGCAAACCTGAGGAGGAGCATCATCAAGGCCAAGCACTGCTACAAGCTGAAGGTGGAGGAACACTTCTCCAACTCAGACCCCAGATGCATGTGGCAAGGCATCCAGGCCATAGCTGACTACAAACCCAGCGACTCACAGATGTCTCCTTCCTAATTGAATCACTTTTACGCTCGTTTCGACAGAGACAACAGGGAGACCCTGACCATGACTAGACCACCTGCAGAAATCCAGCCTTTCTCTCACCTCCACAGATGTACATGCTGCACTGAGCTGAATCAACGCACGGAAGGTTGCTGGCCCAGATGGCATTCCAGGGCATGTGCTCAGAGCATGTGTGGAGGAGCTCACAGGGGTTTTTACGGACATTTTCAACCGGTCCCTTGCCCAAGCAGCTGTACCAGCATACTTCAAATCCACCTCCATTGTTCCAGTGCCGAAACACTCCAGCCCATTGTGTCCGAATGACTACCGCCCTGTGGCACTCACACCCATCATCATGAAGTGCTTCGAGTGACTGGTCCTGGCACATCTGAAGAGCTGCCTCCCACCCACACTGGACCCGTACCAGTTTGCCTACCGCAGCAATAGGTGTACAGAGGATGCAGTCTCCACTGCGCTGCACTCTGTGCTCACGCATCTGGACAGTAACAACACATACGCACGGATGCTGTTTATTGACTTTAGCTCCGAATTTAACACTGTCGTCCCCTCCAAGTTAATCATCAAACTTGGTGATCTGGGCATCAACACCCCCTTCTGTTACTGGGTAATGGACTTTGACTAACAGACCCCAGCATGTTAGGACAGGTCACAGCTGCTCAACCACCATCACACTCAACACAGGGGTGCCACAGGGCTGTGTGCTGAGCCCATTCCTCTGCTCCCTCTTCACCTATGACTGCAGACCTGTACATGGATCCAATTCCATCATCAAATTTGCAGACGACACAACGGTGATTGGCCTCATCAGTAACAACGATGAGACAGCCTACAGGGTGGAGGTACAACACCTGGCCACCTGGTGTGGCGACAATAATCTGCTCCTTAACACCAGCAAGACGAAGGAGCTGATCATTGACTATAGGAGAGTGAGAGGAAGCACGCACAACCCTATTCACATCAATGGGACGGCTTTGGAACGTGTCACCAGCTTAAAATTCCTGGGGACCCACATCTCTGAGGACCTCTCCTGGTCCACTAACACCTCCAGCCTGGTCAAGAAGGCTTAACAGCACCTCTTCTTCCTGAGGACATTGAAGAGACACCACCGGTCTCCAGCCATACTGGTGAACTTCTACCGCTGTGTGATTGAGAGAATCCTGACCAGCTGTGTCACTGTCTGGTATGGGCATTGCTCTGTCGCAGACCACAAGATGCTTCAGCAGGTGGTGAAAACCGCCCAATGTATCGTAGCCATTGAGGACATCCAGAGGAAACGCTGTTTACGTCGAGCTCGAAGCATCCTCAAAGACTCCTCCCACCCTGCCCACAGACTGTTTGTCCTTCTGCCCTCCGGCAGGTGCTTCATGAACCTCCGGACCAAAACCAGCAGGCTGAGGAACAGCTTTTTCCCCAGAGCTGTTTCCCTACTGAACTCTGCCCCCCACTGACCCCTCCACACGTCTCTCTCCCACCAGTAAAATATGTCCATACTACTTAAACATGTATAGTATATTCACACCATAACAACTGTTATCCATCTGTATATAATGGATAGTGTATTTCTCATCTGTAAAACATGTCCATAGTACTTCTGTATAGCATGTTCATATCACTCATTTTATCCATATATTATGCCCACTTACACTCACTGCACTTTAGTCTGTATACTGATCTATTCCACACTTGATAACCACTGCATTGTAGTCTGTATATTCCAATAACCGGTATACCACATTATGTATATTCTTGATTGGACTCACAACACACATGCTCTCTATACAAAGGGTCAGAGCAGACTATGCTCAGGAGGCTGAGGTCTTTTGGAGTGCAGGGATCACCCCTGAAGACCTTCTATGACACCGTGGTGGAGTGCAGGGATCACTCCTGAAGACCTTCTATGACACCGTGGTGGCCCCAGCTAGTTTTCACGGGGTGGACTGCTGGGGGAGCAGCATCACTGCGGCCGACAGGAGGAGACTGGACAGGCTGACCAGGAAGGCAGGCTCTGTCCTAGGATGCCCCGTGGACTCAGTGGAGGTGGTGGTGGAGAGGAGGAAGACAGGTTTATTACATAGGAAATACTGCTAACATTATCAAGATCTAACCTTTAGGGTTAGAACATTTGGTGAACCCCTTCCACATGATTTACTCCCCACACACACACTTTGTCCTTCTGTTTAACTGTAAAAGAGGTCCTCTCACAGGATGCAATCAACACTTGCTAAATAACCTCAGTTTCCTAGCCTTTGAAGATGTAGTTTATGGACCTTGAGGTTATTATGCATTCACTGTTTCTCACACTGTTCCTTTGAGCTTACTAGTAACTGCATCCCTGTAAAGGAGTCATGTGACATCATGCCTGTCTTCAACGGTATAAAATCACCGTCTAAGATGACAACTTGTCCTTCTCATACCACATAGACCAATGTTTTCTTGTATTAGAGAACGACCCAGAGCTCTGTTAAGTAAACTTCAACCATCATCTCAAGAGTCATCTATCCGCCCTGATCATCAAACGAACGCGCTGCGGAGCTAGTACGTAGGAATCCGCTTCACTATTAACTGTAAATTGTTGATATGTACACCATATGTTAATATGTATCGTTTTTTATTTATTCATAACCCCCGTTCCTGGCGTTGCTGCTGTCGCTGAAGTGGGTGGCGATCCTCCTGGAGTACCGTCTCTTGGCCACTCTGATGCCTCGTGACAGGTTTGCCCTAGATGTCCTTAGGCCCACCTCATCCCCAGCTCTGAAGGCCGCGTTCCGTACCCTCAGGAGCCTGTGGACTTCACCTGTCAGCCATGGCTGCTGGTTGGCTCGAATGGAGATGGTTCTGGTGAGCGTGACATCATCCTTGCATTTCCTCATGTATGCAGTGACGGTCTCCGTGTACTCCTGGAGGTCTGTGGTGTTTGGGTGCGGGCTTTGTAGGCCTGTGTCGTGTAGACATTGTCCAGGATGTTAGCTCCTCTGGTGGCAAAGTTGATATGTAATTTTGGAAACACACTCTTGCTGTTTTCATGGTTAAAGTCCCCCGCCAGAATGAGGAAGGCATCTGGGTGGGCTGTCTGTTGGTCACTGATGTGATGGTAGAGATTATACAGTGCCTCACTCCTGTTGTTGCTGGAGGGGGGAGGGATGTATACTGCCACCAGCAAAATGGCAGAAAACTCCCTGGGCAGGTAGAATGGCCGGCATCTGATGATCAAGAGCTCCACCAGAGGAGAGCAGTGTGTGCAGAGACCACAGCAGCATCGCGGCACCAAGCGTCCCTGATGTAAACAGAGTCCCCTGCCGCGGGCCTTCCCCCCCTCAATGAGCGCTCTGTCAACCCGGTAACATGTTAGCCGGTCCAGCTGAATGGCACATTCCTGGTTGCCGTTGGTGAACCATGTTTCCACAAACACAAAGACACAACACTCATCCACAGACAGATCCACAGATTGTGGAACTAGCAGTAGGAGGCGGCCCTGACCAAGCTGTCATCCCTTTTATAGGATCCTCATTGGACGCACCCTGAAGTCGCTGCCCGCCGCTCCCCATCAGCTGCATGCCACTCAAAAAAACTGTCTAGAGTGGGAAGACAATTTCACCTCAGGGAAAATCAAATACATTTCATTTCAGAAACAGACTGAGGGCGAATGCAGAATTTAACAACACATGGACTGTTAAACATTTCTCTTTTGAGGGCGAGGGTAAAGCCTTGACTGGAGATTGACAAATGTAATGAGTCACAAATGCTAATATCCATTTTGTTTTCCAATGTTATGGGAAATTTGTTTGAATAAACTACATTTATTGCAAAATTGATTTACTGATTCAGAACAACAGACACCTGCCACTTGACAGAACCATTTGCCATTTACTGCTTTCTATTATGAATTTAATATTACACTGAATTGACTTCAACCTTTTGACCCAGCCCTTGACAATATTTTTGGTTCAATAATTATTATTTTATATTTCACAAAAGATAAATCAAATTTAGCAGCAGCAGCCATAGACAGCCATCAGGACCCAAAACAACCCCCCAGAGCAGAGGAATCAGGAGGCAGATATAGGCTGTGATCTAGGCGACCCACCCTCCTCATCAGTCTTCATTGGGGAGACACCTGCAGAAAATCACTGACAAGACCTGGTAGCCTGTGTAATTAAAGGGGTGTGGTTCTGTGTGATTTAAATCATTTACATCATATCTGTTAATTATTCTTTCGTTTCGGCACACAACTTCAACTTTTAACTCAGTTGTAGAAACCAGAGTTTAAAGGGCATCTCTCAGCAAGAAATAAGAAGCTTTTAAAGAAGCATTATGGGTAGTTTGGAAAGTTGTCTGACTAAAAATGTGTACTTTTTGACAATCATTGATAAATATTAGCTCTAATCCCAATTTGGCAACGGAGCAAACAGAAAATCCAGCAGCTAATTCTGGGTTTACATTCCTGCCAGAGCTGTACAAAGATTTTTAAAGAAAAATATATTGGAGGCTTCTTTCACCTCGTTGGGAGCGATTAGCTCCACCTGTAATGTTCTCCTCAGCTGGTGGTGATCAGCCTGGGATGGGAGGAGATATAAGGTGTTTGGTTTCCTGATAGACTCCAGAGAGTCAACACCATCAGTTGGCTTTTCTGTGTTTCTGTTTGGGTGGGATGTTGAGCTGTAGTATGGGTTAAGCTTTATCTGGTCAATGAAGTGGCATTTAAAGCTTTCATTCAATTGGTTCATTCAGGTGCAACACTTCCTGGATCAGGTCTTCCGTGATTTCTTTGACGATATTTCACCTGCTTTCATAAACACCAAGTTAGTAGTAACAACACAAAGATACTAACTTGACTGGGGATAGGCATTTTTCTGTCCCTCCCAGTATTGAAGAGGGTCCCCCAGCCTCAATATTTATCTCCATGAAGAAAGAAGCACAAGTAATCCCCTAAATATGCAAACCTAAATACTGTGCACAACACACATCAAAGATCTGTGGGCATGTAATTTTAATACAGTGGGATTGAGTGATTGACAGCTATGCCAAAGTTCTCCCCAATGAGCAACTTGTAGGAGATGGATTTACTTTATTAATCCCGGAGAAAATTGCACATTAATCTGAGGAAATTGCACAGGGGAGCAGTGCCTTACTGAAGGGCACCTCAGGAAGTGAACTGACACCTTCCACTGCCAGCTCACACAAGTGGGTCTTGAACCAGTGACCTTCTGGTCCCCAGTGTAACATTAATAGACTGAGCTACTTCCACCCCCACAAATGTAGCATTGGACCACCACGATTCACATTAGTTTGTCTGCCTGACTGTCTTCCAGGCGACACCACAGGTTGTTACCTAAGAAATGTTCAACAGTTCATAAATGCAACTCAAATGGAATTATTGTACCGTGGGAAACCGCCTCAACAGTTTCTTGCATTGAATGCTGTGGTGGTGGCCATCATTGTGGAAGCACATTCTGCTTCACTTGCTCTTGCAGGGCTTATAAACCTGATTTTTTTTTCTGAGCCTTGAGTTCGGTAGTGTCACAAGGCACACTGCTCAAGGAATTGTATTCTATCCAGCTCAAGAGAATCCTCAGATACTTGCGCATTGGTTTCCTTAATTTTTTAAAATTTATTCAGTGAGCACAATGATCCACCCTAGTTGGCAGAGGTATAACCTTTGAGCCAGACAACCACCGAGCTCTCAAGAGAAAAGGGTATCATTAAAGGGTCTTAAGACAAGCACTTGGAAATTATGCTATTAAGAAATAGGTGAGAACCGAGACAAAGCTGCACACACCGACTCTTTGCTCAGTCTTTGCAGAGAATAACTGTCTGACAGAGAATAACTGTACACCTATGACCTCCTGTGCTGACTGACCCTTTCCAGAGCCTCCCTATCAGCCTGAGAGCAGCTCTTGAACCACACCAGCATATTGTTGGTGAGGATGCTCTCTAAAGAACACCTGTAGGACAGCAGCAGGTCCTGGGACACGTTGACTAATTTATTTTATATACTCTATTAATCCCCAAAGGGAAATTAGTGGCACACTGTAGTTGGTCAATTCAAATCAAGTCACATGCATATATTAGTGTGTACGGTCCCTGAACAACAAACACACACACACACCAGGGGCCTGTATGCATGGAGAGGGAGGTAGAGTGGTGGGCAGCTCCTGCTTGGTACACCCCAAATGAGTAACTTGTAAGGGGGACGGCGCCTTGCTCAAGGGCACCTCAACAGTGCTCTGGAGGTGAGCTGGCACCTCCCACTGTCAGCTCATCTGCTTTTTTTTTTTTTTTTTGGTAGTTCTATTCCCTCACCTGCCCAATCTCAGATCATTGGACTGCCGCCCCCTGGTGTTTCCGCCCGGTTCTTAGGGACTTTAGACAGTATAGGCGCCGTTGTCCCTTCCATGAGGGCATTGGTGTTGGTGCCTGAGATGTACAGTACGTTCCCAGGAACTGGAAGTCACTGACCTGTTCCAGGTCCCCTCAGATTAGAAGTAGGGATCCTCCTGAAGTCCAGCACCATCTGCTTAGTTTTGGAGTTCAGTGCCAGGTTGTTGAGGGAGCACCAGGTGGAGGTTCAGGACCTCCTCCCTGTAGACTGATTTGTTGCCATTTTTAATCAGCCCCACAACAGTAATGTCGTCAGATATTTCACAAGGAAGTTGCTTCTGTTGGTTTGGGCGCAGTCATGGGTTTACAGCATTGGACTGAGCTCACAGCCAGGGTTGAGGAGTAGTCCCCCCAGTCTGACTGACTGCGGTTCATGAGAAGGCTCTCGATCCATACACAGACCACGCAGTTTGGACAACAGTCTGCTCGGAATAGGTTTTAAAGGCAGAGCTGAAGTCCATGACTAACATTCCCTTATAGCTGCCTGGGTGTTCATACTGTGTGGACGGCCGTGCTGATTGCATCACCAGTGGACCTGTTGGCTCTAAGCAAACTGGTGCTGATCAAAGCTGAGAGGCAGCAGAGATTATGTGCCTCAGAACCAGCCTCTCAAAGCACTTCGTCACTGTAGATTTTTAGAGCTACAGGTCTGTAGTCGTTCAGGCTGATTTTACTTCTTTGAGATGGTTAGGATGGTGGCAGATTTTCAGGCAACTGAGGACCGTACAGGTGGCCAGTGAGAGGTCAAAGACGGAGATCCAAAAGCTGTTTAAACACTAGAACTCCTATGGCCGAGCCATTTGGTTCAAAGGGTGCTCATTCACTACAACCGAGCCGACTGGCAAAAAGGTTTTTATCGACACCTTTAATCACCTGTGAACGGTCGCTATTATTTGAACGAGGACATATTGACCTGAATAACTGAGAACCTACACAAGCGTCTTAGGAAGAGATCAATACACAAGGGTTTTTTCCTTTACTTTTCCTTTTATTTATCGATAACAGAAAAACAACAGAACTCTCTAGAGCAAGCACAAGTGACTGTGGCGGTCGAAAAAACGCCCTCATTGAGGAAGAAACTATACCTTGACTGGGTTGGAAAGGAAATATACTTGTGTGTGTGTGTGTGTATGCTACTCTGGCGATTGAGTAGACTGTATCACAGCGCTGGCACTCCCACGGCACCACCTTTTTTACCTGATCCACATGCGTATTTACAGTATAACACTGAATACATCGTAGGGTGGAGTGGTTGTTTTTACATTAAATGTTCACCTGAGAGCAAGCTCTTTTCTCAGGGCCAGGTGAGGGAGGTTGTGGCCGAAGCAATTGTTCATCTTGTGCCTTTTTTGCACCAATATGAGTGCGCCAACTCCTTTTGCCAACTTCTTCAGGAAGTCCCAGTCTCTCCTTCCTCCCAGTGCATGCTCCAGTATGTACTGGATGCTGCCATGTCAATCATATTGTAAAACACAGCCACTGGCCAGCGCCGTGTTCCTGTGCGCACAGTATACTCCCGCACCATTGGTCCATCACATCAACACCACATTTTGTTTTGTTGTACAGGGTGACAGTGTTTGGCTTCTTCTTTGGTTCAGACAGAGAATACCACATTTTGTGCATGCTGCTCAGAATTTATACGGTCTTCTTCCTTTTTGCCTCAGACTGTGAGCGTGGCACCAGTGGTTGAAAACACCTAATAAAAAAAATAACTTATATTTAATGTTTTTATTATTTTCATAGCACTTTTAGAACCATACAATCATAGAACCACATGAAAGACCTGCCACATACTTGAGTGGTGAATACTTTATGGTACATCTATTTAGTTGATCCTGGAATTTCCTGTCGAATCTTGCTGACTGTGACGAGAATGGTGGTTTTCCGGGCAAGCAGTCGTTGTGAAAGTGATGTGAAAAAGTTGGCCATTGTCACATTTCTTCCCTTGTCCATGAATGGCTCCATCAGCCTCATCATTACGTTCTCAGACAGTCTCTCCCCACTGGGCCGACTTGGGTCCTTTCCGAAATATGGGATAGCGTTGCAGATGTAATTGGTTTTCAAGTCACAAGCCACCCAAAACTTTATCCCAAACTTGTCCAGTTTCGAGGCGATGTACTGAAGAAAATAGCAGCGAGTCTTGGATGGAAACAGCTGTTCGTCAATGGTGATGTGTCGACCGGGTGTGTAGGACTTGATGAAATTACCAACAAATGATCCCCACACACTGGAAATTTCAGCAAACCGGTCTGTCTTTGCCCGCTCACTGCGGGTCGACCCATCATCAAACCAAGTGTTTCATGATGTCCTGGAAGCGGTCTCGGGACATACTTTCAGGAATCTGCACGCTTGACCTGTCTGCTGCCCAGTAATCAGGCAATGCTGGAGGCTTGATCAGCCCATGCATGATGACAATAGAAATGAAAGCCATGAGTTCAGGGACACTCATGAACCACTCCACATTCCCTGTGTGTCGTGCATGTTCAATTGTCCATTCTTGAATGGTTCGAAGCATTTGAAGCAAGATGAAAGTCAGGAAGCTCTGAAGGCGACTGGTGCAACTTCTTGCCTGAGCTGTTGGCTCTCCCTCTGCACTGTATGCCTCTATGGGGTCGAAATTGAGAGGCATTCCAACCTCTTCCTCACGCCACCCTGTGCCGTCTGTTCCCATGTGTGTTGGACCAGTCCCCAACCGACTTGTTTTTGGGTTGAGGAGCAGTCTCCTCATCTGCAGTGTGAACAAATTCAAATTATGAGCAATGGGAAAGTCAAGCAATATCAGACATGCATGCTTATATATACAGTATATACTGTACGTTTGTAATCTGCAATGAAATCTAACCTGAAGACAGCTCAGGGTTCGAACCCGATTGAAGGTCCGAGTTTTCTCCGTCCGAATCGGAAGGGTTGATGTCGCCTAGGATCATTTCCAATACCTGCAGAGACGAATCGACACTCGATTGCTGGGAGAGGGGCCTTGCGGAACAGGGTGCTGAAGTAAAAGCTACTATGACTACTATGTATTTATATCCACCACGGCACAAAATCTTCCCCCATCTGAAATCAATAGGCTATTTGACAAAGGCAAAGTAGACGATGGCCGCAATTCCGATGAGACATGGGCTATTCAGTACCATGCTTACTAAACAATTAGAATCTGCATTTCTATTGAGTGGAGCTTACGATGGGATGTGGCCAAATAATTGCCGTGCTTCTAAACAATGGAAATGTACAGTATCTCTTGTTCTGGGCCATCAGGCCTTTGCTTTCAGATCAATTTGTCTCTTCTGGTCTCTGAGCCCTACCTCCACCCCCGACACTAGCCAGGGCCCAGAGAGAATACACAAGTCTGAGGTGTGCCACCCCCCTGCCTCCCTGTTGCCTGCTGTTTCAGGTGTCAACCACATTTGCAAATGAATTGTAGCATACTAGGCACCTTTGGCTAGCAGTGACTTGGCTCTTGAAAGTTCAGAAAAGGCCAGGAGTTCTAGTGTTATGTCAATCTACTGGACGTTAAAGTTCTTGAAGACGTTTCGTCTCTCATCCAAGAGACTTCTTCAGTTCAGGTGGTGGGTGATCATGTCCCAGGTTATAAACCCTGTGGGGTGTGGTCAGTGCTATTCACATTCCAACGCCCATTGTTGAAACCCGTCTGACTCCCCGATTGTTGGTGGGGGTGTCAAAGGGGGGTTTCTGAGATGTGAGTTTCAGCTTTGCCTGCTAACTAGGGTCATTAGCATGAGACCCATCACCCTGGTTAATTTGCTGGGAATCTTTTTGGGAGTTCTGAAAGGACATGTGTTTTGTGAAAATTTGTATACAGCTCCGCGGAGGTAGGTACACAAAAAATTCACACAATACCGTATTGACCCGAATATAAGAAGGTGTTTTTTGCATTAATTTAAGACTGAAAAAGAGGGGTCCTCTTACATTCGGGGTCTAGACATTATACCCATTTGCAACGCTAGATGGCGCCAGATATCTTTAAAGCGAATGCTGACCTTAATTCCCCAGGCCAAAGCAACCCCTGTCACGAAGAAGAAAAATAAAAATAGCGGTAAGAAAACAAGAGAGCTAACAGAAAATGGAGAAATGTAGCGACAATCTGGAGAAAAGTGGGTCGGTTCTCGGATGGTAGCAAGGTTGGCACCAACCTTTCATTTACAAATGTGATTTGCACTTTAGTTAACATATTTAAATGTTCGGATATTAAGATGTGATAGACGGTTTTTGTTTGATTTGAATGAGGCAAAATAACTTGCTTTTTCTCTCGAATATATTATCATTTGTTTCAGGTGTACTGTAATTATTTTCTGTATAAAAATTAAATTTGGTGTTCAAAAAAATCTTTTTTCAAACTTGAGTCTTAAAAAATAGGGGGTCGTCTTATATTTGGGCCGATACGGTAAATCAAGACTTCTATGATACTAGAGTAAATGAGTCGTTTATTCCCCGCAGAGCATAGCAATATACAAACAATTCTTTGGTTGAGCTACAGCAATTATATGCTGTCGTTCCAAATATGCTTCGCCTCTTACCGTGACACATGGGCTGGAGAGCCTACAACCCAGGCAGAGTAGCATCAACCAAGCTGGGCGTCTGTACGTAACCCGCAGCTGACTATGACTCGGAGCAGGAAACTCCGCCTTTATACTTTTGAAGAAGCAAGGCCTGCATAAGAGCAAGGAGGGCCAGTCCCATCTCGCAGGCACCCCCTTCCCTTCGGTGGCACCCTACTGCCGGGAAAAACGGGTTCATCAGGCAGTGTGGGAGACTCTCGCTTCACCTTGGAATGTTCCTAAAACAACTTGTGTTTTGTGAAAAACTAATAAATAGGTTCGTAGGAGGTGGGTACACAGAAAACTCACTCACACAATGAATCAAACCACTCCTCTAGGGCTATAACGAATGTGTGATTTATTACACGCAGAGAATAGAAATGCTAAGAAACAATAAGTCAAAAGACCTCTATGATGCTAGACTAAATGTGTCGTTTAGTCCCCGCAGCGCATAGCAATGCAAACAAACAATTCTATGATGCAATTCTAAGATGGCGCTGCACTAGTGGCGACTGATTACGGCAGCTCTCCCACACCGGTCTTGTTTCCTCTTTCTAATTGTTTTTTTTTTTCTTACCTCTTTTTTTCAATTTATTTTAAGTAACTAAGTAGTGTGCCATGGAGACCAAGTTTGTTGTACTTGCGTTGGTCTTCATGCTATTTTTTACATTGGTCACGACCGTGTCTGTGGACCCCATACGCAGCCAGGGCCCTATTGTTTACAGTAGGGATCAGCTGTTGGCGCTCCGTGGCAACGCGGTGCTGCCCCAGGAGAAACCCGACATCCCCCGGGAGCTGAGGAGGAGGAAGCGGGGGAAACGTGCCGGAGTTGCACGCCGGGCCAGGAGGAGGAAATTCAGACCTGTCCTCCCGTCCATCATCATGGGGAATGTACGTTCTCTCCCCAACAAGATGGATGAGCTGGCGGCGGTGACCCGGCATCAGAGGGACTTCCACGAGTGCAGCGTCATGGTGTTCACGGAGACATGGCTGAGCGCGGCGATTCCAGACACGGCCGTTCATCTGGACGGGTTCAATCTGGTGCGGGCGGACAGGACGAGGGAGAGTGGAAAGAGGAAAGGAGGAGGGCTGGCAGTGTTCGGGAATGATCAGTGGTGTAACCCTGGACACATCACTGTGAAGGAGCGGCACTGCTGTCGGGACATTGAACTGTTGGCGGTCGGCGTGCGGCCGTATTATCTGCCGCGGGAGTTCTCACACGCCATTGTGATAGCTGCGTATGTCCCCCCCTCTGCCGACGCGGACGCAGCCTGCGACGTCCTCCTCTCCCTAACGAGCAGGCTGCAGACGCAGCACCCACAGGCCCTCATCCTCATCTCTGGAGACTTTAATCACGCCCCCCCGTCCTCCACTCTGCCCACCTTCACCCAGTATGTTACTTGCTTCACCAGAGACAGTAAAATACTGGACTTATGCTATGCCAACACCAAGGAGGCATACACATCATCACCCCTCCCCCCCCTGGGAAGAGCAGACCACAACCTGGTTCATCTCCTGCCCGTCTACAAGCCTCTTGTGGAAAGGCAACCAGCTGTGTCCCGCACTGTGAGGAGATGGTCCGACGAGGCTGAAGATGCTTTGAAGGACTGTTTCCACAGAACAGAGTGGGATCTATTCTGCGATTCTCATGGGGAGGACATTGACGGTCTCACAAACACCGTCACAGATTACATTAACTTCTATGTGGATAACACCGTACCCACCAGGTCTGTACGGTGTTATCCCAACAACAAACCCTGGATCACCCCGGACATTAAGGCCCTTCTTAAGGAGAAGAAAAGGGCCTTTAAATCTGGAAACAAGGACGAGCTGAAGGCTGTCCAGAGGGAGCTGAGGAGGAAAACCAGAGAGGGGAAGAACATGTACAGGAGGAAGATGGAGGACCAGCTGCAGCAGAACGTCAGCGAGGTGTGGAGGGGCCTGAAGACCATCTCAGGCCATAAAGGTCCCGACCGCCAGGTCACTGGGGACCAGAAGTGGGCAGATAACCTAAACAAATTTTTCAATAGATTTGATCAGGCATCCACGCCCCCCCCCTCCTCCTCCTCCCACCCTACCCCTGCCCCTCTCCAGCACCACCACAGCTCCTCCCCCTCCCCCTCTACAACAATCAGCTCACGGCCACCACCGATTGCTCAGGTCATGTTACAACCACCCTGCTTGGTTCCCGTGCCCAAGACCCCGCATCCCAAGGACCTAAACAGCTACAGGCCGGTGGCACTAACGTCTCACCTGATGAAGACCCTGGAGCGTTTGGTCCTCTGTCATCTCCGCCCCCTGGTGAGCCCATCACTGGACCCACTCCAGTTTGCTTACCAGCCTGCCATCGGGGTGGATGACGCCGTCATTTTCCTCCTAGACCGAGCACTGTCCCACTTGGAGAGGCCTGGGAGCACTGTGAGAATCATGTTTTTTGATTTCTCCAGTGCTTTCAATACGATACAACCAGCACTGTTGAGGGACAAGCTGGAGATCACTGGGTTGGACCACCACCTCACGGACTGGATATTGGACTATTTGACCAATCGTCTGCAGTTCGTGAGGACCCGGGACTGTGTGTCGAACACAGTTGTCTGCAGCACAAGGGCACCTCAGGGAACGGTTCTGGCTCCGTTCCTGTTCACCCTGTACACTGCAGACTTCTCCTACAACTCCCCCACATGTCACCTGCAGAAGTTCTCTGACGACTCTGCAATCGTCGGCCTCATCACCGATGGGGACGATAGAGAGTACAGAGAACTGACTCAGGACTTTGTGGACTGGTGCCAGCGGAACCGCCTCCAGATCAACGCGGGTAAAACCAAGGAGCTGGTGGTGGATTTCCGCAGGCGATCACTCTGCCCGGTTACACCGGTGAATATCCAGGGTACGGACATTGAGGTGGTGTCCTCGTACAAGTACCTGGGTGTTCACCTCAACAATAAACTGGACTGGAGCACCAACACCCACTCTTTGTATAAAAAGGGTCAGAGCAGACTCTATCTGCTCCGGAGGCTGAGGTCTTTTGGAGTGCGGGGGTCGCTCCTAAAGACCTTTTATGACACGGTTGTAGCCTCAGCTATTTTTCATGGGGTGGTCTGCTGGGGCAGCAGCATCACTGCGGCCGACAGGAAGAGACTGGACAGGCTGATTAAGAAGGCGGGTTCTGTCCTAGGATGCTCCCTGGACTCAGTGGGGGTGGTGGTGGAGAGGAGGATGACAAACAAGCTGTCATCAATGATGAAGAACCACTCCCACCCTCTACAGGGCACACTGACATCACTGGAGAGCTCCTTCAGCGATAGGTTGCTTCACCCGAGATGCGTGAGGGAACGCTATCGCAGGTCCTTCCTGCCCACGGCTGTCAGGCTGTACAACCAGCAGTCCTCCCAGCAGACCACTCAAAGAACTCAGGGAACTACAAGAACTCACCAAATTCAAAGAACACAACGTTCTAATTCTGGATGAGCAATGTAAACATCAGCCTGTAGTGTATATTCTTTCTTTTTTTTGGTGTGTGAATATAATGTACATTCAGATAATATGATATATGTTAATATGTTCCCAATATGTGAATATGTAAATTTCATATGTTGCAGATGTTAATATGTATATTATTTAACTATTTATGTTTGACCCCCCCCCCCCTGCTGCCACGATCGCACAAATTTCCCCACTGTGGGACAATAAAGGTATTATTATTATTATTATTATAATAAACTGGTATTTTAATTCCCCACAGAGCACAGAAACAATTCTATGATGCTAGAATAAACTGGTAGTTTCATTCCCCACAGAGCATAGTAATAAACAAACAAATATTTGGTTGAGCTAAGGCAATATATGGTGGCATTCCAAATATGCTTCGCCTCTTACCTTGACACAGGGAAGGAGAGCCCACAACCCAGGCAGAGTAGCTTCAACCAGGCTGGGCGTCCGTAGGTAACTCGCAGCTGACTCTATCCGGAGTATGAAACTCCTCACCTTTTATACCCTTTGAAGGAACAAGGCCTGCATGTGAGCAGGAATGGCCAGTTCCAGCTCGCAGGCAGCCCTCCCTTTGCTGGTACCCCCAACTGAGGGAAAACATCCTTATCTTTTGGGAATGCAGTGTAGGGACCTTTCACGCACTCGTAACCAATCTTTATCAGGAGACCTTACACCTTTGGAATGCACCAAACCTATCACACCAAAACTAAGAAAACTGAGATCTTTATTACACCTTGGAATGTAGTTGCGTTTGCACTACTTCTGAGAATGCAGTTTTAGGGCTTTCACGCACCCGTAAAACATCTTTCCATCTCCTCTCCATCGGTTCTCCTTTGAGACAGGTACTGGGTCTGCTGTGACCTTTGTCCAAACAAACTAAGATGTGACTTAGCCCAGCAGTTGCATGGAGAGGTTTTGAAGCAAGTTCTCAGTAATGACATGATAAGAGTCAAATCAGGACACACACAATAGAAATTTCCATTACACTCCACCCCTTGGCCTGATTTTGACTCTTCATTCATAGTTCAATCAGGACATTTCTATTAAACTCCACCCCTTGGCCTGTCATCTTAATGTGGTGAGCTATAACTACTGAAGTGTAGACAAGAACAATGTGTTTTGAGCGGGAACAATGGAAGCTAACCTTCCCTATGAGCCCTAGGGACTCAGCAAAGCTTAATTATCGGGGTCTGTGGTAGCTAAAACAATATTACCAACCCTTTTACCTCCACAGCCCTCACATCAGCAATGAGCACAGAATTAACAATAAAACAAGTCCTTGAATGTGAATTGTAGACCCTGACTAAAGCTGGCCCCCCTTTCCAGCAGAGGAATGGATGATGCCAGCGATGTTTCCCATGTTGGAGTCGGGCGCCAATAGGGCCTCCCGCTCTGCCTTCTGAAATGACGGGGGCATTTCCAGTCTGCCCACCGCCCGATCGATGCTTCTCTATTTCTCCGTTGGGGACTCACACCAAAACAACCGATGTCCTCAATGACTCAACACATGATGTCCTCAGTTGAGGCCATTGCCTTTGTTGGTTCCTTAGCCGAGGAACTCTCTGGGGTTGCAAGAGCTGCAACCTCTGTTTCCAGATCAGGGTCTGGAGTGGCACCTTCACTAGCTGGTGGAGGGAGAGCAGATCCTGGGTCTGATCTGGCTGGTCTGGTAGATGAGATGTGGAACCACGTGTCCCCCTTTTCTAGCAACCGGACTGCAATTCCAGTTTGCTCGGTGACTTGGTTGGGACCTGTCCACCTGAAATTTGATTTTTCATTTTATACTCATCTGGAACTCCACATGGGATGCCAATAGCATCGGTGTAGACTGGGCTGTCCTCCGGTTTCATGGTGTATGAGTTCCGTTGTGGCCATGTCGTCACTTCAGCCTCGAACATTTCAAGTTTCAAGTTTATTTATTTTTATATAGCCCAGATTCACAAACAATGTCTCAAAGGGCTTTACAATCTGCACATGGACGATATCCCTCTGACCTTTGTGCACTGCAAGCAGTGCGACCCTCGCATCGGATAAGGAACAACTCCCCCCAAAAACCCTTTTAACAGGGGAAAAAATGGATGGGAGAAACCTCAGGAAGACTGCAGAGGAGGGACCCCTCTTCCAGGAGTGGACAGACGAAGCAATAGATACCGCATGTACAGATTAACACAATAATAACAGTAACAATAAATGTATAACAAAGGCGTGCCGATCCATCCAGTAGAGCGAGTCACCACCAGCCGATGAAGCACACAGAGGTCACCGATTGCCGAGGATCCACCACTCTGAGGACAGACCAGACAGTGCCTAAGTCATTGAGCTCAAAAAAGTTAAAGTCAAGGTTACTCTGGCAAAACCCCAAAACCACAGCAGAACCAAATGAGGCAGAACCAGCACTCCCCTAGTGGATGGTGAAACAGGACCACTGTACAGCTTGTGCTATCGCCAGCCATGGAAGCAGACAGAGGTAGCCGATAGCCGATGATCCACCACACAGAGGCCTGTGAGAGAGAGCAGCAGAAGAAAGGAGAGAGACAGAGAGAACAGGGGGAGAGTGGTGCTAGAGGGACAAGAATAGCAGAGGATTAATGGGAGGCAGGGGCCTAACTAAGAAATCCTATGACTCGTCGGCAGGACTAGGCTAAACCTAAACATTGAGACCGCCATCCCCGATATTACTTATGTTAGGTCGAACAGATATGTTTTGAGTCTAGATTTAAAGACATTTACAGATTCAGACTGTCTAATATTTATAGGGAGGTTATTCCACAAGAAAGGGGCACGATAGGAGAAGGCCCTCCGGCCAGCTGACTTCTTTTTAACTCTAGGAACACACAAGAGACCTGTATTCTGAGAGCGGAGAGCCCTAATCGGCGTGTAAGGTTTAACAAGATCAGACAGATAGGTTGGAGCAAGCCCATTAATGCTTTTGTATGTCAATAACAGTACCTTAAAATCGGACCTAACATGAATCGGGAGCCAATGTAATGCAGCTAATACTGGGGTGATATGATCAAATTTCCTAGTTTTAGTTCTTGCTGCTGTGTTCTGAACCATCTGAAAGCTCCTCGTACTAGACCGAGGCAACCCCGATAACAAAACATTAAAATAAGTCTAGAGGACACAAAGGCTTATCTATGAATCAAAATTTCTGCAACAGCCATGGCTAGAGAGGACCTAATTTTGGAAATATTACGTAGATGAAAGAAGGTGATCTTTGTCACCTCTTTAATATGCTTGTCAAAGGCAAGAGTTGAATCTAACATTACTCCAAGGTTCTTGACTGTTGAACTATGGGTTATAAGACAGTTATCTACAGATATTGTTAGGTGTTGAAATTGGTTTCTATGTTGCGCAGGGCCAATGATTAACATTTCAGTTTTGTCTGGGTTTAGGAGCAAGAAATTACTGGACATCCAACTATTCACAGCAGAAAGACATGTCTCTAGTTTAATCAATTCAGATCGATCATCTGCTTTTATGGGCATATAAAGTTGTGTGTCATCCGCATAACAGTGGAAACTTATTCCAAAGCTGCGTATAATTTGACCAAGAGGTGCAACATACAGGGAGAATAATAGAGGACCAAGGACAGACCCCTGAGGTACGCCATATTTGACGTCGGAGAAGGCAGAAGTTTTATTATTGTAGGAGACACATTGTGTCCTATCAGATAAGATTTTAACCAAGCAAGAGTTAACTCACTGACACCAAACTGTCTCTCCAGTCGGTCAAGGAGTATACAGTGATCTATAGTATCAAACGCTGCACTAGGATCCAAAAGAAGAACAGAAGTGGTATCAGAGTCCAGATTTAATAGATCATTCACAACTTTGGTAAGTGCTGTTTCAGTGGAATGGCGGGCCCGAAAAGCTGATTGGAATGGTTCGAAAAGACCGCTTAATGATAAATAATCTAAGAGCTGTTGCGATACTACCCTTTCTAGTATTTTAGATAAGAATGGAAGGTTAGAAACTGGTCTATAATTATTTAAAGACTCTTGGTCGAGATGTGGCTTTTTAAGCAGAGGTTTAACCACGGCCGCTTTAAAGCTAATGGGAACAACACCAGTTGCAAGAGAAAGATTAACTACCTTTAACTAATTTAGCAGGGAGAGGGTCTAAGAGGCATGTAGTAGGTTTGGAGAATGAGACCAACTTCGATAATTCTACCAGAGAGACATTCTCAAAGTGTGTTAAAGAGAGAAGTTGGGTTTTAACACCCAGAGAAGGAACCACATCAAATTTTGATCCAGGTGAAGCTGAAGAAGTAACTTCATGTCTAATGTTATCAATTTTACGGCAGAAAAAATCTTGGAAATCATCAGCCGCCAATAACAAGCTGCTTGCCGTTGGCTGTTTCTGGGTCAATCTGGCTACAGTATTAAACAGAAATCGAGGATTGTGTTTATTTTTACTTATTAATCTGGAGAAATAGGCAGCTTTAGCGGTGGACAGAGCACGTTTGTAATTTAAGACACACTCGTGCCAAGAGATGTAGCATGATTTAGATTTAGATTTACGCCACCTGCGCTCTAAACTCCTACAGGCCCGTCTGAGAGCGCGCGTCTCCTCGTTAAACCATGGTGTAGACCTGCGCACCCCTATGGTTTTAGTTTTTAGAGGTGCAACTGAGTCCAACAGACTAGAAAGAGCTGAGTTTAGATCACTAGTGTAATTTTCGATTGATCCTGTTGCTACAGTAAAAGGAGTCAATACCTCAGGTAGAAGCTCACTAAGTTTAGATACCGTTGACAAGCCGATATGGCGAGTAGTGACTAAATCAGGAGTAATGCTATTTTGACAAGTAAAGGCTGCTTTAAAAGTAATAAGAAAATGGTCAGATATCACTGACGTAAGAGGAGAGTCAAGTCACAGCAACATTTATACCACGCGATAGAATCAGATCTAGGGTATTACCACTGGAATGAGTTGCTTCATGAACCCACTGAGTGAAACCTAACATGTCCAGGAGGGTTAGGAAAGCTTTACACAACGGATCACTAGGGTTATTTAAATGAATGTTAAAATCACCTGTCACCATAACCTCATCAGATTGAGTAATTAGATCCGAAAGGAATTCACCAAATTCTTCTAAGAATAAAGAATAGGGACCAGGCGGTCTAGACTACTACAAGATAAAGCCTGCTGTTTACAGCTGTAGGCGACGACATTTAAATCTAAGTGAGAAATAAGAGACACAATTGCACATCTCTCTACCCCATTTGGGGCAAGGAATCATTTTTGTCTTGGTGTTTGCTTGCAGTGGAGGTTTAGCAAGCACTCAATTTCTTTTGCCATTTTTCATAGTCTCGACGTCTCATGCTCCACTCTTTCTTCTCTTCCTGCTGGAGTTGGCCTGTTCCTGAATGGATTGTCACCCTTGTTTTCAAATGAGATCGAATTTCAGGGGCTCGGCCTTCATCCTACATATCAAGCAGTAAATCGGTCAAGTCGGGGTAAAGGTGCACTTTACGCTTGCCCTTATTTTTCCCCTTCTTCCGTTTAGGAGCTGTGGCTTTAGCGATTCTCACTAACCTGTGGTTTGAATCTGACTCCTCCTTTGAATCTGAATCCTCTGACTCCTCCCTTTTCATGACGGGACCGGTTCCGGTCCTCCATGGGAGGAGTGGAGGGAGTTAGAAGAAGAAGTTACCGTGGTTAACTCCTTTAGGGATTTCAAAAGCTGCCCGAACTGATTCATTTCCATCATGCAATGTACTTTTAACCCTTTTTTAGCATAGCGTTTCCTCAACTCATTTGTAGGGAGTCCATCTACCTCTGAGGCGGGGACTCCCGATCTTATCAACGCCTTCCACAGATCCCGTCTAGACGGGCCGGACATGGGGGCTCTCAGAGCACGCACAGGCAGCTCCCGCTCGGACGCGCCGTCTGTCTTCTCGGTATCTAACAGGAGCCTGGTCCCAGTCTCCTAACGACCCAAGTTCCGCCATCATTCCCCGAATCTCACCCATGGGGCGATCGGGTGATCCCAACATGAGGGACAAAACCAAAGACTTGTATGGGGGGGGTGAGGTCTTTATCATCATATCCCTCACCGTTTTGGGGACAGCTAAAGCAGTTACGTCATCCACCATTCCCACCATTAATGCCTCCCGCACACAGAGCCTCAATAATCGTTGCATTCCCTCACGGATGGTATGCCACATTCGGTCTAGCGGAGGCCAGTCCGAGGGCAGGGGGTGCTGTTCGCGGATAGCAACCGCGTACAGAGCAAGAACTGTCGTCATATCTGCTCCGCGATCGCTTACTAGCTGTCGATACGAAGCAACCCCGCAAATCTCATCCCGTCCCCCTCGTCTATTTCCGCTTGTGACCCCCCTTCATCCAACAAGCGCCTTAGCCACAAGTCTAGCGGCTCGTCCGGCTTCTGCCTGAAACGAGACGTTAAATGAACCACCTCCTCGGAGGTGTAATCCTCCAAGGTTCGCGAAATTTCGGGGTCTGGCTGCGGCTGGGGTTCATCAACCATGACAGCCTGACCATGCTCATCTACCATTAGCCTGCCCGCCCCGTCTATCGCCTGCCGACGCACCGGAGGAATCATCCGCTGCATCTGCCTCAGTCGGACCACCGGGTTCGCACGGAGCGGCGGATGTTCGGGGGCTGGACTGATCCACTCCCCGTCATCAGAATCATCCCAGACATTTCCGTCCCATGTCTCCAGATCCCAGGCGACCGGATCACCATCTATCACCCGAGACACGAACGACCGTATTTGGGTGGTCTCAGCATGGCGTGGCAGTTTATGCCGTCGTCGGCGATTTACTTTGGACACATGCGTGACCGCACGGTCCGTCAGCTTTGCCGATTTGTCGTATTTGCATTGCAAAGCAGTCAATTGCTGGCGCAACTAAGCGTTCACATCACTCTGCTGCCGCCAAGCCTCGGCGCAGATCCACATGCGCCGCTGAACTCCCCCCAGGGGAGTCGTGGATGAAACCGGGACACCCTGTAGTACGTTAACTAGACGCCACCGAACCATCCTTCACCAAGTCAGCCGACGGCTCGGGCCGACCACCACCATCTCGCAAACACAATGCCAATTCTTTCCAAGGCGCATCTTCCAAGCCGGGAACAAGAATCTCTCTCTCCCTGCCTCTGGAACCTCCTTGGAGCGCTTCCAAAACTTTTTAAACATGGTTTTCTGTGTATATCCTCCAACCTTCAAAAGTCCAATTTTGCTATTAAAATTGCTTATAAGGATCTTGTTCGTGAAAAACTTTAATAAATAGGTTCGTAGGAGGTGGGTACACAGAAAACTCACTCACACAATGAATCAAACCACTCCTCTAGGGCTATAATGAATGTGTGATTTAGAAATACTAAGAAACAATAAGTACAAACAATAAGTCAAAAGACCTCTATGATGCTAGAATAAACTGGTAGTTTCATTCCCCACAGAGCACAGAAACAATTCTATGATGCTAGAATAAACTGGTATTTTAATTCCCCACAGAGCACAGAAACAATTCTATGATGCTAGAATAAACTGGTAGTTTAATTCCCCACAGAGCATAGTAATAAACAAACAAATATTTGGTTGAGGTAAGGCAATATATGGTGGCATTCCAAATATGCTTCGCCTCTTACCTTGACACAGGGAAGGAGAGCCCACAACCCAGGCAGAGTAGCTTCAACCAGGCTGGGCGTCCGTAGGTAACCCGCAGCTGACTCTATCCGGAGTATGAAACTCCTCACCTTTTATACCCTTTGAAGGAACAAGGCCTGCATGTGAGCAGGAATGGCCAGTTCCAGCTCGCAGGCAGCCCTCCCTTTGCTGGTACCCCCAACTGAGGAAAAACATCCTTATCTTTTGGGAATGCAGTGTAGGGACCTTTCACGCACTCGTAAAACATCTTACACCTTGACTGAAAACAGGTCTCCATCTCCTCTCCATCGGTTCGGTTCTCCTTTGAGACAGGTACTGGGTCTGCTGCATCTGGTTTAATGGGCTGTGACCTCTTTGTCCAAACAAAGATGTGACTTAACCCAGCAGTTGCATGGGTTAAGTCTGCATCCTGCAGTCTGCATCCTGTCGTTGTGGCAGGTTGTAATCATCCTCACCAGGCGCTTGTCCTGCCAGGCCAAGACCAGTACCCGGCTGTTGTGCCGCACCACCTTCCCCTCCTCACCCAAGTCTGTCTTTGATGGCTCTCTGATGATCTGTGGTTCGCCACGGTTTTTCCTGAGAGTTCCACAGACATTAGGTTTTTTTTTTACACAACTGCTCACACAGTTTGACGGAATTATAAAAATTGTCCATGAATATTGTGTACCCCTGCTCGGTCAGGCTGTCAAGGAGGGAGAACACAATGTCCGGGACTGTGCTCGACCGGCCAACATAAGGCAACATATTATAACAATAGCCAGTCCGCAAGTCACACAAAATATAAGATTTGATGCCATATTTGACTGGCTTTTGAGGGTTGTAAACCCTGAAGTTCAGGCGGCCACGCCACTGCATCATCCCCTCATCTATACAAATATTTTCATGGGGCTGATACAGCTCTTTGAATTGACAAATAATAGAATCAAGGACAGGACGCACTTTATAAAGTTTATCTCCAGCATCCTGTGAGGCATTGTCATTGAAGTGGAGAAACTTCCCAATTACCTGGAACCTGTTGCGTGGCATGGTGTTGTTGAAGTACGGAATGGCTTCCATTGGATCCTCACTCCAGTACATGCTGACGCTGGGCTTCTTTATGTAACCGGTGAGGAACGTAAGACCCAAGTACTTTTTGAGCTCTGGAACTGTCACCGGTTTCCACACCCTCTCTGGAGTGTGGCAGAGCTTCAGGATGTGCCTGTATAAACTGCCGTGCATACAGGTTGGTCTGAGAGGCAATGTGACCCAGCGGATCGTCAGTCAGAAACGGCTCCATGAAGTCAACTGGCTGGTCTGAATCCAGGTCTGCAGCTGCATTCTGGGGACCAGGGGTTGCCATGAATGGGGACTTAGTGGGTTCCCAGCCACCATGACCCCAAACACCAGCATCCACCTCCAGTGATGGACATCTCCTCGCACCTCTCCCTCTTGCAGGTGCACGTCCTCTACTTGTTTTAGGGACTGTAAAATATAGAAATATACAATTTTCCACAACATACAGTGGGTACGGAAAGTATTCAGACCCCTTTAAATTTCTCACTTTGTTTCATTGCAGCCATTTGCTAAAATCAAAAAAGTTCATTTTATTTCTCAGTAATGTACACTCAGCACCCCATCTTGACAGAAAAAAACAGAAGTCTAGAAATTTTTGCAAATTTATTAAAGCTGAAATATCACATGGTCATAAGTATTCAGACCCTTTGCTCAGTATTGAGTAGAGGCGCCCTTTTGATTTCAGTACAGCCTTGAGTCTTCTTGGGAATGATGCAACAAGTTTTTCACACCTGGATTTGGGGATCCTCTGCCATTCTTCCTTGCAGATCCTCTCCAGTTCCATCAGGTTGGATGGTGAATGTTGGTGGACAGCCATTTTCAGGTCTCTCCAGAGATGCTCAATTGGGTTTAGGTCAGGGATTGTCCTTTGTAGTCTTGTCCTGTCCCTTTGGGTGGCAGCACCGAACCAGACTGTGATGGAGGAACACAGAACCGATTCAATGACTGCCGTGTAGAACAGGACCAACAGCTCCTGTGGCATACCGTGCTTCCTCAGCTGCCTGAGAAAGTACATCCTCTGCTGGGCCTTCTTGAGGATGCAGCTGATGTGGAGAGTCCACTTCAGGTCCCGGGAAACCGTAGTCCCCAGGAACTTGAAGCTCTCCAGAGTCCACAGGGCTGTCTCTGATGGTGAGGGGGAGAAGAGGGGAGGGTAACTTCCTAAAGTCCACTGTCATCTCCAGTCTTGAGCGTGTCCAGCTCCAGGTTGTTGCGGCTACACCACTCCACCAGCTGTCTCACCTCCTGTTGTAATGCAGACTCATCCCTGTCCTGGATGAGTCCAATGACAGTTGTGTCGTCTGCAAACTTCAGGAGTTTGACGGTTGGGTGCGAAGATGTGCAGTCATTGGTGAAGATGGAGAAGAGCAGCGGAAAGAGGACGCAACCCTGGGGGGCACCGGTGCTGATTGTCCGAGTGTCTGAGGTGATCGCCCCCAGCCTCACCTGCTGTGTCCTGTCTGTCAGGAAGCTGTTGATCCACTGACACATGGAAGAGGGGACTGAGCTAGAGAAGTTTGGAGGAGAGCAGCTCAGGGATGATGGTGTTGAACGCCGAGCTGAAGTCAACGAACAGGATCCGTGTATATGTCCCTGGGTGGTTGAGATGATCCAAGATGAAATGCAGTCCCATGTTGACTGCATCATCCACTGATGTTTGCCCAACAGGCAAACTACAAGGGGTCTAGAAGGGGTCCTGTGATGTCCTTCAGGTGGCTCAACACGAGGCTTTCAAGGGACTTCATGACCACGGATGTCAGAGCGACAGGCCGGAAGTCATTTTAGTCCTGTGGTGGAGGGTTTCTTGGGGACAGGGATGATGGTGGAGCGCTTGAAGCAGGAGGGTACCTCACACAGCTGGAGGGATCTGTTGAAGATCTGTGTGAAGACTGGAGCCAGCTGATCTGCTGGCTCCCCCTCCGCAGGCAGGAGGGGGAGACACCATCAGGGCCTGGCGCCTTCCTGATATTTTGTCTGTGGAACTGCTGACTCACCACCTGGACGGTCATACTGAGGGGGGTTGGGGGTGGTGTGGGATGGGGGTGTGAAGGGGGTGGGGTGCAGACAGTGTTGGTTGAGGGGAATAGTGGTGTGATCTGGGCTGCAGGTAGTGGAATGGGGGTGGTGGGTGTGAAGACCTTTTCGAACCTACAATAGAATCTGTTGAGGTTGTCAGCCAGGTTCTTGTTGGCCTCGGCAGGGGGGTACGGGCGTCTGTAGCCGGTGATGTCCTGCAGACCTCTCCACACCGACGAGGGGTTGTTGGCTGAAAAGTTTCCTTTCGGCTTGTCAGAGTAACTCCTCTTAGCTACTCTGATATCCTTTGACAATGTGTTCCTGGTCTGCCGGTACAGAGCCCTGTCCCCAGATCTGTAGGCCTCCTCCTTAGCCAAGCGCCATTGTCTCAGCTTGGCTGTGAACCATGGCTTGTTGTTGCTGTATGTGCGGAAGGTCTTGGTTGGCACACACAAGTCCTCACAGAAGCTAATGTAGGCTGTCAGTGTGATCATACGGGTTGTCTGTAGCAGCTTCAAAAACACTCCAATCGGTGCAGTCAAAACATTCCTGCAGTTCCTGCTTTGTCTCGTTGGTCCATTTCTTTACCGTTTTCATCACAGGCAGAGACGTTCTCTGTCTCTGCCTGTAGGCTGGGATGAGATGGACGAGGCAGTGATCAGTGTGTTCCTAAGGTGCACGGGGGACCGAGCGATAAGCATCCTTAGTTACAGTGTAGCAGTGATCCAGTCTGTTGTTGTCCCTCGCGGGACAGCTGACATGCTGTCTGTATTTAGAGAGCTCGCTGTTTTGCTCTGTTGAAGTCCCCCAGGATGATTAAAAATGAGTCTGGGTATTTTCTTTCAATGTCCGTCATTTGTTCCGCTAATGTATGGATGGCGACATCCACATTAGCTTGCGGTGGATTGTAAACACCGACGAACACGAGAGAACTCCCGCGGAGAATAAAGGAGCTTGCAGTTGATGAAGAATGTCTCAATGTTCGGTCCACAGAATCTGCTGAGCACTGTGACATCCTTACACCAACCTTCGTTGATGTAGAAACATATTCCACTGCCCTTGGCCCTTCCTCCTGGGCTTTTGTTAGTTTGATTTCAGTTGCCAGCACTAGGACATTTTTGGAAGCCTCGGAGTTGGTTTGTGTATGCCCCTGTCCAGTAGACTTTACTGGGGGAACAAGTTTAAAACCTGGGTCCAGTGTGTCAGCACATCCTTGGCTGTTGTCCTGGTCCAGTGTATGTTATGTTTCTGTGTGAAAGTGTTGTGTCCAGCTGGGGAAGGTATGGAATATTTTTTGCGATGTAGTCGTTGAGGGATTGCAAAAGGTCTTTCTCGGCCTGTCGCAGTTGTTTGGAAAAGTTTATTAAGGGTACCCAGATGTGGGCCCCCGAAAAATTGTTTTTGGCTGCCTTGATTACCGCAAGCATCTGTTTGATTGGAGTGAGTCTGGTCTTCTGTGTTCGGTTGTTTAGGCCAAAGGCCAAGATGACCTTCTCCACCTCCATCATCACTGATGCTTTTTCAACCAAATGCTGGGCGTGTTTGAAGTTGGCCCCTGGTTAGCTCTCTATCTGGATTCCTGGGTGTTGAAACTGGGGAATCCTGCCTAGGTTTGAGGTTGAATGATCAGGCATTTTGAGCGTACCTTTAAATCCCAAAACGCCATTTTTCTAAAGGTGTTGGTATGGATGTGCACCGAGGCATCAGGGTTAGGGTTGGGTATGGTATGGTCACAAAACACATGTAGACTGGATGGGCATACTCCCAAGCCCCCTCTAGGATCCCTGCGAGAGTAAAAAGCTGGTCCGTTGTTCCACGACCAGGACAGAACACACATTTTTCCTCCTCAATCCGAGGTTCCACAATCGGCCGGGACCCTCCTCTCCAGCACCTTGGAGTAAACTTTCCCAGGGAAAGATCTGTAGGCCTCCTCCTTAGCCAAGCGCCATTGTCTCAGCTTGGCTGAACAATGGCTTGTTGTTGCTGTATGTGCGGAAGGTCTTGGTTGGCACACACAGGTCCTCACAGAAGCTAATGTAGGCTGTCAGTGTGATCATACGGGTTGTCTGTAGCAGCTTCAAAAACACTCCAATCGGTGCAGTCAAAACATTCCTGCAGTTCCTGCTTTGTCTCGTTGGCCTGTGGTGAAAACGGTAAGAAATGGACAGCGATGTTCTCTGCCTCGTCCACCTCATCCCAGCATACAGGCAGAGACTCTGATCAGTGTGTCCCTAAGGTGCACGGGGGACCGAGCGATAAGCATCCTTCGTTACAGTGTAGCAGTGATCCAGTCTGTTGTTGTCCCTCGTCGGACAGCTGACATGCTGTCTGTATTTAGGGAGCTCGCTGTCTAGTTTCGCTCTGTTGAAATCCCCCAGGATGGTTAAATGAGTCCTGGTGTTTCCTTGCAATGTCCGTGATTTGTAATAATAAACCTTTATTGTCCCACAGTGGGGAAATTTGTGCGATCGTGGGGGGGGTCAAACATAAATTATATACATATTTACAATATATGAATATGTACATTTCATATGTTGCAGATGTTAACATTAACATCAGAATGTACAGTTATATTCACACATCAAAAATATAAACTACAGACTGAAGATTACATTGTTCATCCAGAATTACAATGTTTTGTTCTTTGAGTGGTCCGCTGGGAGGACTGCTGGCTACAGCCTGACAGCTGTGGGCAGGAAGGACCTGCAATAGCGTTCCTTCACGCATCTTGGGTGAAGCAACCTATCGCTGAAGTTGCTCTCCAGTGATCTCAGTGTGCTCTGTAGAGGGTGGGAGTGGTTTTTCATCATCGATGACAGCTTGGTTGTCATCCTCCTGTCCACCACCACCTCCACTGAGTCCAGGGAGCATCCTAGGACAGAACCTACTGGAGACTGGAGATGACAGTGGACTTTAGGAAGTTACCCTCCCCTCTGCTCCCCCTCACCATCGCAGACAGCCCTGTGGACTCGGTGGAGAGCTTCAAGTTCCTGGGGACTGTTTTCTGGGACCTGAAGTTTACTCTCCACATCAGGTGAATCCTCAAGAAGGCCCAGCTGAGGAAGCACGGTCTGCCACAGGAGCTGTTGGTCCTGTTCTACACGGCAGTCATTGAATCGGTTCTGTGTTCCTCCATCAGTCTGGTTCGGTGCTGCCAGCCAAAGGGACAGGACAAGACTGCAAAGGACAATCCGGTCTGCTGAGGACCTCCCTCCAAAGGCTGTACTCCTCAAGAGTTAGGAGTCGGGCAGGGAAGATCATCTCGGACCCAACGCACCCTGGACACCAATTAAAGTCTACCCTCTGGGAGGCGCTACAGAGCCCTCCTCTCAAAAACCACCAGATTAAAGAACAGTTTCTTCGCCCAAGCCATAAAACATTTAAACTGCAATTGTTAAATTATTTGTCTCCAGTCCTTGCAACCTGTTTACATATGCACTTGTACATTGTGCCCCCCCCCCACACCTACTGCGTTTTGTATTTAGCATAGTTAAATTTAATGTATGTACGGTTGGAGACACCACCTACCGAAAACAAATTCATTGTCTGTTTTTCAACAAACGATGGCAAATAAAACTAATTCTGATTGTGGACTTGTGCCTGCGGAACCGCCTCCAGATCAAAGTCCTTGGTCAGTTCTGTCGTCCCCATCAGTGATGAGGCTGACGATCGCAGAATCGTCAGAACTTCTGCAGGTGACATGTGTAAAGTTGCAGTGTAGAAGGTGAACAGGAACGGAGACAGAACCCTTCCCTGTGGTGCCCCAGTGCTGCGGACAACAGTGTTTGACACACAGTCCCGCGTCCTCACGAACTGCAGGTGATTGGACAAGTAGTCCAATATCCAGTCCGTGAGGTGGTGGTCCAACCCGGTGATCTCCAGTTTGTCCCTCAGCAGTGCCAGTTGTATTGTGTTGAAGGCACTGGAGAAATCAAATAACATGAGCCTCACAGTGCACCCCGGCTTCTCCAGGTGAGACAGTGCTCGTTGTTGGAGGAAAATGACGGCATCATTCACCCCGATGGCAGGCTGGTAAGCAAACTGGAGTGGGTCCAGTGATGGGCTCACCAGGGGGCGGAGGTGACAGGACCAGAGGCTCCAGGGTCTTCATAAGGTGGGATGTTAGTGCCACCAGCCTGTAGCTATTTAGGTCTTTGGTGTGCAGAGTCTTGGGCACGGGAACCAAGCAGGACGTTTTCCACAGTTGTGGAACCCTTCTTAGCGTCAGGCTTATGTTGAACATGTGTCCAACAATCCCACACAGCTGGTCTGCGCAGGATTTCAGGAGCCTGGAGCTGATGCCGTCTGGACCCGCAGCCTTCCTCATCTTTAACCTCCGCATGTGGTTTCTCACCTGAGATGAAGGTGTGGGTGAGGGGGGTGGATTGAAGAGGTGAACCGTAGGGGGTGGCTGTGAGCGGATTGTTGTAAAGGGGGAGGGGAAGGGGATGTGGTGGTGTTGATTATCTTGCCTCTCGCGCTCTTGCTGCAGCAGAGAAATAAGGGATTGTAGACACGTGAAGATTTATTCAGTCTTGATGGCAGGAACTTGTCCAGACAGGATAAGCTTTAAGTTAGTATCACTGTCCAGTGTTGGAAATGTTTGCATTTGAAGTTCAGTCAATGTGCCATTTGGGGTTTATCACTGACTCTAACAGGTGATGACCCTTCTGGGATTGCAGGGGGCCGATTAAACCAGGAGGTGAACACCTGTGTTGTAAAATGTAAATGTTGTTGGTATGGGCTTGAAGCAATTATAATGCATCAAATACTGTAACGGCTGTCTGGCAGAGTGATGCTCTGACTCCACCTCAGACCCTCTTTCTCCATGAGGTAACCACCACCAACGCCATTGCTCTGCCACCAATTACAAATGATCATTTGTGTAAAGCACTAAATCACACCAACAGACATTTGGAAGTGCTTTTACAGGCAGAAACCGTGCTGCTGGACAGGTCCTTTGTGCTAATTGTAATCAATGATGGGTTGGAGCAGGAGCTCATACTAACGAGCTTCCATCTTGATTCTGCCTCCTGACCACCTCATCAGAAATTGCTGAAGGATGGTGCACACCAAACGTGTCCACCCACTTGACGAAGATCAGTGCCCCCCCCCGATCCACCGCATTGATGCCCTTCCTGTTGCCATTTTACAGGGGATGACAGGAGGGAGCTTGAGGAACAACTCAGTTTGAATATTGTCCATGTAAAAAAAAGGTACCTAGTTTGTGTTGATTTAATTATCCAAAGCGGTTTAGATCATCACGGCATTATAGGATACCATGGTCTCATCTGTATCCAAGATGTCCTCACCTTTTCCACAAAGTCCATGGAGTTTTGTATATGTTCGGGATTATTCTTCTGTAGCAGGGCCAAGGTGGTGGCAACATGCTTGGTGATGTTATGTGATCAGTCAGGGCTGAGGGTGGTAGGAAATTTGGTTGCTCCTTCCTGCAGTCGGTCTTTGTAGTGATCTGTTAAAATGAGGATGGTGGTGTATCCCCCGTTTTTTGCATTCCCCATGAAATTGTGGTGAGAGCAGGTTTGATCATTTGTTATTATTCCCATCAGGTTGGCAACCATTTGTGGTTCAAGTGTGCCATTGGTGGGGTCACATTCTTCAAGTGGTGCACCATTTTTATGATACGATATAATGTGCGGACCAGGGCCTTAAAGCCTGGATCAGCTGGTCTCTGGTCGACATGTCTCAGTCGCAGGTTGCTTAGTTGAGCCTAGAACAACCTAGGCATACGTTCTGGGTCGGGGGTGGCTTAACAGGCCGGTGCAGTCAAGGGGAGCTGGCCACGAGTTTGTCTGGGTAAGGTTTTGACCCCATCGGGGCCCAGAAAAGAATTTCTGGTCCCCTCTGGGGTACAGGGGATGCACGGTTCTCCCGACCGCTGTACCCGTGCCGCCTCCCAGTATTGTTGGGCAGGGGTTACGGCTGACAGAAAAAGTCCTAACAAATGATTCTCCACTAGATATTCATGAAGTAGTTTAGCCACTGTTCTCCAGAATCAGATAGAAATTCAAGGCTGAAGATTGGCCTGAAATTACTGCGATCTGTATGCATGGACACACAAATTGGTTGACCAGTGGTGATATCTTCTAGTCTGTCCTATTCCAAATTTGATGTGGAAATGTTCCTTTTTGATACCAGCTTCTACCTTTGCGGAGTTGCTGCAGCCCTAGCGGACTGGGGGCATGAGGCAGGGTACACCCTGGTCACCACACCAGTGCACCGCAGCCACATTTTATTGTAAGAAAACTTAATTTCTTATTGTCTTATAATTACCAGTCAGTCAGAGCCATGCAATGCACTGCTTTTTATAATATTTACTATGATGCAGAATTGAGTCCCACCTTTCAGCCCAGCCCCCAAAAATATTCTGTTCTTGTGGCCACATGAAGAAAATAATTCCTCATTCCTGGCTGAGAGTAACCCCATATAGTGACAGAAGTTACATTTCACGAAAAAAAGAAATCAAATAGAGCAGCAGTGATGGACAGCCATCAGAAACCAAAACGGTCCAGACCAGAGGAAACGGGACGCAGATATAGGCTGTGATCTATGAGTGACCCCACCCTCCTCGTCAATTGGGGAGACACCTGCAGAGAATCAGGGGCAAGACCTGGTAGCTTTAAGTTGTGTGCCGAAAATAAGGAGTTTAAATGGCTTTTCTTAACAAAAAAATAGGTTTTCAGAGATGCATTATGCAAAGCTTGGAAAGTTCTGCCTAAATACGTTAGTATTTTGTTAATGATAAATATCCCGATAAACATCAGATCTGATTCCAGTTTAACGGAACAAAGAGGAAATCCAGCAGCTAATTCTGGGTTTAGTTTCCTGCGACAGATTTGTGCAAAAAGATTTTTAAAACATTATTTCAGGCTTCTTACATCTCGTTGAGTGATTAGCTCCCCCTGTGATGTTTCCTCAGCTGATGGTGATCAGCCTTGATGGGAGGATATATAAGGAGGTTGGTGTTTCTGGATAGATTCCAGAGGGTCAACACCACCAGTTGGCGTTCTGTGGTTCTGTTCAGGGGGAGATGTTGAAATGTAACACAGATCAAGCTTTATCTGGGAAAAGAGAAATTTGACAAATTCAGATTCTGAATTGAGGGTGATGAAATGTTAGTCAATAAAATGAATCTGGGGAACCTCATCCGTTCAGTAAAGCAGTGCAGAGAAAAATCTAAAATATTAGCCACTTCAAGTCATTTATGGCAAAGCTAGACCACTACTCCTCAAAAATTATCTTGTTGCTGTCCTCGAGAGGAGGGTCTGCAAAAGTAAAGATTCAGCGCTTGCAGAAGGAGGAGGAGCAGAACATCCTCCTGAAGGTATGAATAAATGAATATAAGTTTCTTACATAAAGGTAATATATTTTTGAACATGACTGTACAAGTGATGGCGGCACGGTAGCGCAGTGGTTAGCGCTGCAGCCTCACAACACGGCGGACCCGATTTCGAGTCCCGCTCTGTGCGGAGTTCTCATGCTCTCCCCGTGTCTGCGTGGGTTCTCTTCGGGTTCTCCAGCTTCCTCCCACCTCCAAAAGTATGTGCTTCAGGTTGATTGGCCGGTCCCAAATTGACCATAGGAGTGAGTGTGTGTGTGTATGATTGTTTGTTTCTATGTGGCTCTGTGGTACACTGGCGTCGTGCCTGGAGTGTCCCCTGCCTCTGGTGACAAAGTTGATATGTCCATGTAATTCTAGAAATGAACTCCTGAGGTTTTCATGGTTGAAGTCCCCTGCCAGAATGAGGAAGGTATCTGGGTGGATTCTCTGCTGATCACTGGTTTGATGGTAGAGATCATTCTGTGTCTCAATCATGTTGTTGCTTCTGCCTAATAGAAGCTCCCTCTGCACTGGAAATAGGTGGTGTTCAAGCAGGTGTCCAAAAGTTGGCAGATCTGGTCGGGGTTGAGGTTTGTCCTGTCGCTGAGGGTGTTGTCCTGTGGTAGCTGTTGTCTTACTGCTTCCACCGCCTCCATTTTGGGAATACATGTGAATAGGGAAGTGACATCGGAGGATACCATGGTCTCATCTGTATCCAGTCTCAGTCTGCTCACCTTTTCAACAAAGTCCACTGAGTTCTGTATAAGGTAGGGGTTGTTACCCACAAGTATGGCCAAGATGGTAGCAACATGCTTGGCAATGTATGACACGGAGTTGAATTCCTTTACTGGAATGATACATTTCTAACATGTCACTCACATGTAATGTGCAATACAAAGTGCTTTATGTAATTTGTGGATGCACATGGTGAAAAATTCTCTTTTGCAAAGTGCCACACATCGTGATTTTCTCCGAGGAACTTTTTAAATTTGCAGATGAGTTTGACAATGCAGACAAGGTTAATGCCACAATCTTCCAGCGATGCCAGACTCCTCCTCAGACCCTCTTTCTCCATTTCTCCAATGCCATTGCTCTGCCACCAATTACAAGTGATCATTTGTATAAAGCACTAAATCACACCAACAGACATTTGGAAGCGCTTTTACAGACAGGATGTGTCCAGCAACAGGGTTTCTTTGTGCTAATTGTAATCAATGATGGGTTCACTCAAAAAAATGAACTAGGGCATGCGTTTGTTCAATAATCTAGAACTATGTTCATCTGAAAAGAATTAAGCATGTTTATGCCCATTAAATGGTTCATTCACGTCTGTTGAACATGGATTTTACAAAAACTGGACGAATTAGCTTCATTCACGTCAATCCAATGAGATTGAGGTTCCTCAACGCAACAATGATTCTACTGCGCATTTGCAGAGATGCTTCTCCCACTGTGCACATTTTTGGAGGGAGATGATATTAATGCAGCAATTAACTCCGTTCCTTCAATTTAACAGCAAGTAATTATTTTTTTAACGGTAAGTAATCGAATATTTATTCGTTTATTCATTTATTTTGATAGGGTCAGTGTTAAATTATAGTTATTTGACATGTACGAGACAATTCTCAGACCTATAGTTTTGCTATAGGACCGATAGTTTTCTCCGAAACAAGTGTTTTCTCACTCTTGTCTCAAAGTTAAAAGATGCCGAATTTAGATACAGTACTGCCATATTTTTTGTTGTGGGGTGTGTTTTCTCTGAAAAGCGCAATTTTCGTTCTCTGTGTGGAAACTGATGCCTGACTCGTCATGTTGCATTAAACTAGTTTGAAACAGCACAAGGCTCCGCCATGACTGAGTCAAGTGTGTGTGAGCGGGAGAAAGTAGGGGAACGGGAGACATAGGTCCTGTCCACACGGTGCCGTGTGGACAGGACCCCGCATAGAAAAAGATTCGCGTCCATACGATACCGTTTTTCAAAAAGATTTCCGTCCACACGTATCCGCATCAGTGAGTTTATTAACACATTTATAAACAGAACAACTCCGTGAACGACAGGAGAGAGGACCGGGACGTGTGGAAATTCACGCTGTTCTTCCTGGAGAACCTCCATCAGAGTTCTCCCACCAGCAGGAAGCGCATCCCGGTCTGACCCAGAACTGGCTTTGGTATCTGGCGAGAAACTTGAATGAATAAATAAATATATAAATTTTATGACTCTTAAAGAAAGAAACAGACGAATAAATATTCAAGTGTCAAGAATTTTTATCAACGCATCTTCGACGTGGAGCTGTTATACGTCAGTAGGTACAAACTACTTAAACATTACAGACTACTCCACCATTATGGACAAGATCAACAATATGTGTGCATATATGTAAATTTTCCCTGCACATTCAAGACATGGAGTGGACTTGCCACCCATGTCCATAAAGCTCATTCTGCTCATCTTACACAGACAGCATCTAACTCAGTGACATTTAAGTGTGAATTATGTGAATGTGCTGAATTTGCCAGTGAGAGGGATTATTTTGTTCATATTGGAACACACCTACGAAGTAACGAGACAGTTGTGTGTTTTTTGGTTGTCCTTTCAAAACAAATGTTTACAGTACTTTTTACACACACAAAAAGAGGAAGCATCATTCACACACACTCAAAGACTTTAGTTAGAGTTTAGTTAGATTTGTGGACCCAGTTCGAGAGTCAGACGCCCCTGATGATGTGCAGGCTGGTTGTTCTGCAGATGTGTCATGTAATGAAGTTGAAAATAGCTCACTGACAGAAGATAGTGCTGTTGAAAACCTGTCAGAAAGAATAGAGCAGAAAATACCATTAATATTGTTGAAATTAGAGCATATTTTTCATATTCCAGCAAGAAGAGTTGATGAGTTATTAGAAGAGTTGCATTTTTTGTTGAGTTCAGCTTGTGCACCTGTCGCAAAGCATACAGTTACTGAAATTTTCAAAAGCCATAACCTCCATATTGGTCAGGCTGTTATTGTAGAACTTGCCAATTCTACATGTTTTTCTAATCCTGTCGCTAAAATATTGGGAAAGTGTGGCCCTCTTGCCACTGCTTACAATTAAGTGATTGAAGAAACAACAGCCCAAGAAAATAGAGAGGAATTGCATGGTGATCAGTGTGTTTACAGGTCTTTTCGAGATGGTGAACATTATAAATAAAAGTTTTCCAGCTGTTGGGAAATTGAGACTTTCCATAACACTTTATATTGATGAATTTGAGATTTGTAATCCTCTTGGGACGTCACGCAAAACACATAAGCTTTGTGGTGTATATTGGGTCTTGGGGAATTTGCCTCCTGGCTCTCATTCTGCTCTGTCATCCATATAGTTGGACGTAATTTGTAAAAGTGAAGATGTGAAGACATTTGGGTTTGAACAAGTGTTGGGTCCACTTTTGAGAGATCTTGTCATTTTGGAGCAATGTGGTGTGTTCATTAGTCAGTTGAATGAGTCTATTACAGGAACTGTTAGTTGCGTAGTGGCTGACAACCTAGGTGCTCACGGGCTGGCAGGTTTTGTGGAAAGTTTTTCTGCTGAATACATCTGTAGATTCTGCACAGCTAAAAAATCAGAAATTCAGTCCATGACTGCTGGTGTTTTTGAGCGTCGAAAGCAGCAACTTCATGAAGCTCATTTGAAGTGTGCACTGGAAAAACAGACTGTGTGCTGTGGAGTTAAAAGGGCTTGTGTTTTGACTAAGAATCTTACCCATTTTCATGTCACTGCAGGATACCCTCCAGATTTAGCGCATGATTTGTTTGAGAGCATAATACCAGTGGAACTTGCTCGTTGTTTTTCTAATTTGATCTTCAAAAAATATTTCACCTTAGAAAAACTGAACAATTTGATCCATAATTTTGAATACAAATGGGGAGATAAAAGCAACAGGCCCCATGCAATACCCCAGACTTTCTCAGCAAAAAAAAAAAACATCGGTGGAAATGCACATGAGAATTGGTCTCTTCTTCGATTGTTGCCTCTGATTATTGGTCCACTTGTTCCTGAGGATGAACCTGCATGACATGTTCTTTTGGATCTCAAGGACATATCAGAGTGGACAGGGGCCACGACAAGCTCAGCTGAGTCAATTTCATATCTTGAGTTCAAAATCAGTGATCATCGCCAGAGATACCAAGCACTTTTCCCAGAAAGCCGTCTTCTCCCTAAACATCATTATTTGGAACACTACCCTGGTCTGATACGCCTCTTTGGGCCTCTTGTTCATACATGGACATTGAGATTTGAGGCAAAACATTTTTTAAAGAGATTGCTCGCCACACCAATTGTTTTAAAAACATTCCTCTCACACTGGCCAAAACGCATCAGCCCATGATTGCTTCTAACTTGCACTCTTCTGACCATAGGACACCTTTGGTAGTAACTCATCCCTTTGTAAAACATCAATTGGTATTTTTGATGCATGTTGCGAATGCTATTAAGCAAAGACTACCGGATGAGACTGATGTCCATATCACAAACAGTGTGTCACACAATGGTATCAAATACAACAAAGAAATGATTGTTGCCCATGGTCAATTATTTAGTCTGCCCGAATTTGCTGAAATTATGCAGATTTGCATTTTGCAAAGCAAGGTACATTTTATTGTGAAAAGGTTGTCTGCTTGGTATAGAGAACATTTCAGAGCTTTTGAACTTGATATGTCACATGTGAGAGAGGTGGTTCTGATTGGGCATGGGGAACTGCTTCATGACTACCCGTTAGCTGCCTATTCAGTGGGAGGCCTGCGGTTGGTTCCTCTGAAGAGACACATTAGCTTACAAGGACAACGAGAGTAATGTTAGTAAGTATTTTCAGGACAATACATGGTACAATAAGTCATAAGGTCATTCTTCACAGTTGGACTGCAATTTATTACTTTAATGATTTATGACTATTATTCACATACAGTAATCCCTCGTTTATTTGTGCTTCAAGATACCCGGCTTCACTACATTGCGGAATTTTAGTAGGTAGTCACATGATACCTTACCCACATGCTATTGGCTGACAGGATCCAGAAGTGTGCTGCATTCTGAGACTCACGGAACGTGTATTAAAGAAACACTTTTAATACAAAAGTGTTTTAAACGGTCTATCAGAGTGTGGGAAAAGGTAATACAGATAGAAGGCTGTTTAATATCAGTATGGGGAGGGTTCAGAAACGTTTAAATTATCGTGAATAATAAGATAAATAGAATGTTGCTATATCGCGGAATTTTGTGTTTTTCGGGTGGTTCTGGGATGCATTAACGGCGAACTCAACAAGGGATTACTTAAAATATGTAAGACAGTTCTGAGATAGCATTCAGTCTGTCCTTGTTCAGTCAAAAATTCCTGTAGCCATAAGGGACATATTCAGGTTTTTGTCAAAACAGCAATTCAAAAGATACTCTTTGAAATGTTAATACAGCAAATGATCATATCTGCTGATATACTTTCAGCATTTGAGGCTTCTAAATGTCAGTTTTAATTCATCTTTAATCGTTAACCCAGCATTAATTTAATGCCATGCATACACACATCCAGATGTACCTTCCAAAGTACTAATTAGTGTCCAATCGTGAAATATTCAACCAATGTTTTTGTGTTTTATTGATTTAGGTCTGCACAATGACTCGGTCTATAAAACTGAGAATCGTCCTTGGTGAAGATGATGCTAGGAAGCTGATTCTGCCAGCTGGGATGCCAGGCTCCACGGAGGAATTGTACAAGACAATAAAGTCTACTTTTGGATTACAGCAGGATTTTCGGCTTCAATATCAAGATGCTGATTTTGGAAATGAGTTTGTAAACCTGTCGATGATCTCAGAAATAATTGACAAAGCGACTCTTAAGGTCGTCTACCAGGTCGTCCAGCAGTCCAAGGCCCAACAGATTCATCATTGAGTTCCTCATGTGACACAGATGACACAGAGCCCGCCTCATCATCTGGTTCATCACCATCTATGAGACACTGGGTTTGGCCCAGAGTTTTCACAGTACCTCATTTTGGCTATGAGGCTGAGCTGCAACTTGAAAAGGCTGATGCAGAGTACACTGCAAATGGAACTCATTTGAGCCCATCACCAAAAATGAAGTCTCAACTTTTGGAACGACTTTCAGAAGAAATTATTAAATTCAAAGCCTACCCAACTGACAGTGACCTTAATGATGTTGCTGAAGCTATTGTCAAAAAGCATCCCTGTTTGAGAGAGCAAGGATCCTTCAATGGTTGTTATGGATGGAAGCTGTTCCGACTGAGACGCATCTGTCCCAATGGGATTTGAAACTACCTCTCGAAAGTGGTTTCAATCTGTCTTTGGTAATCTGAACAGTCACATACCACATAAAATCAGATTTTTTACAGAGTCATTCGCTTCCAATCTGGATCAAGGCTAAGGCTGCGTTCAGCAGACAAATCATATTTTTTAGCCCTTCCAGATTGAAAGTGGTGCTCTTTTGTAGTCTGAACAGTCACATACCACATAAAATCAGATTTTGGCTCGATGGATTGAAACCACATTCCGGAGGTAGCTTCAAATCGCATTTGGACAGATGAATCTCAGCCGGAACAGCTCCAAAACACCGATCAGTTCTTACAGTTAGTGATCTACGTGCTGAAAGAGGCACAGCGCGTAACGGAGCATGGAGGACGCCTCTGTCCCGATGTCGTTGCTACGGCAATCTGTCAGATCAGCCAATTATGTGGGCCAGTCTGAGCAGAGCAAGATCACATTTGGACACTTGCTAAAAACAGTGTGAACAGTCAGCCCTTAAAAATCGCATATAAAAGGGAATCTGATTGGAATGCGCTTTGCCTGCAGTCTGAGCAGTCTATTGATCAATTAGACAAAGCACATATTTACTTTCCTGGTATATTAAATTTAAAAATTAAGGGTTAAAAAAGCAATAGTTTTGACAGCAAAACAAACCATTTGAAGCCCAGACAGAATTGTGTTGGAGTCGTGCTATTAGGCACTTTAAAGCTGAAAAAGCAGCTGAGAAACTTTTTTTTTAAACTTAGGACTGTGGTACTGCATCGTGATCGTGGTTGCTGTCAGTTAGTAGCACACGTACTACTCTATTAGCTGATATAGTGCATATTGGCAATTGTAAAATCATCGACAATTCCATCTAAATGAACATCAAAATGCAGTTTTCTTTTACGTTTTGGGGCAGATGCAAAACCGTTCACTGTGTGGTGTGATATTTTAAAATCTGATTACTAGTCTAGCTGGTAAATCTGGAGCTCTTTTTCAGTGACAGTTGTCTCTAATTAACTTCCTTAAAATTTTTAATTCACATTGGAATATCCAACTGTAGAAGGTACTTCTTTTGTGCTTCTTTTATAATGTATGCGTCTATATTGCTTATCTACATAAGAAAATGTGTTTGTCGTACTTTTCTTAACAGGACGCAGACATCGAGTCCCACAGTTCAATGGAGCAAACCTTGATGGGAGTGTATGTTATAAGGAAGGAGGGAGCGGAGCCTGGAGATGACCCAGAAGACATTGGTGTCCTGATTGAAGGTGTCCAGGTCCTCTGTGAGTTGGGGGACATTGGGACAGCTTGTGCTCTGTTGTTTGGGCTGACATACTGTTTGAACCCGAGTTACCCTCCAGAACTTTTGGAGTTTGAAGTGATGCAGAAGATTCTGCTGAATTTGGATGGGCAGAGATTGTCTGCCAAAGCACAATTCCTGAAAAATAAGCTTCATGATTCAGACTAGACAAGAAGAATAACAACAGTATTTGGCCAAATATGTGTAAAACAGATTTTTTTTGTTTGTTCAATTTTTTCCAAGTCTGAAGATGGAAAATGCTCAGTTGGTTTGTCTCTTTATTTTGTTTATTTTATTTTTGTGATTTGTTGTTATTGTATGTTTGCAGTCTTTTTGACTGTTGTTGGTATAATAAATATAAATAAATTGTAATGCATTTTGTCATTTTTCTGGGTTTATAATGGTATAAAGGATAAAACCTTAATTTATTCAACAAGATCAAAACAAATAAATTAATGAAACCCAAATTAGTTCAGAAAACAAGGTTGAATTTTGGTCATTTAAAGTGTTTCACCATTATAGACCAAATTTAATTGAATTTGACTGGAATAACTAAATAACTAGATTTTAATTCAGTGAAAGGCAAACTAATTGAATGAACATATTCACATTATGTAGCACAAACAAATGTATGTTTTGTTGAAACAACATAGTCAAGATTAGTTGACTTAACTTGGTTTGTTTTGATGGAATATAGGTGGCATGATAATGTCATGTTCATCCAATGATTTATTTTTGTGAGTGTTGGAGCAGGGGCTCACTAACGAGCTTCCATCTTTATTCTTCCTCCTGACCACCTCCCTAAACTTCTTTTTGGTGTGCTCAATTATAAATTCAGGTGTCCATCCACTTGACAAAGACCAGGGAGCCCTCCCTGATCCACCGCATTGAACCCGTGACAGTTGTCCCTCTGGGTTGGGCACCCCTTCCTGTTGTCGTTGTACAGGAGATGACAGGAGGGAGCTTGAGGAACAACTCGGAAATTGAATAAAAATTGTCCATGTGTATGGTACAGTTGTCTGTAGATTCTCAATAATCCAAGTCATGGTTATCCGATGCTGTTTAGATCAATCCACTGGGCTTTAAGAGTTTCTTGGAAGACGTTTCACCTCTCACCCAAGAGGCTTCTTCAGTTCTAGTGGTGGTTGGTCTTGTCCCAGCTAATTAAACCTGGTATGTTCAGTGCTATTCATATTCCAGTGACCATAGACCCGTCTGGCTCCAAAAATGGTTGATGGGGGTGCCACGGGTGTCAAAGATGGCCATTTCAGCAAGCCTTTGTTAATGGATGTCATTCAGATGAGACACTTCTATGCTGAGTCGCTTTGGGGAGATGTTGAAATGTAACTCAGACCAAGCTTTATCTGAGGAAAAGTTTGACAAATTCAGATTCTGAATTGAGGGTGGTGAAATTTAAAATTCAAAATGAATCAGGGGACCATCATCCGTTCAGTAAAGCAGTGCAGAGAAAAATATAAAATGTTAGTCACTTCAAGTCAGCTTTATTGTCAAATGTACCACATATGCACGACATACAACACAGATGAAATTGCATTTCTCTCAGACCCACGGTCAGCGGGCAGTGCAACATGAAACAAAGGGACCAGGGTTGCAGGGAGGGCAGACTCAATGTGCTACCTGAAGTGGGTAGCGATCCTCCTGGAGTACCGTCTCTTTGCCACTCTGATGCCTCGTGACAGGTTTGCCCTAGATGTCCTTAGGCCCACCTCGTCCCCAGCTCTGAAGGCCGCGTTCCGTACCCTCAGGAGACTGTGGACTTCCCCTGTCAGCCATGACCTCTGGTTGGATCGAATAGAGATGGTTCTGCTGAGCGTGACATCCATACATTTCCTCAGGTATATGCAGTGACTGTCTCCGTGTACTCTTGGAGGTCTGTGGTGTCCTTTTAAGGATCTGTGTCATGTAGACATTGTCAAGGATGTTAGCTCCACAGGCAAGGACTCTGCCCAGTTACACCGGTGGACATCAAGGTGGTGTTCTCATCCAAGTACCCGTTGTTCACCTCAACAACAAACTGGAGTACGAACACTAATTTTCTGTATAAAAAAGGGTCAGATCAGACTATCTGCTTAGGAGGCAGAGGTCTTTGAGTGCAGGGGCCACTTCTGAAGACCTCTTATGACACTGTAGTAGCCTCAGCTATTTTTCATGGGGTGGTCTGCTGGGGGAACAGAATCACTGCGGCCGACAGGCTGATCAGGAAAGCAGGCCCTGTCCTAGGACGTTCCCTGGACTCAGAGGTGGTGGGAGAGGAGGATGACAGCCAAGCGGTCATCAATGATGAGTAACCACTCCCACCCCCTGCAGGAAACGCTACAATGGCTGGAGAGCTCCTTCAGCGATACATTCCTTCACACATCTCGGGTGACGGAACCTATCGCAGATCCTTCCTGCCCACGGCCGTCAGACTCTACCACCAGCAATCCTCCCAGCAGACAACTCAGCACTACAGACTACATTGGTCATCATCTGGCTTTCGAATGTAATGTTCTAATGTAAATTGTTAATATAGCACTGCTCCCAAGCAGGAGCAGTGGGTGACTGTTCGTAGGAAACATAGTGGCAGGCGAAAGCCTCTGGTTCACCACCAATCCCCGCAACCACTCGATATCTCGAACAGCTTCTCCCCGCTCAGCGATACACCCGCTGAGGAACCTACTCTGGTGATTGGCAGCTCTGTGGTGCGGCTCGTTAAACCAAAGACACCAGCGACCATAGTCAAGTGTCCCGGGTGCCAGAGCGGGCGACAGAGTCATTTTTGAAACTGCTGGCTAAAGATAAACATATAGTGAGATAGTAATTCATGTCGGTGGTAATGACACCTGGTTACGCCAATCGGAGGTCACAAAAATTAATATTCAGTCGGTGTGCAGCTACGCAAAAACAATGTCGGACTCCGTAGTGTTCTCTGGTCCCCTTCCCAATCTGACCAGTGATGACATGTCTTCACTCAACCGCTGGCTGTCTAGGTGGTGTCCTGCTAATGACATTCAGTTTGTTGATAATTGGCGGACTTTTTGGGGAAAACCCGGTCTCATTAGGAGAGACGGCATACATCCCACTTGGAATGGCGCTGCTCTCCTGTCAAAAAATCTGACCACGTTTATTTCTGCCCCAAAACCATGACCCAGAGTTGAGACCGGGATGCAGAGTCGCAGTCTTAAACAAGTCTCTGCACTCCTAGAACGGTCACCCACTGTACCTTCACCCACTGTAATGTTACCCACTACACTTTCACCTACTGTACTGTCACCCACTGTACACCATTGAGACTGTCCCTCGACCATTTAAAGTTAATTCATGCAAATTAAAGTCATTTCAAGTCCAGAGGAAAGCAACTGGACACCCAAATTTAATAAAAATCAAAACGAGGACTTCAACAGCTCTGGAGTACAAAACAATAAAATGTGGTCTCCTAAATATTAGATCTCCGTCTTCAAAAGCTGTTTTAATCAATGACATTATATCAGATTATCAAATAGATTTATTCTGTTTAACAGAAACCTGGCTACGTGAGGATGAGTATTTTTCCCTAAATGAAGCTACTCCTCCTAGTCACCTAAATTATCAGATCCCTCGAGTCTCAGGCAGAGATGGTGGAGGTGCATCAATTTTTAATTCCTCGCTAGAATTGAGCCCTAAACCAAAAATGATCTTCAATTCATTTGAAAGTCTTAGTCTGAGCCTATCGAATCCAGTCCAGAAACTACTTCAGCCCCTATTATTTGTCATCATCTATCGTCCTCCTGGTCCATACAGTGACTTTCTATCTGAATTTGCCGATTTCTTAACTAGTTTAATTCTTAAAACTGATAAGGTCATAATTGTTGGTGATTTCAATATTCACGTGGACGACAGTAATGATAGCCTCAGTAGGGCATTTATGTCATTACTAGACTCCATAGGCTTTAGACAGTGTGTACAGGAATCTACCCACCAGTTCGAGCATACTCTGGATTTAGTCTTGATTTATGGGATTGAAATTGAGGAGTTGGTCATCTTTCCTCGTAATCCTATCCTTTCTGACCAGTGCCTGATAACTTTCGACATTCGGCTATTGTGTAATTCTCTTCCTGCAAAAAACGTTTGTACTAGAAACTTATCAGATTATACTATTTCTAAATTCAGGGAAGAAATCCTAAGTAGGCTTAATCTAATCCCACTACTGAACTACACAGCGGGTCATTTTCTGAACTCAGTTAATGTTACTTCAGACTCTCTGCGAAAAACCTTAGATTTAATTGCTCCACTAAAAAATAAGACTATAAAACAGGGGATCCAAGCTCCCTGGTTTAATTCTCATACCCACCAATTAAAGCAAGAATCCCGACAATTTGAGAGGAAATGGCGTTCTACTAAATTAGAAGAATACCGCACTGCGTGGCATGATGGTTTACATAAATACAGGAAGGCACTTCGTTCTGCTAGAGCAGCCTATTATTCATCATTAATTGAGGACAATAGAAACAATCACAGATTCTTGTTCAGTACTGTACCAGACTGACAAAGAACCACTGTGCATTTGTGCCTAGTATTCCATCAAGTCTCCACAGCAATGATTTTATGAATTTCTTCAATAAGAAGATCCTGCTCATAAGAGACAAAATTAATGGCATCCTGTCCTCAAACTCTGGTCCTTCTTTAGGTCCCTTAGATCCGGAAAACACACAGCTGACTCCTGAACCCTTTGGTTCTATGGATGTCTTTTCTCCAATGCAGTCAGCTGATTAAAATAATCTCCTCAGCTAAACCATCCTCCTGTCTGTTAGATCCAATTCCAACTAAACTCATCAAAGATGCCCTATTTACTTGGCAACCACTTCCTTAATATAATTAACATGTCATTATCTACTGGATATGTACCACGGTCCTTTAAAGTAGCTGTAATTAAGCCACTTCTCAAAAAACCTAACCTGGACCCTACTGTTCTAAATAATTATCAACCCATCTCAAATCTCCCGTTTTTATCTAAGATCTTGGAGAAAATAGTCACTAATCAGTTCTGTGATTTCCTTAAATCCAACAGTTTATTCGAGAATTTCCAGTCAGGTTTCAGGGAACATCATAGTACGGAAACAGCACTTGTCAAGGTTAGCAACGACCTTCTAACCGCTTCAGACAGAGGACTTGTTTCTATACTGGTTCTCTTGGACCTCAGTGCGGCGTTTGACACAATTGACCACAATATTCTTCTGGCACGTCTGGACCAAACAATTGGTATTAAGGGATCAGCACTGATGTGGTTTAAGTCCTATTTAACTGACCGTTCCCAGTTTGTTCACATTAATAACAACTCCTCTCAGTCAACTACAGTTAGTTATGGAGTTCCTCAAGGCTCGGTTCTTGGTCCAATACTGTTTATCTTGTACATGCCGATGATACGCAATTATTTCTCTCGATTAAACCTGACGATGTCAGCCAGTTGTGCAAATTACAGGCGTGTATCAAAGGGATTAAAGATTGGATGACGAATGACTTTTTCTGAGGTCGTTGTGCTCGGCCAAAAAACTGTTAGGGATGTAGTGCCAAGTGATGTAATAACCTTGGATGGCATCACGTTTGAGGCCGAAACCACTGCGAGGAACCTAGTTGTCATCTTTGATCAGGATCTCTCATTTAACACACACATTAAGCAGGTTTCTAGAACGACCTTTTTCCATCTCCGAAACATTGCTAAAATCATGTATATATGGGGCGGCAGTGGCTCAGCGGTAGAGCAGATGTCCTGTAGACAGATCGCCCCAACCATCGGCGGATCGAATCCCGCTCCCGCCAGGACATCCTCGGAGGGAGTGTGAGCTGACGGTGGGAGGTGTCAGCTCACCTCCCAGCCACTGCCGAGGTGCCCTTGAGCAAGGCACCGTCCCCCCTACAAGCTGCTCAATTGGGGCGCGTTCCTGAAGCCGCTGCCCATCACTCTGCCTCCCTATGTGTGATGTTTGATGTGTGTACTAACGCTAACTGCATGCTTACAGGCCCCCCTGTGTGCTGTGTTTCACGGGGCCTGTGTATACACTGACTGCCGTTAAAAAACTAACACAAAGACCATATAAAAATATACCTGAGTGACTGTAATTTCCCTCCGGGGATTAATAAAGTGTACTTCCTTTATATATATATATATATATATAAACGGAATGATAAGGGGTTTCATCACTTCCAGACTAGATTACGGTAAAGCACTTTTTTCAGACTGCCCCAAAAAGTCGCTGAAGACTCTTCAACTAATTCAGAATACTGCCGCCCGTGTTCTGACCAGGACCAGTGCCAGAGACCATGTTTCTCCTGTGTTGCTTCTCTGCACTGGCTTCCTGTGAAAGCTAGGATAGATTTTAAAATACTCCTCCTCACTTCCAAAGCCCTTCGTAGGCCAGGCACCGACCTATCTGACGGAACTTTTAGTTCCTTATAATCCATCTAGAGCATTATGCTCTCAACATACTGGCCTACTGGTGGTTCCTAGAATTTATAAAAGTAGGACGGGGGCTAGAGCCTTTTGCTATCAAGCCCCTCTATTGTGGAACCACCTCCCTACCTCAGTTCGGGGGGCAGACACCCTCACTATTTAAGACTGGACTTAAAACTTTTCTTTTTCATAAATTTTACAATTAATGGCAACTTAGGTTACTACGTTTATTTTCATATAGACCTACACTGCTGGAGACTCAACATCCAGACTCACTGAGTTCCTCTCTCCTCCCCCTTCTCTCCAACCATCTGTTACTCCTCCTCCTCTCTGATCTCACTTTCCAAGTCTCCAATCACATCGTACTAACTAAACTTCTTCCCTGGAGTCTCTGTGCTCTATGTCCTCACAGGATTTTCTCAGGTTCACCCCTCATCCACCCATCTGCCATGGACCTGCTCTTCCCATCCCACTAGTACCACCCCTAACCTAATTATCGGCTGGGGTCCGGCTTCCTTTTTCCTCTGCGCCACCATACTGTTCCACCCCTCATCCATCCATCCACTGTGGGACCATCTGCTGTGGACCTGCACCTCCCATCCACCAGTATCACCCCTCACCTAACCATCCACTGGGGTCCTGCTGCCTCTCTTCCTTGGTGTCATCTTACTGTTCCACCCCTCATCCGCCGTGGACCTTCCTCTGTGGACCTGCACCTCCGAGCCCACCAGTATCACCCCCATCTCTCCATGTCCTGTGGACCTTCTCCTCCAAGCCCACCAGTACCACCCCTCAACTATCCATCGGCTGGGGTCCTGCTTCCTTTCTTCCTCCGTGCCGCCACACAGTCATCCACACAGCTGTAATTGTGCCTTGACTTTAGCAACCTTAACCATATTGACACCGTCTCTACCTGGCCTATCTGTCACTCTCTGATGCTGTTCTTATCTTCCTTTGATTTCTTTTCCACCCAACTGGTCTAGGCGGATGGCCGCCCAAAAGAGTCTGTCCTGCCCGGAGTTTCTTCCTCATCGAGGGAGTTTTTCCCCGCCACTGTCACTTATGTTTGCTCTGGAGGGTTCAGTTGGGTTTCTCTGTCTGTTAAAGCGCTTTGAAATGTCTGCTCCCATGATTAAGCGCTATATCAATAAAACTTGATTGATTGACCATCCACCAACTGTGAGAAGCCTACAAAATCTATCCTAGACTTGAACCCAACGCAGAAATTATCATTCACACTGTCAAAATGAACACTGAAATCTCCTATTACGATAACTTTCTTTGGTAGCAGCCAAATTAGATAGAAATTCAAAAAATTCTATCAAAAAACTAGAATCTGGTCCAGGAGGACGATACTCAATTACAAATTCAATAGAATCAGTTTGAGGATTGTAGTACATGCATGCTAAGGCTCTGAAAAGTACTGGAGCTCTTCTCAGGTTTTGGGTTAATTGCCAAGTTAGTGTTGTAAATGGCTCCACGCCACCTCCTCGTCCAGTATCACGCGCTATGTGACAGTTGATGTGGCTGGGAGGAGAGGCTTCACTAAGAGTAACATATTCATCCTTATATTTCCAGGATTTAGTTAGTCCAAAAATATCAATGATACAGAGAAAACAAGGTTGCTTCAGGGGGAACATCCAGTTTAAAGACTAGCCAGGCTCCTGAAATCCTGCGCAGACCAGCTGTGTGGGATCATTGGACACATGTTCAACATGAGTCTGAAGCTGGGAAGGGTTCCACAGCTGTGGAAAACATCCTGCATTGTTCCTGACCCACTCCAGTTCGCTTACCAGCCAACTATCGGGGTGCATGACGCCGTCATTTTCCTCCAACAACGAGCTCCGTCTCACCTGGAGAAGCCTGGGAGCACTGAGGATCATGGTTTTTGATTTCTCCAGTGCTTTCAACACAATACAACCGGCAATGCTGAGGGACAAACTGGAAATCACCGGGTTGGACCACCACGTCACGGACTGGATCTCAGACTACTTAACCAACAGCCTACATTTCATGAGGACCCGGGACTGTGTATCAAATATGGTTGTCTACAGCACGGGGGCACCACAGCGAAAGCTTTTGTCCCTATTCCTATTCACCCTCTACACTGCAGACTTCTCCTACAACTCCCCCAAATGTCACCTGCAGAAGAAGTTCTCTGATGACTCTGCAATCGTTGGCCTCATCACCGATGGGGACGACGGAGTACAGGTGCCAGCAGAACTACTTCCAGATGAATGCGGGAAAACCATGAAGCTAGTGGTGGATTTCTGCAGGCAAGGACTCTGCCCAGTTACACCCGTGGACATCAAGGTGGTGTTCTCTCACGCTTTTCCATCTGGCAATCTGATGTACCGTTCTCCTGGCAACCTCCAAACCCAGACTCGACTGAAATTTGGTGGAGGAGGAATTATGGTGTGGGGATGTTTTTCAGGAGCTGGGCTTGGCCCCTTAGTTCCAGCGAAAGGAAGTTTGAATGCTTCAGGATACCAAAACATTTTGGACAATTCCATGCCCCAACCTCGTGGGAACAGTTTGGAGCGGGCCCCTTCCTCTTCCAACATAACTATGGACTTGCTTTGTGAACTGGTGCAGAAAGACATGGATGACAGTCTTGTGTGGATGAACTTGACTGGCCTGCACACAGTCCTGACCCCAATAGAACAACTTTGGGAGGAATTAGAGTGTAGACTGAAAGCCAGGCCTTCTCGACCAACATCAGTGTGTAACCTCACCAATGCGCTTTTGGGAGAATGGTCAAAAATTCCTATAAACTCTCCTCAACCTTGTGGACAACCTTCACAGAAGAGTTGAAGCCGTAATAGCTGCAAAAGGTGGACCGACATCATATTGAACTCTGGGTTAAGAATGGGATGGCACTTCAGTTCATAGTATGAGTCAAGGCAGGTGAGCTGATATAGTGTATGTTAATATGTGAATATGTATATCTCATATGCTACATATGTTAATATGTATGCTGTAGTAGACACTTGGAGCTGTCTCACACCAGACAGGCACAAGGAAGGTGTGAAGTCACGGGGTTAAAAGGTGTGATAGGGGAAGCGGGTATAAAGGGACTGTGGGTTGTTGTGGCACGCTTGTTAATAAAGACACTGAACTCACCTGTACCCTTTCCTCGTTCCCGCAAACCTCCACAATTTATTATTTGTGTGTGACAATTTGGTTATGCAGTCATGCAGGAAGTCTTTGTAGTGGTCCATCAAAATGAGGAGGGTGATGTATCCCCCGTTTTTTAGCATTCCTCAGGATTTCCAGTGTGTCCATTGTTGGGAGAGAAGGTTTGATCAGTTAGTATATTCCCATCATGTTGGCACACTGGAGCCCAAAATGGTTTCCTTCGGTGGGGGTCACATTCTGCAAGTTGTGCACCATTTTTCTCATACAATAGTGGGCGGACCACGGCCCCAAAACCTGGATCGGCTGGTCTCCAGTCGACACATGTCTCAGCCGCAGGTTGCTTAGTTGAGCCTCGGACAACCTGGGTCGGGGGCGGCTATAACGGGCTGGTATGGTCCAGGGAGTTTGTTTTAGGTAAGGTTTTGACCCCGTCAGGGCCCAGAAAATAATTTCTGGTCCCTGTGGGGTACAGGGGGTCCTTCCGTCCATTGTACCCATACCGCCTCCCAGTATTGTTAGGACTTCTCAGTCAGCCATAACCCACTCTAACAAATGGTTCTCCACTAGTCATTAAGCTGTTTGGCCACTGTTCTCCAGAATAATTTATAGAAATTCAAGGCTGGAGATTGGCCTGAAATTAGTGCAATCTGTATGCATGGACACTCTGCATTTTCACCATCACATTAGGATGACCATCAGTGGTGACACCTGCTAGTCTGTCCTATTCCAGTCAAACTTTTTAAATGTTTGTTCATTTTCAATCCTCTTTTCTTCCACCATTGAGCAGTAAAACATGTCGTCAGCAGTTTGATTCTCGCTCCTGCCCAGCCACCTAGAGTGTGACCTGACAGTGGGAGGAGTCAGCTAATGTGTTTGAATTACTACAGTGTGCTCTTAATTTCCCTTTGGGGGAGGGGAGCTGAGAGGACTGAGACAGGATACAGAAGAGACCATGATATCACAAGATGTGTTCCCAACTTTTGGACCTCAGGTCGAACACCTATTTCCAGTGCAGACGGAATTCTATAGAGGCAGAAACAGATGTGTCATGGGCTCGCTGGTGTCTCCTATTCTGGCAGCTTTGTACACTGAAGTGAAACACAGGACCTCAACCTCGTTCAATGGAACAACACCAAGCCACTCGCTGTGTGGATGACACATGGTCAAGATCAAAATTCATGGAGGTGCAACCAGTCAGCAAACACATCAGCTTTGTGGACAGCAACATCAAGTTCACCAGAGAGGATGTAATTGTCAAAAGCTTGTCCTTGTTGGATAGTCAGGTCTGCATAAATAGACAACAGAAGTCTGAGTGTTTGAATATACAGGAAACCAACACAAGCAGACCAGTATCTGCTTTTGACTCTCACCATTGACTGGAGATGATAAATGTGATTCATTCAAACAAATTTCCCCCAACAGTGGAAAACAAAATAGATATTACCATTGGTAACTGACTACATTTATTGTAAGATTAATTACTTTACATCCCACCGGGTGCTAATGCTAACGGAAACGAAGCGTTACGTGAGCTGCACGACACCATCAGCTCACTGCAGACCAGGCACCCGGAGGCGTTTTACGTGGTAGCTGGAGACTTTAACCACGTAAAACTAACGGACACACTGCCCAGCTTTTACCAGCACGTTACCATCCCCACACGTGGTGTACACACAGTCCAGCGTGTTGTCCCCAACTTACGCGGCGCATACAGGTCCCTCCCCCGACCACACCTCGGCCTATCAGACCACATCTCCATCCTGATGGCCCCAGCATATCGTCCCCTGGTGAAATCCCTCAAACCCATGAGAACTCACTGTGTGGCCCCAGGACGCGGCCCTGGTGCTCCAGGACTGCTTCCAGCACACAGACTGGCAGATGTTCAGGAAGGCAGCCACACAGGGGGGAGAGGTGAACCTGGAGGAATACACTTCCTCTGTCCTCTGGTTCATCTCCAAGTGTGGGGATGATGTGACCAACACAAACAATCACCGTCTACCAGAATTTCTGGCCGAATGCAGAGGTGAGAGCTCTGCTGAAGGCCAGGGATGCTGCTTTCAGGGCGGGGGAGGCAGGGGCACTAAGGGCAGCAAGGAGGGCTCTGGATAAGGGCATAAAGGAGGCCAAATCCACTTATGCTCCAAAGATCCATGGTCTCCTGACCTCAGGGGACCCACGGAGTATGTGGAAGGGCATCAAGTGCATCACTAACTTTAACACCAGGAACGCACAGGGCCCGACAGACCCCTCCCTAGCAGATGCCCTCAATAAATTTTATGCCCGCTTTGAGGACCCCAACACCCCCCCAAGTACCAAACTAACATCCGCCCGACGACACGCCCCTCAGTGTGACCACAGAGGATGTGAGGAGGACCCTGCAAAGGATTAACCCTCGCAAGGCTGCAGGCCCCGACGGCACAGTAGTGGTGGGACGCATTCACAACAATGAGTCCAGATACAGAGAGGAGGTGGAGCACCTGGTGCACTGGTGCAGACACAACAACCTCTGCTTCAACGTGGGGAAGACCAAGGAGATGGTGGTGGACTTCAGGAGGAAGAGACACTCCCCTCCCCCCCTGCACATCGGAGGAGCAGCTGTGGAGGTGGTCTCCAGCTACAGGTACTTGGGGGTTCAACTCACTGAGGACCTCACCTGGAGCTGTAACACCTCCTACCTGCTCAGGAAGGCCCACCAGCAGCTCTACTTCCTCAGGAAGCTGAGGCGTGCTGGACTGGGGGGTCCCGTCCTGAAGGCCTTCTACAGGGGAGCGGTGGAGAGCATCCTCACCACCAGCATCACGGTGTGGCACGGCAGCTGCTCTGCAGCAGACAGGAAAGATCTGCAGAGGGTGGTGAAGGCTGCACAGAGGACTGTAGGGGGTGGCCTACCTACCACCACAGAAATCTACACAAGTAGGTGTAGAAGGAGGACCACCCACATCATGAGAGACCCCACCCACCCAGAACACAGTCTGTTCCAACCCCTCCCCTCAGACAGGAGACTACGGAGCATCCGGAGCAGGACCACCAGGACCACCAGGCTGAGGAACAATAGACACGGGGATCTGGTGCAATATGATGCTTCATCTGGGGCAATAGATGGAGCACCGACACACTTAAGCTGCTACACTGTAAATAGATGTTGCTGTTCAGACACTTTAATTCTTAACTTTTCTCTGTTCTATTTATCTTACATTTTTAACCTATCTTTTCTTAACTTATTTATCTTATTTGTCAACCGGGCTTACTGGGACCTTCAGAGAAATATTTCATACAGTTATATGTACACGTGTGTCAGCATGACAAATAAAGACTCTGATTTATAATAAAGACACCTGCCAGCTTGACAGAACCATGTGCTGCTTTATATAATGAAATTAATATAACACAGAATTGAGTTCAGCCTTTTGACCTGACCCTTGAAAACATTTTATGCTCATGCGGCCAAATGAAAAGAACAATTTCCCACCCCTAGCCTCAGGTTACATCATAGTGATAGAGGAGTAACAGGTTAATAAATAATTATTTTATATTTCACAAAAGATGAATCAAATTGAGCAGCAGCAGTCACAAACAGCCATCAGGAGCCAAAAAGCTCCAGAGCAGAGGAATCAGGAGGCAGATATAGGCTGTGATCTAGGCGACCCACCCTCCTCATCAGTCTTCATTGGGGAGACACCTGCAGAAAATCACTGACAAGACCTGGTAGCCTGTGTAATTAAAGGGGTGTGGTTCTGTGTGATTTAAATCATTTACATCATATCTGTTAATTATTCTTTCGTTTCGGCACACAACTTCAACTTTTAACTCAGTTGTAGAAACCAGAGTTTAAAGGGCATCTCTCAGCAAGAAATAAGAACCTTTTAAAGAAGCATTATGGGAAGTTTGGAAAGTTGTCTGACTAAAAATGTCTATTTTTTAACAGTCATTGGAATCAGAACTGATGTTTATCAATTTGCAAAAATATCCAGGAGCTAATCCTGAGTTTACTTTCCTGCCACAGATCTGTTCAAAGATTTTTTAAAGAAATATAGATTGGAGGCTTCTTTCACCTCGTTGGGAGCGATTAGCTCCACCTGTAATGTTCCCCTCAGCTGGTGGTGATCAGCCTGGGATGGGAGGAGATATAAGGTGTTTGGTTTCCTGATAGACTCCAGAGTGTCAACACCATCAGTTGGCTTTCTGTTCGGGTTGTGTACTGAGCTGTAGTATGGGTTAGGCTTTATCTGGTCAATGAAGTAGCATTTAAGGCTTTCATTCAATTAGTTCACTCAAGCACAAACTTTCTTGGGGCAGGTCTTAGGTGATTTCTTTGACAATACAGGCTTTCATAAAAGCCTCAAGTTAGTGATAACATTATAAGAATGCTACCAACTTGAATGGGGATAGACATTTTCTGTCCCTCCCAGTATTGAACGGGATCCCCCAGCCTCAATAGTTGTCTTCATGATGAAGGAAGCACACTTAATCCCCACAGGGGAAATCTTTCCTTACAATATACTGTATATTTGCACATGCGTATGTATATCAACATACAAAACACACACCTTAAACCTGTGAGCATGCAATTACATACAGTGGGAGTGACTGGCGGCTATACCATGGTCCACCCCAATGAGCAGTTTGTAGGGGAGCAGTGCCTTACTCAAGGGCACCTCAGGGAGTGAATGACACCTCCCACTGCCAGGTCACACAGTGTATACATGTTGGTCTTGAACCAGTGACCCTCTGCTCCCCAGTCTAACATTAGAGGACTGAGATACTCCTACCCCCACATATGTAGCATTGGACCTCCAAAATTTGCATCTAATCACAATTGTGTCTGCCTGACTGTCTTCCAGGCAACGCCCCCAGGTTTTTACCTAAGAAATAAAAGGTTTAACAGTTCATAAATGCAACTCAAATGGAATTATGGTACCGTGGGAAACAGCCTCGACAGCTTCTTTCATTGAATGCTATGGTGATTACCATCAATATGGAAGCACATTCTGCTTCCCTTGCTCTTGCAGGGCTGAGAAACCTGCGTTTTCTGAACCTTTGGCTCAGTAGTGTCACAAGGCACAATGCTCATGGGTCGTATTCTGTCCAGCTTCTTTCAAGAGATTTCTCAGAGAAAACCAATGGATGGTGTTTTTTTTCATCAGTAAGTCAATGATCCACCATAGTTGGCAGAGGTCTCTCCTTTTGCGCTAGACACCCTTCTGTTGAGAGCTCAGTGGCTGTATCATTAAATGGTCTGGTGACAAACACTTGGAAATGATGCTTTTTTTTCTTCAGAAATGGATGAGATCTGAGACAAAGCAGCACTCACTGACTCTTTGTTCAGTCATGGCAGCATGTAAGTGCTGTTCCAGTGGGTTTCCATTTCGTGGTTGTTTTAATTTTGGGTTTCCATAATTGTTTCTGCACCACTGCAAGCTTCTCATATAAAGACAAGTAACATTAAACAGAATAGAATGCTTTTTTTAATGTCATTATACAGGGATGTACAACAATTCTTTGACAAGTATCTGTATAAAGGACTTGGTTTCAAGTGTATTGGTTAATATAAATGCAAAACACAGGTTTAAGAACAAGCATATATGAGAATATATTTACAGTGAGCTGTCAGATTTTATGATGTACTGTGTAGCATCAATTGTGACCAGGCCATTGCACCGGTTCCTAACTGTGACAGACTTGGTGGTCCTCCATTTGGTGACCCCTGCGCTAAAGGGTGTCAAACGCCAGGGAAAAGAGGTGTTTTAAGAGCTTTAAAATGTGACAGTGAAGAAGCCTGCCTTATGTGTAGTGGGAGCCCATTCCATAATTTAGGAGCTGAAACCTAAAAAGTGCGTTCCCCTCTGAGCTGCAGCCTGACTTTATTGTGCCACACGGGGAAATTTGTCTTGGACAAGGTGCATCAACATTTTAAAACAAGAAGACAATACAAAGATAGCAGTATTGTACATGCATAAAAGAAGCAAAACTACCCAGCAAAGAGGATATCGCTGTCCTCAGTCAATGCTAAAATACAAGAACCAACCAAATTGGTAAAACAAAGTGCGTAAACACAATAACTTAAAGCGGGACAACGGGTCTAATAAAAAAATATAAGTAAATGTAAAATGCTAAGCACCGTAACAATACGAAGGGACCAGAGATTCATGAGAACAACTAACTGGAGCTTCGAACCACTTTCTTGTCATTTAAGAGCACAACAGAGGTTGGAAGAAAACATTATTTAAAAGTTGTTCACAACTGTCTTGTTGCATTTTGTTAACAATCAAGATTTACAGGGGTTTCAGGAGTGCCACCAAAAATCATGACTTCAGTCTTTTTTTGATTAAGAGAATTGAGACATCCAGGTTGAATTTTTATAAATTCTATACACTGTTATAATCCCCAAAGGGAAATTAAGAACACACACTAGTTTTTGTTAGTCAATCAATCACACGCACGCATATTTGTGTGTACAGGCCCCCTTGTGTGTGGTTGTAAGCATGCAGAGGGAGGTAGAGTGGCGGGCAGCTCCTTCGTGGTGCGCCCAAATGAGCAGCTTGTGAGGTGGTACGGCGCCTCGCTTAAGGGCGCCTCGGCAGTGCTCCGGAGGTGAGCTGACATCTCCCACTGTCACCTCAGGGTGTTATTTTTTGGGCGGGAGCGGCAATGGAACCGCCGATCTCAGAACACTCGACGACCCGCTCTACCACTGAGCAACTACCGCCCCCTGAAAGTTTGAATGTAAACAATCAATCTAGGACCAACTTTGGAAGTCACTTCTTAAGAGGGACATATATCTGACAATCATCAGCATAACAATGCTTCTTAAAATTGCACCAGGTGGGAGTAAGTATAGGAAAAATAACAGGGGGGCAAGCACAGAGCCCTGGGGTACCTCACAAGAGAGGTGCAGTGGAGGACACAATCAAGACTGACACTGAATTTTTGCTTTGATAAATAGGATTTAAACCATTTGAGTGCTGTGCCACGAATGCCCTCCCACTGCTCCAGGCAAACAATCAGGGTATGATGGTCAACTGTATCAAATGCTGCAGTCAGATCAAGGAGTACAAGTACAACAGTGACCAGAATCGGTCGCTAAAAAAAAAAAAAACTTTTGAAAGTGCTGATTCAGTGCTGTGCAATGGCTTAAAACCAGATTGGAAAATATTATGGTCATTTAAAAAGTCCATAAACATACAGTAGTCCATAAGCATAATATTTTCTCAGATTAAGACAAGGCAGTTTCAAGATGGGTCTAAAATTTGTCATTATCGTGGGATCCAACCCAGATTTTTTAAGCAGAGGGTGAACAATTGCATGTTTAAAATTGGCAGTGACCACTCCAGGTGACAAACGACTAGCAACAAGAAAAGATGGACCATCAGTCTGGGAAACATCCTTTTAAGTAGTCGGAGGAACAGCATCCTCGGGAGAACCAGAGGGCTTCAAATGACTAACAAGCTCCTGAACAAAGGTTAGGGTCACAGCTTCAGATGTGTCACACGCAGTAGTGCAGGAGACTGAGACTGAAGGGTCACTGAATGGAGGTGAAACAAGTGGTCTGGCAGAAGACGCTTTACCAATGAAGAAAACTACAAAGTGTTTCACACAATCTAGGAGAGGGGTCAGTTCCAACAGTCAGTGGTCGCTTCAGAGCATTGTTAATAACTTTAAACAATACACAAGGTGATGAAGATTATTCAGTCTTGATGGTAGGAACTTGTTCAGACAGGATGGACTCTAGAGATGTCAGTATCCAGTGTGGGAAGTGTTTGCATTTGAAATTAGGGTCAGTGATAAACCCTAAATGGCACAATGACCGAACAGATGATGCCAATTCTGGGATTGCAGGGGTCCGAGAAACAAGGAGGTGAACACCCGTGTTGTAAAATGTAATATTTGTTGGGTTTGAATCACGTCTAATACACCAAATACTGTAACGGTTGTCAGAGCATCGCTCTTGAAATGCTGTGGTTTAAGAGTAATAACGACATGATTCATCACGATCGTCTGGCATTGCCAGACTAAGACCATTTCTCCATGTGGTAACTCCCAATGCCATTGCTGTACCACCAATTACAAACGACAATCTTTTGTTCAAGCACTAAATCACAACAGACATTTCGATGCGCTTTTACAGGCAGACACCCTGCTACTGGACAGGACCTATGTACTAATTGTAATCAATGATGGGTTGGAGCAGGAGCTCTCACTAACAAGCTTCCATCTTTATTCTTCCTCCTGACCACCTCCCCAGAAACTTCTGAATGGATGTGGCGCGCACAACTACTCGGGTGTCTATCCACTTGACGAGGACCAGGGAGACCCTCATCAACTGCATTGAACCCCTACAGTTGAGGGAGTTGTCCCACTGGGTTGGATACCCCTTCCTGTTGTCCTTGTACAGGGAATGACCTTGAATAAAAATTGTCCATGTAAATGGTACCCTGTTTGTTCAGATTCAATTATCCAGGTCATAGGTTATCCGAAGCTGTTTAGAGCAATCCACTGGGCATTAAGAGTTTCTTGAAGATGTTTCACCTCGTCAAAGAGACAACTTGAGTTCTGAAGGTGGCTGGTCTTGTCCCTGCTTATTAACCCTGTGGGGTGTGATCAGTGCTATTCACATTCCAACAACCGTCGTTGAAACCCATGTAGCTCGCCATTTGTTGATGGGTGTGTCAAAGGGGGGTCGTTGAAATGGGAATTTCACTTTTGTATACTCATTAGGGTCATTTGGTATGAGACACCTCACGTGGGTCAATCTGCTGAGACAATCTTTTTTGGGAGTTTTGGAAGGACGTGATTGTAAATGGGAGAAAAGGAATGTCCCAGACCCCCCCCCTTTTTTCAAAGATTTTCTCCACTTTGATATGGACAGCTTCTTTCACACATCTGTTCGTCTTCCTTGTCCAAGATCTGAACATCGGTACCCTGAAATGAGTGTCCCTCTTCCTTTAGGTGAAGGAAGACTGATGAATTGGCTCTTCTGTGTTGAGCCATGCGCCTGTGTAGTGGTTGTTTGGTTTCCCCTATGTATACATCTGAGCATTCCTCGCTGCATTTAACTGCATACACCAGATTGCTCTGACTGTGTGTGGTCTTTTGGGTGGACCAGTCTATGTTGGAGGGTGAGGAAATTTTGAATTTGCAGATGAGTTTGACAATGCAGTCAAGGTTAATGCTACAATCTTCCAGCAATGCCAGACTCCTCCTCAGACCCTCTGTCATGTGGTAACTACCACCACCATCATTTGTGTAAAGCACTAAATCACACCAACAGACATTTTGAAGTGCTTTTACACACAGGATGTGTCCAGCAACAGGGTTTCTATGTGCTAATTGTAATCAATGATGGGTTGGAGCAAGGGCTCTCACTAACCAGCTTCCATCTTTAGTCTTCCTCCTGACCACCTCCCTAGAAACTTCTGAATTTATGGTTGAGCACACCAAAAAGGTGTCCATCCACTTGACAAAGACCAGGGAGCCCTCCCTGATCCACCGCATTGAACCCGTGACAGATGAGGGAGTTGTCCCTCTGGGTTGGGCACCCCTTCCTATCGTCCTTGTGCAGGGGATGACAGGAGGGCGCTTGAGGAACAACCCAGCTTGAATAAATGTTGTCCATGTAAATGCTACCCAGTTTGTGTTGATTAAATTATCCAGGTCGTGGTTATCTCAAGCGGTTTAAAGTCAGTCCACTGGGTTATATGTTCTTGAAGACATTTCACCTCGCCCAAGAGGCTTCTTCAGTTCTGAAGGTGTCTGGTGGTGTAACCCTGTGGAGTGTAGTCAGTGCTATTCACATTCCAACAACCGTTGTTGAAACCTGGGGGGGGGGGGGGCTCTGGAAGCATGCAGGGGAGGTAGTGTCGGGCAGATCCTTCGTGGTGCGCCCAAATGAGCAGCGGGGGGGGGCAGTTTTCCAGAGGGGAGCTGACACCTCCCAGTGTTAGCTCACCTCCGGGTGTGTGTTTTTTGAGTGGGAGTGGGAATCGAACCGATTGTGTTCTGAGCCGATGTCAGAACATTGGACGACCTGCTCTACCGCCCACTTTACCACTGAGCCACTGCTGTCCATATGAGACGCATCACCTGGGTTAATCTGCTGAGACAATCTGCTGAGTCCTGTCCTGATGAGTTGGCTCTTCTGTGTTGAGCCATGCGCCTTTGTAGTTGTGCTTTGGTTTCCCCATCTGAGCATTCCTCGTTACATTTAACGGCATACACCAGATTGCTCTGACTGTGCAGTGTGGGGTCTTCTGGGTGGACCAGTCTATGTTGGAGGGTGTTGCCCGATTTTGAAGATCCTCTTCAGTTTTTCAGACACTTATGGGATCACGTGTGTGAACGTTCACAAATATCCACTCAGGATAGCCACAGGCTTCCAGTGCCCCTTTCAGGTGTTGGTGTTCTTCTACGTGGTCTTGGGTACTGGTTGGTAGCTCGTAAGCCCTATTTTGCAGGACACCAAGCTTGTGCTCCAGTGGGTGGTGAGTCATAAAAGCAGGTACTGGTCAATGTGTGTTGGTTTTCTATATACCCCAACATACAGACTTCTGTCATCTTTTGTGCAAACCTCTCAATACAAAAAGGGCAAACTGTTGTCCTTTACATCCTCTCTGGTGAAATTGATGTTGCTGTCCACCGAACTGATGTTTGCTGACATGTTGGACCTGGTGGAATTTGATATTGACCCATGTGTCGTCCACATAATGGAACCAGTGGCTTGGTGTTCCATTGGAAGAGGAAAGGGCCTTGTGTTCCACAAAGATGCTCAAAGATCTGGTTGAGGTTGAGCTTTCTTTTCGCTGAGGGTAGTGTCCTGTGAAAGCAGTTGTCTCACTTCTTCCACCGCCTCAATATTGGGAACAAATGTGAAGAGGGAGGTGACATCATAGGATACCATGCTCTCATCTGTATCCAGTCGCAGTCCTCACCTTTTCCACGAAGTCCATGGAGTTTTGTATATTGTAGGGATTATTCCACTCCAGCAGGGCCAAGGTGGTGGCAACATGCTTGGCTATGTTATGTGACCAGTCAGGGCTGAGGGTGGTTGGAAATTTGATTACTCCTTCCTGTAGGCGGTCTTTGTAGTGATCTGTCAAAATGAGGAGGGTGGTGTATCCCCAGTTTTTTGCATTCCCCATGAGTTAGTGTTGAGAGAACAAGTTTGATCATTTGTTGGTATTCCCATCATGTTGGCAACTATTTTGGGCTCCAGTGTGCCATCGGTGGGGGTCACATTCTGCAAGTGGTGCACCATTTTTATGATACAGTATAATGTGTGGACCAGGGCCTTAAAGGCTGGATCAGCTGGTTTCTGGTCTCAGCCGCAAGTTGCTTAGTTGAGCCTCGAACTTTTGGCATATGTTCTGGGTCAGGTGGCTGTAGCGGGCCAGTGCCGTCAAGGGAACTGGCCACAAGTTTGTTTGGGTAAGGTTTTGACCCTGTCGGGGCCCAGAAAAGAATTTCTGGTCCCTCTAGGGTACAGGGGGTGCACGGTTCTCCCGACCACCGCGCCGCCTCCGAATATTGTTGGGCAGAAGTTACGGCTGACAGAAAAGTCATAACAAATGATTCTCCACTATATATTGATGAAGTAGTTTGGCCACTGTTCTCCAGAATCAGATAGAAATTCAAGGCTGAAGATTGGCCTGAAATTACTGCGATCTGTATGCATGGACACAATGCTTGACTAGGACAGACTAGCAGATGTCACCACTGGTCATCCAAATTTGATGTGGAAATGTTCCTTTTCAATACCCACATCCCAGGCCCCCATAGTCCATCCCTTCTCGGCAGACCTTGATGACCCAGTGGCTTCAGCCTTGCCCCCCCCCCCCTTTTGAGAGAGATTGTACCCCCTGATGGCACGGGGCACAAAGGAGGTCCGGACTCTCTCTGCCCAACAGAGTAGCTTTCAGTGGCAGACTGTCCAAGCTTGGATCGATCTTGGGAAATGCCACCTTTGTGGAGGAGCCTGGTGACTGCATAGTGTTCAAGTTTCAAGTTTGTTTATTCTTATATAGCCCAGATTCACAATGTCTCAAAGGGCTTTACAATCTGCACATGGACGATATCCCTCTGACCTTTGTGTACTGTAGCAGTGCGACCCTCACATCGGATAAGGATCAACACCCCCCCCCAAAAAAAAACCCTTAACAGGGGAAAAATGAATGGGAGAAACTTCAGGAAGACTGCAGAGGAGGGACCCCTCTTCCAGGAGTGGATAGACGACGCAATAGATATCACATGTACACATTAACAACACATTTATTATTATTGTCATTGTTATTATTATTGTATGACAAAGGCATGCTGATCCATCCACTAGAGTGAGTCACCACCAGCCGATGAAGCACACAGAGGTTGCCGAGGATCAAAAAAGTTATAGTTTAAGATTACTCTGCCAAAACCCCAAAACCACAGCAGAACCAAATGAGGCAGAACCAGCACTCCCCTAGTGGATGGTGAAATGGGACCATTGTGCAGCTTGTGATATCGCCAGCTGATTGCCGATGATCCACCACACAAAGGCTTGAGAGACGGAACAGGAGGAGGGAGAGAGGTGCTAGAGGGACCAGAATAGCAGAGGATTAATGGGAGGCAGGGGTCTAACTAAGAAATCCTATGACTCATCGGCAGGACTAGGCTAAACCTAAACATCGAGACTGCCACTCCCGATATTACTTATATGTTGGGTAGAAAAGATATGTTTTGAGTCTAGATTTAAAGACATCTACGGATTCAGACTGTCAAATACCTATAGGGAGATTATTCCACAGGAAAGGGGCACGGTAGGAGAAGGCCCTCTGGCCAGCTGACTTCTTTTTAACTCTAGGAACACACAAGAGACCTGTATTCTGAAAGCGGAGAGCCCTAATCGGCGTGCCCATTAATGTTTTTGTACGTCAATAAGAGTACCTTAAAATCAGATCTAACATGAATCGGGAGCCAGTGTAATGCAGCTAAAACTGGGGTGATATGGTCAAATTTCCTAGTTTTAATTAATATTCTTGCTGCTGTGTTCTGAACCATCTGAAGGCCCCTAGTTCTAGACCGAGGCAACCATGATAACAGAACATTACAATAGTCAAGTCTAGAGGACACAAAGGCATGAATCAGAATCTCTGCATCAGCCATGGCTAGAGAGGACCTAATTTTGGAAATATTACGTAGATGAAAGAAGGCGATCTTTGTCACCTCTTTAATATGCTGGTCAAAGGAGAGAGTTGAATCTAACATTACTCCAAGGTTCTTGACTGTTGAACTATGGGTTATAAAACAGTTATCTACAGATATTGTTAGTTGTTGAAATTGGTTTCTATGTCGGGCAGGGCAAATGATTAACATCTGTTTTGTCTGTGTTTAGGAGTAAGAAATTACTGGACATCAGAATCAGCTTTATTGGCCATCGTTTGTAAAAAGCAGACGAGGAATTTGTTTCCGGCAGGTGGTGTCTCAAACTGTTCATTCATAACTTAACTATTCTAAATACTTAAATATTATAAATAACTATACTAAATACAAAATGTAGGATGCAAAATGCAGTAGGTGGGGGGGGGGGGGGACACGATGTACAGGTGCTGAGTGCATGTTGCAGGGATTTGGAGACAAATAGTTAACCTTTATTGTTGAAGTGTCTTATGGCTTCGAGGAAGAAACTGTTTTTAAGTCTGGTTGTTTTTGAGAGGAGGGCTCTGTAGCGCCTCCCAGAGGGTAGCCTTTTAAATAGACGGTGTCCAGGGTGTGTTGGGTCTGAGATGATCTTCCCTGCCCGACTCCTAATTCTTGAGGAGTACAGCTTTTGGAGGGAGGGCAGGGAGGTCCCAGTGATCTTCTCAGCAGACCTGATTGTCCTTTGTAGTCGTGTCCTGTCCCTTTGGGTGGCAGCACCGAACCAGACTGTGATGGAGGAACACAGAATCGATTCAATGACTGCCGTGTAGAACAGGACCAACAGCTCCTGTGGCAGACCGTGCTTCCTTAGCTGCCTGAGAAAGTACATCCTCTGCTGGGCCTTCTTGAGGATGCAGCTGATGTGGAGAGACCACTTCAGGTCCCTGGAAACAGTAGTCCCCAGGAACTTGAAGCTCTCCAGAGTCCACAGGGCTGTTTGCAATGGTGAGGGGGAGCAGAGGGGAGGGTGACTTCCTAAAGTCCATTGTCATCTCCACAGTCTTGAGCGTGTTCAGCTCCAGGCTGTTGCGACTACACCAGTCCACCAGCTGTCTCACCTCCTGTCGGTATGCAGACTCATCCCCGTCCTGGATGAGTCCAATGACAGTTGTGTCATCTGCAAAATTCAGGAGTTTGACGGCTGGGTGCGTGGATGTGCAGTCGTTGGTGTAGATGGAGAAGAGCAGCGGAGAGAGGACGCAACCCTGGGGGGCACCGGTGCTGACTGTCTGAGGTGATCGCCCCCAGCCTCACCTGCTGTGTCCTGTCTGTCAGGAAGCTGGTGATCCTCTGACACATGACAGAGGGGACTGTGAGCTGGTGAAGTTTGGAGGATAGCAGCTCAGGGATGATGGTGTTGAACGCCAAGCTGAAGTCAACGAACAGGATCCGTGCATATGTCCCTGGGTGGTCGAGATGATCCAGGATGAAATGCAGTCCCATGTTGACTGCATCATCCACTGACCTGTTTGCCCGATAGGCAAACTGCAGGGGGTCCAGCAGGGGTCCTGTGATGTCCTTCAGGTGGCTCAACACGAGGCGTTCAAGGGACTTCATGACCACAGATGTCAGAGCGACAGGCCGGAAGTCATTTAGTCCTGTGGTGGAGGGTTTCTTGGGGACCGGGATGATGGTGGAGCGCTTGAAGCAGGAGGGTACCTCACACAGTTGGAGGGATCTGTTGAAGATCTGTGTGAAGACTGGAGCCAGCTGGTCCGCACAGACCTTGAGGCAGGAGGGGGAGACACCATCAGGGCCTGGCGCCTTCCAACTATGAATGCCAACTATTCATGGCAGACAGGCCTCTAGTTTAATTAATTCAGATCGATCATCTGCTTTTATGGACATGTAAAGTTCTGTGTCATCAGCATAACAATGGTCAAATTATATGCAGTTTTGGAATACGTTTCCAAGAGGTTCAACATACAGGGAGAACAGAGGACCAAGTACAGACCCCTGAGGTATGCCATATTTGACATCAGAGAAGGCAGAAGTTTTATTATTGTAGGAGACACATTGTGTCCTAACTCAGACACCAAACTGTCTCTCCAGTCGGTCAAGGAGTATACAGTGATCTATAGTATCAAACGCTGCACTAAGATCCAAAAGTAAGAACAAGTGGCATCAGAGTCCATATTTAATAGATGATTCACAACTTTGAGCCATTCCACTGAAACGGCATTTACCAAAGACCGCTTAATGATAAATAATCTAAGATGTTGAGATACTACCCTTTCTAGTATTTTAGATAAGAATGGAAGGTTAGAAACTGGTCCATAATTATTTGAAGACTCTTGGTCAAGATGTGGCTTTTTAAGCAGAGGTTTAACTACGGCCGCTTTAAAGCTTATGGGAACAACACTAGTTGCAAGAGAAAGATTAACTACATTTAACATAGTAGGGCCCAGCAATGGCCATTATTCTGTAACAAGTTTATCTGGGAGAGGGTCTAAGAGGCATGTAGTAGGTTTAGAGGTTGAGACCAACTTCGATAATTCTTCCAGAGAGACCGTCTCAAAGTGTGTTAGAGAGAAGTTGGTTTTAACACCCATTAAACCATGGTGTAGACCTGCGCACCCCTATGGTTTTACATTTTTGAGGTGCAACTGAGTCCAACAAAGAGCTGAGTTTAGATCACTAGTGCAATTTTCGATTGATCTTGCTGCTACAGTGAAAGGAGTCAATACCTCAGGTAGAAGCTCACTATGTTTAGATACCATTAACAATCCGATATGGCGAGTAGTGACTACATCAGGAGTAATGCTATCTTGACAAATAAAGGCTGCTTTAAAAGTAATAAGAAAATGGTCAGATATCACTGACGTAAGAGGAGAGACAGTCACAGCAGTAACATTTATACCACGCGATAGAATCAGATCTAGGGTATTACCACTGGAATGAGTTGCTTCATGTACCCACTGAGTGAAACCTAACATATCAAGGAGGGTTAAAGCTTTACACAACGGATCACTAGCGTTATTTAAATGAATGTTAAAATCACCAGTCACTATAACCTCATCAGATTGAGTAATTAGCCAAATTGAAATGTGGTAGTGTCACTAACATAATTGTCAAATGGTTTAACAGCTGAGGATGTATTAATCTTAATCAGATGCCGCGTCTCAATGAATGTCGGAGGTAATGACCTATAAACACAATGTGATGAAATAACTGATACTTTCAGGTATAAAGTCTTGTATAACCTGATCAGGTGCTTCACTGAACAGTACATTGTCACTGGTGATAGGAGCAGAAGTAAGATTCTCATGCGTAATGTCCAGGGCCATTTTATTAAATATCTGAGGGAAGGAGACAGTCTCAACGTTACTAACTATTCCATCAGTCTGAGGGTTTCCTAGTCTAGACTCCACAACCACCCTAGCAGGCTCTCTAATCACCTGCAGCCCGAGCGCAGTCTAGAACAGTCTCCAGAGTCCAGGTCCTGGCTGATCACAGAACTTGCCCTCCGGATGAGCCTGTCTAGGCACTCTGTGTCCAGTTTCCTGGCACCACCACCCCAACACACAATGGTGTAAGACCGCATACTGGACACAATTGACTGGTAGAGTAGTCTAACCAGTTCAGAACTGATGTTGAAGGAGGCCAGCCTCCTCAGGAAGTGTATCCTACTCTCTACAACCTGGACTGTACAAGAAAGGTCAACCAGTCCACTTTGCTGTCTAGCTGCAGCCCCAGGTACTTAAAATAACCCTCTACCTCCTTACCCCCGATGACCACTGGCTGTGGGGAAGGGGGTGCTTGCTGGAAATCCAGCACCATCTCCTTGGTTTTGGTGATGTTCAGCTGAAGCTTGGTCTGCTGACACCACCCTCCCTGATACATGCCACAATCGTGGTGTCGTCCAAGAACTTCCTCATGTGACACGTGTCCGAGTTGTGCTGGAAGTCCGTCATGTAGAGGGTGAGAAGGGCAGAGTACGGTTCCCTGTGGAGCCCCTGTGCTGCTGCTCACCACTAATGACAAACAGTCCCCCAAACGGACATCTGTTAGTAAGTGATCCACCTCACGAGGTAGGGGTCCACAGCTATGGATGATAGTTTCTCCTGCAGATGCCGGGGCTGGATAGTGTTGAAGGTGCTCAAAGTCGAAGAAGAGCACCCTCACTGCACAGCTCCCAACATCCAAGTAGGAGAGGGCAGGAGGAGGAGATGCAGGACTGCGTCGTCAGCCCCAATCTGGGGCCGAATGGCTAACTGAAGAGTGTCTATCACGCCCTGCACCTGTGGACGCATGAGCTCCAGGACCAGTCGCTCTAGGGTCTTCATCACATGCAAAGTGAGAATGACTGGTCGATAGTCATTGAGCTCTGCGGGGCATCTCCGTTTTGGCACAGGGACGATGTAGGATGTCTTCTATAGGGACCAGACCCTCCCCAGCTGGAAACTGAGGTTGAAAACCTGGTGTAGGGGTTTACAGTTCGGCAGTGCAGGCCTTGAGGAGTCTTGGAGGGACCTGGTCTGGTCAAGCCACCTTCCTTGGGGGAAGCCTCCTCAGCACAGATGGCTGTGTGGGTGGGGGGGGGGTTGCATGTTGATCCATTTGACCAGGGGGTCTGGCAGTTGAGGTGGGGAAAAGGTCTGGGTTTGGTAGATGGGTGAAGTGGACGGAGAATGAGGCAGGTGAGCTGGATGGAGAGGAGGAGCAAGAGGCATGTGGATTCTGGTCAACTGGGCTGGAGGAACTCATGGGGGACAGGGGGAGCTGAACCAATGAACTCAACTTTGTTGATCAGCTCGTTTCACGTTCCCCACCACTGTACTGCGGCCCTCTCCATAGCTGGTGATGGCCCTACTGCAACTCCAGACCTCCTGCACCTGGTTGTGCCCCAGCTGGTTCTCCAGCTTTCTCCTGTAATTCTCTTTAGCCTCCTGCAGGCGTGAGACTGCCTGCTGGGCCTCCTTCAGGCAGTCCTAATTCCCACCCCCTTAACACCTGCTTTTTCCTGTTCAGGACAACATTAACCTTCTTGGTTATCCACTATGTTAGGGTAACACTTGACTGTCCTGAAAGGGACCACTGTGTCCACACAGAAGTTCATGTAATCTGTTAAACACTGGGCCGCCCTGTTGACATCCGTCCATGTGAGCCCACGATTAGCATCCCAGTCGGTGGTCTGGAAGCTGTCCCTCAGCATCTCCTCTGCTTCCGGGGACCACCTCCTGACCTGCCGGGTTGTTACTGGCAGCACTTTCACCAGCGGGATGTGGGTGGGCTGTAGGTACACTAGGTTATGGTTTGATTTACCTAGTGGGGGGAGGGGGGTGGCGGTGAATGCTTCCTTGGCATTTATGTAGAACAGATCGATGGTCCTGTTCCATGTGGGGCAGTGTACACACTGGACCATTGTGGGGAGAGATGGGTCCAGGGTGACGTGGTTGAAGTCCCCTGTGATGACAACCAGGTCCGAAGAGCAGAGGTGGTTGCACAAATGCTCTCTCGTGCAAGTCTCCGGGTCCGCACATGGAAGTAGACGGCGAGGACAATGACGTGAAAATTCATGCACCATGTACTACAGCCTGATGCTAACAGCTGTTAGCTCCAGATCCCGGTTGCACAGCGTAGTTTTCAGTCACATGTCCTGGATGACACCATCTGTCGTTGGTATATATTATCAGACCACCTCCCCTCTTCTTACTGGCGGTGTTTGTCCTGGTCTGCTTGCACCGAGGAAAAGCTGGTCAGTCAGCCACGTCTCAGAACACAAACAAGCTGGTTTCCCTGTAGCGCTGCTCAGTCCTGCACAGCGCCGTCAGTTCGTCCACCTTGAATGGAGGGTCTGACCTGCCGGTGGCTAGTGGCTCTAGCCGTTAGCCTAGCCTCCTTTTGCTTCTTCCATGTACCTGTACATGGTACCTCCGCTGGATCTCTGTGGGGATGAGATTGCGAACCTCAGGCTCTCCTCTAACCTTCAGCGACAGCATTTCTTCTTTGGAGTATACTGCATAAACACAGTACTGTCCATCGTGATGAAAGAAAAGTAAAGATGTAGACAAGACTAAAAAAATGATGAAAACAGGACAATCAACAGAGCAGACAAAAACCTGCAGCCGGTTTGCGCATGCGCAGACATTATCAAGCAAGCGTACGTTGGCGAGTGGTCGGGATAGCTAGTGAGGCCTAGCCTGGATGCCTCCGCGCTTGCCCCTCATTTGCTTTTGCATGTTCCACCTGTGGCGCTTCCACTGCGGGCTGGGTGTCGGTGGTTGAGCAGGCCACACTCGCGTAGCACTTCTGCGTCTGCTGGGTTTAAGTGAAAAAGTTCTGCGCATGTCGAGCAGAAACTCACAGGAGTATGAGCGCCTTGGGGTAAGCGGACATGACAAAGATGAACAAATACATGGGAAACATTGTGAAATAAATGTCCTTTTTCTGTAGACTGTGCAGACATCTGGCCTATCACACCTTTATGTTCAGGTGCTGGGGCTGCTTAGGGTGCACAATCCAGGTCGTCATTCCAGCCTGTGGTCCTTTGCATATGCCGGGAGTTTCTTGATGACGAAGCACTTTGCTGGATTTAGTGAGCCTTGGTTGAACCTGGTCACATGGCTGGCAATGACCTCCTCCGGACAGCAATTGACAACATCTCACTTGTGTGTGGCATGCGGTCCACCAAGACTTTGTCAAATGAGGTCCATCACGTCAGCTACAAAACCTGTTCAATAAAACACAAGGACATATCTTATTAGGTTTGATTTGTTTCTTTGCTTAGAAAAATTGTGTTAAATACATGCTGGTACTCTCAAAGTTGTAATTGCTCACAACACAGTAAAAAGTAACCACACAAGTTTAATTTCAAAACATGTTAGTGTTACAATATTAATATTTCAAACAATGTTGGCTCTGTCTTGTGAGGTTTGACTATGCATTTTCCCTTCAAAGCCTTTTTGAAAGTGGACCTTGTAGAGGGGTACACCTTCCTGGGTCTTGGCTTGTGGTCTGTCTGTATTTTCAAAATGTTTAAAAACCTCCTCCCAGTTGGCCATGAAGATATCAGCGTAAGCTGGTGCAAATTTCTTCCCCACTGCTTTTCCTTTGATCTGTAAATAATATTCTTCATCAAAGACAAAGTCGTTTCTTGTGAGGTTAATTTCCAGTAGCTGGAGCAGCTCTTTATCGAGACAACCTTCTTGAGGGTATTGTCGGAGGAATTTAACGGCAGCCGTCCCATCGACTGTATGTTGGTGTATAGGCTATCAACATCCAGAGAAAAGGTTGTATCTGGGTGGAACGTCCAGTTGTTTCACTGTCAACAATGTGATACGTGTCTTTGACATAGGCTGGGTGTCGGCTATGGTCCAGGAATTGTGCTGTGCGATAGTGTCTGACTGCTCAAGCGAGACATATTGGTCTCCCTGGTGGCACCTCGAAGGGCACTGTCCACTTCTGTGGATTCTAATGGACCTTGGGTACTATGTAAAACCGCCTTTTGCAAAGACAGGGATACCCCAACAGATACTTTTGTCTGGCATTAATTGTTCCTAGGTCTTGCAATTTGTTTAGGACATCTCTGAAAATTGGCATTGTGTCCTAGTAAATGGGCCCCTCTAATTTTCAATTGTTTGTGTTGTCGTTCAGTTGTCTTTCCTCCAATACATATTGGTCTCTTCCCATAATGACCACAGAGCTGCCTTTACCCGCTGGTTTTATGACTATTTTATTTTAGCTAATTCTAATAAAGCATTTATTTCTTATTTAGGTTAGGCTTTTCTTTAATCTTGGTCAGTAATATTTGGGATGTCCAGTGGCATGTCATGGACTCCAGGAAGACTGCCTCATGAATGGTAAAGGTCATCTGTCCGGGGCGTTTGTAAAGGTTGTCAATTTTAACCTTCTGTGATATTCAATTAAATCTGACTAATTGTTTTTGATTTTTAATTGGCCCCAAGGCTCGGACGAATGTGAGCCCTCTGTTCAGTAAGTCCTCCTGGGCCTTTGTCAGTTTTACTTCCTTTGCCAGCACTAGGACATTTCTAGAGGCCGAGAAATTGTGTTGTGTATCCCCCTGTCCAGTAGACTTTATTGGGTAAACAAGTGTAAAACCTGGGCCCTGTGTGTCAGCATGTCATTTGCTGTTGTCCTGGTCCAGTGTATGTTATCCGTTTCAGTGTGAAACAGCGTTGTGTCTAGCTTGAGTGAGTTTGGTCTTCTTTGTTGTTACTGATGCCATCTCGACCAAATGTTGGGCGTGTTTGAAATTGGCCCCTGGGTAGCTCCATCTGGATTTCTGGGTGATGACACTGGGGAATCCTGCCCAGGTTTGAGTCACCCATGATCAGCCATTTAGAGCGGACCTTTAAATCCCAAAACACCATTATAGTTTAAGGTTACTCTGGCAAAACCCCAAAACCACAGCAGAACCAAATGAGGCAGAACCAGCACTCCCCTAATGGATTGTGAAAACAGGACCACTGTACAGCGTGTGCTATCGCCAGCCACGGAAGCAGACAGAGGTAGCCAATTGCCGATGATCCACCACACAAAGGCCTGTGAGAACAGGAGAAGAAGGGAGAGAGACAGAGAGCAGGGGCGAGAGTGGTGCTAGAGGGACCAGAATAGCAGAGGATTAATGGGAGGCAGGGGTCTAACTAAGAAATCCTATGACTCATCGGCAGGACTAGGCTAAACCTAAACATCGAGACTGCCACTCCCGATATTACTTATATGTTGGGTAGAAAAGATATGTTTTGAGTCTAGATTTACAGACATTTACAGATTCAGACTGTCTAATCCCTATAGGGAGGTTATTCCACAAGAAAGGGGCACGATAGGAGAAGGCCCTCTGGCCAGCTGACTTCTTTTTAACTCTAGGAACACACAAGAGACCTGTATTCTGAGAGCGGAGAGCCCTAGTCGGCGTATAAGGTTTAACAAGATCAGACAGATAGGTTGGAGCAAGCCCATTAAGGCTTTTGTATGTTAATAAGAGTACCTTAAAATCGGATCTAACATGAATCGGGAGCCAGTGTAATGCAGCTAAAACTGGGGTGATATGGTCAAATTTCCTAGTATTAGTTAATATTCTTGCTGCTGTGTTCTGAACCATCTGAAGGCCCCTAGTTCTAGACCGAGGCAACCCTGATAACAGAACATTACAATAGTCAAGTCTAGAGGACACAAAGGCATGAATCAAAATTTCTGCATCAGCCATGGCTAAAGAGGACCTAATTTTGGAAATATTACGTAGATGAAAGAAGGCGATCTTTGTCACCTCTTTAATATGCTTGTCAAAGGCAAGAGTTGAATCTAACTTTACTCCAAGGTTCTTGACTGTTGAACTTTGGGTTATAAAAGTTATCTACAGATATTGTTAGTTGTTGAAATTGGTTTCTATGTCGCGCAGGGCCAATGATTAACATCAGTTTTGTCTGGTTTGAGGAGCAAGAAATTACTGGACATCCAACTATTCACAGCAGAAAGACAGGCCTCTAGTTTAATTAATTCAGATCGATCATCTGCTTTTATGGGCATGTAAAGTTGTGTCATCAGCATAACAGTGGAAACCTATTCCAAAGCTGCGTGTAATTTGACCAAGAGGTGCAACATACAGGGAGAATAACAGAGGACCAAGTACAGACCCCTGAGGTACGCCATATTTGACGTCGGAGAAGGCAGAAGTTTTATTATTGTAGGAGACACATTGTGTCCTATCAGATGGATAAGATTTTAACCAAGCAAGAGCTAACTCAGACACCAAACTGTGTCTCCAGTCGGTCAAGGAGTATACAGTGATCTATAGTATCAAACGCTGCACTAAGATCCAAAAGGAGAACAGAAGTGGTATCAGAGTCCAGATTTAATAGGAGATCATTCACAACTTTGGTAAGTGCTGTTTCAGTGGAATGGCGGGCCCGAAAAGCTGATTGGAATGGTTCGAAAAGACCGCTTAATGATAAATAATCTAAGAGCTGTTGAGATGCTACCCTTTCTAGTATTTTAGATAAGAATGGAAGGTTAGAAACTGGTCCATAATTATTTGAAGACTCTTGGTCGAGATGTGGCTTTTTAAGCAGAGGTTTAACTACGGCCGCTTTAAAGCTAATGGGAACAACTCCAGTTGCAAGAGAAAGATTAACTACATTTAACATAGTAGGGCCCAGCAATGGCCATAATTCTGTAACAAGTTTAACTGGGAGAGGGTCTAAGAGGCATGTAGTAGGTTTAGAGGTTGAGACCAACTTCGATAATTCTTCCAGAGAGACTGTCTCAAAGTGTGTTAAAGAGAGAAGTTGGGTTTTAACACCCAGAGAAGGAACCACATCAACTTTTGATCCAGGTGAAGCTGAAGAAGTAATGTCTAATGTTATCAATTTTACGGCAGAAAAAATCTTGGAAATCATCAGCCGCCAATAACAAACTGCTTGCCGTTGGCTGTTTCTGGGTCAATCTGGGTACGGTATTAAACAGAAATCGAGGATTGTGTTTATTTTTACTTATTAATCTGGAGAAATAGGCAGCTTTAGCAGTGGACAGAGCACGTTTGTAGTTTAAGACACACTCGTTCCAAGAGATGTAGCATGATTTAGATTTAGATTTACGCCACCTGCGCTCTAAACTCCTACAGGCCCGTCTGAGAGCGCGTGTCTCCTTGTTAAACCATGGTGTAGACCTGCGCACCCCTATGGTTTTAGTTTTTAGAGGTGCAACTGAGTCCAACAGACTAGAAAGAGCTGAGTTTAGATCACTAGTGTAATTTTCGATTGATCCTGTTGCTACGGTAAAAGGAGTCAATACCTCAGGTAGAAGCTCACTATGTTTAGATACCATTGACAATCCGATATGGCGAGTAGTGACTTAAAGCAGCCTTTACTTGTCAAAATAGCATTACTCCTGATTTAAAGTAATAAGAAAATGGTCAGATATCACTGACGTAAGACGAGAGACAGTCACAGCAGTAACATTTATACCACGTGATAGAATTAGATCCAGGATATTACCACTGGAATGAGTTGCTTCATGTACCCACTGAGTGAAACCTAACATGTCAAGGAGGGTTAAGAAAACTTTAATCAAACGGATCACTAGGGTTATTTAATGAATGTTAAAATCACCTGTCACCATAACCTCATCAGATTGAGTAACTAGATCTGAAATGAATTCACCAAATTCTTCTAAGAATAAAGAATGGGGACCAGGCGGTCTATAGACTACTACAAGATAAAGCCTGCTGTTTACAGCTGTAGGCGATGGTTTTAGAACAAGAGCCTCAAAAGATGTAAAATGAATATCTAGAGTAGAAGTCAGGTTCAGAATAGATTTGTAGACTAAAGCAACACCTCCACCCTGTTTATCAGCCCTTGCGGCATGAGCGTATGTAAAATCAGGTGGTGATCTTCATTTAACGGTAAGAAGACATTTGGTTTTAGCCATGTTTCACATAAAGCAATTATATCCAGGCCATGCTGAAGAATTAAATCGTTCACAAGCAAGGCCTTAGATGACATTGATGTAATATTTAAAAGGCCAAATTGAAATGTGGTAGTGTCACTAACATGATTGTTAGATGGTTTAACAGCTGAAGATGTATTAATCTTAATCAGATGCCGCGTCTCGATAAATCTGGGAGGTAAAGACCTATAAACATGATGTGATACAATAACTGGGATGCTTTCAGGTATAGAGTCTTGGATAACCTGATCAGGTGCGTCACTGAACAGTACCTTGTCAATGGTGATAAGAGCAGAAGTAAGATTCACATGGGTAATGTCCCGGGCCATTTTATTAAAAATCTGAGGGAAGGAGACAGTCTCAACGTCACTAACTATTCCATCACTCTGATGGTTTCCTAGTCTAGACTCCACAACCGCATCAACAACTACCCTAGCAGGCTCTCTAATCACCTGCAGCCCGAGCGCTGTATGGCTATTGTTAAAGACGCTGTAAGGCCCTGTCTATATTCCTGGACAAAAGAGCTGCCCCTGCTGTAGGATGCAGGCCGTCAGCTCTCAGCAGCTCGGGGCGGCCCCAGAAGGAAGGCCAGTTATCTACGAAGCCTAACCCCTGTTCCCTACAGTGGCGCGCCAGCCAGCGGTTCAAAGCTGTTAATCTACTATAAGTCTCATCATTCCCCCGCACAGGCAAGAGGCCAGAGACTATTACTCGATGCCGACACATCTTCCTAGCGCAGTCCAGAGCCCTAACCAAGCTATTCTTTGTCACCTCTGACTGCCGGAGCCTAATATCATTGGTGCCAACATGAATACCAATGTTCCTAGGTGTATTGGTGGAGTGTTTGACTGCCCTTCTCCGTAGCTGATGCCAGCACCCTGAGGTTAGCTTCTATGTCGGAAGCTCTGGCCCATGGTAGACAGCGTACTGTTGCTGGCGTCACTATTCTAATATTGCGGGTAATGGAGTCGCCTATGACTAGCGTGCTACTCTGTCTAGGCTGACCGGGTTTAGCCCCGCGGGCGGAAGAGGGGGAGGCCGTGGCCGAGGAACCTGGGCGAGCCGGGACCACAGACCGGCCAGCCGCCGGGGGAGACGAGCGCAGACTGGTCCGCTTACCAGACCGCCGGCCCCGGTGGCAAACTGCGGAGCCACTGCCGACGAGGATAAACTCTCACTTGGCCTAACGGGCGTGCTAACGTCCTGGCAGCAAACGCTAGCTACAGTGTCCGTGCTATCTATGCTAACATTACCTGCTAAGAGCTGCTCTAGCTCACGGACACGTCTCTCTAGCAGAGACATCCTGTCTAGAACTGCTGAGCAACTAGAACAAGCCATAAGTGTCCGTGCTATCTATGCTATCATTACCTGCTAAGAGCTGCTCTAGCTCACGGACACGTCTCTCTAGCAGAGACATCCTGTCTAGAACTGCTGAGCAACTAGAACAAGCCATAATAGTGATTAAACAGCAATAAAAGAACAATGTTTAAACAGAAGGACAGAGCGAGAGCAGGACAGCGTGTGAAAACAGATAGAGATACAGGAAATACGTCACCGCCTCAGGATCCGGTGAATTGTATTCAATAATTAATCGGGAGCCAATGAAGTGACGCTAGGACAGGAGAGATGTGTTCTCTCCTCCCAGTTCGAGTCAGTAAGCGAGCAGCTGCATTCTGAACTAACTGTAGAGTCCCACTAACACTCTGGTGGTCCCCCTGCTGATTTCGTCTGCCTGGAAAAGAACTTAAAACATAGCAATACACTTACGCACAGATATAAGCATTTATATGGTCATGCTACAAAGAATAAAGGAATATAAAAGTAAATATTAGAACTTGTATACATTATTCTGACACTCAGCCACAGGTTGCTTAGTTGAGCCTCGAACAACTTGGGCATATGTTCTGGTTCTGGCAGCTGTAACGGGCTGGTGTCGTCGAGGGAGTTTATTTTGGGTAAGGTTTTGGCCCGGTTACGGCCCAGAAAAGAATTTCTGGGGTACAGAAGATGCACTGTCCTCCCAAGCGCCGTACCTGTACAGTCTCCCAGTATTTTTGGGGCGGGGGTTACGGCTGACTGAGAAGTCCTAACAAATGATTCTCCACTAGGATGGAGGCCAAACGGCTTAATGACAATGTCTTCTAGAATCTTTGATAGACATTCAAGGCTGGATATTGGCCTGAAATCTGTGCAATCTGCATGTATGCACCATTGGTCATCTGAATTTGAGGTGGGAAAGTCACTTTTGAAGTGTTCATTTTCAATACCCGCTTCTTCCATCATTGTGGGGGTTGCTAAAGCCTGGCAGGTTACTCATGCCCTGACGCCAGTGCAACATAGCCACATTTTCTGCAAAAAGACAGTTTCTCATTGTTTTAAAACAAACTGCTACCAGCTTGTCAGAACCATGTTATTTTATGCTTTATATATTAAAATTTTCTACTACGCAAAACTGAGTTCAACCTTTCAGGCCGGCCCTCAGTAATTTCTGTACTTCATGTGGCCACATGAGAAAGAATAATTCTTCACTCCCGGTCGAGAACAACCCCATATCGTGACAGAAGTTCATTATATTTCTTTAGTGGAATATAACCGAAGGAGTCAGATAGCAGTCATAAGCCTAAAAGCTCCAGAGCGGAGGAATCAGGATGCAGATATAAGCTGTGATCTATAGACGACCCCACCCTCATCGGTCTTAATTGGGGAGACACCTGCAGAGAATCACTGACAAGACCAGGCAGCCTTTGTAAGTAAAGGGATGTGGTTCTGTGTGATTTAAATCATTTACATGACGTCCATAAATTATTTGGTTTCAGCACACAACTTAAACTTTTGTTTCTGCAAATGAATTTGAAGTTTAAGTGGCTTCTCTTTACAAGAAATGAGGGTTTTAGAGATGCATTTTGCAAAGCTTGGAATGGTGACTAAATATGTCAGTATTGTGTCAGTCACTGATAAATATCCTGATAAACATCAGATCTGATTCCAGATTAACGGAACAAACAGGACATTCAGAGACTAATCCTGAGTTTACTTTCCAGTGACAGGTTTGTGGAAAAAGATTTTTAAACACTATTTCAGGCTTCTTTCACCTCGTTGAGAGCGATTAGCTCCCCCTGTGATGTTCTCTTCAGCTGATGGTGATCAGCCTTAATGGCAGGATATATAAGGAGATCGGTGTCTTCTGACAGGCTCTGGAGAGTCAACGCCATCAGTTAGCCTTCTGTGGTTCTGTTTGAAGGGGGATGTTGGAAGAAAATATGGGTCAAGCTTTTTCTGCAAAATCAGAAACCAGCAAATCTTGACACATAACTGGTTTCTCCTGCTGAAAGTTTCAGCATAATCAGACATAAACTTCTTGCATGTCAACAAGACTGCAAGAACAGTAACTAGGTTTTGCTAAATATGCTTGAGCTGCCCCATACAATGTTTAACGATCTGTGACTTTCTTTCTGTAACATGAAAGGACTGAGCAAATCACATGAGGGGTGGGTTAACACTGGCATCCCCCTCTCCAGACTTCCAACATGAGGATGTCTGGGCATGTGCACCCTCAATAATTTCCCCACCGAAACGACACATTACAAATCATGAAACCGAAGATGAATATATGTAACTAAAAAATGTGGAAGTTCACAAAATCCAGCATGTTATGACCTCTTGTTGCACATGTAATATACTGGTAAAATTTGGGCAGTACAGTTAAGTACAGGTGGTTGAAGTCTACGGCCACAATGAAAATACCATTGAGCTGTGCAGACTGTTTGCTGACAGCAGCTAGCAGGGCTTTTAATGCTACGGTAGCATTAGCAGTTAGTGGTGTGTGCCATGACAACAGTGTACTCTTAGGCCAGGTAAAGTGATGCTGCAGCAGCTCAGGGTCAGGGCTCATCTTGTAAGGGTTCAGTGGTGAATGACTGCAGGCCCAGTAACGGGTCTGGCATGCTGGTGTGGGGGCGAAATAATGCATGTTTATGTCACGCTTCAAATTCAAGAGGAAGCGAATGGACAGGTCAGTTTTTGGCAGTTAACTCGATTGTGTAAAACTGGAAAGACAGGATGAGGTCAGTGACATTTCTTACCAGAAGGTTTTGGGTGCTTGCCTGGAAATCCAATGTTTCCTGTTTTCCCATCAAGGAAAAGACTCATTCATGCACACATCCACACGCACTTGCGTCTGAGTATTAAAGTGTTAAGGGCTATGAGTTTGTTGCTGACGTCATGTTTATTCATTATGTAATGCCTGAGCAGTGGATATGTGCAATTTCCTCTGGGATTATTAAAGTATATCTATTTACTGATGACATGAGAATCAAAGAATTCCCATTTTGGCTGTGAACCATTCTTTCTGCTGTTCCTGAGTTATGTTTTTGCTGGAGTACAGCTTTCACTACACTGGCGAAATATGTCTTATTTAAAAAGTTGAAGATTCATGGCCTTGAAGACCTGTTTAGGGGAACACCAAAGACCTGTAAACATGCAATTTTAATATACAGTAGGAGTGACTGGCAGCTATGCCATGGGGCGCCCCAAATGAGCTGCTTGTAGGGAAGCAGTGGTCAGGAAATGAACTAACACGGGTCTTGAACCAGTGACCCACTGGTCCCAGTCTAGCATTAGTGGACTGCACTGCCCCCCCTCCCCCAAAATGTAGCATTGGACCTTAAATTTGCATCTCACATTTTGCATTTGTCTGCCTGTTACCTAAGAAATGAATTCAAACCTCTTAACAGTTCATATAAATGCAACTCAAATGGAATAATAGTACCTTGGGAAACAGCCTGGACAATATCTTACATTCAGTGCTGTGGTGGTGGCCCTCTATGGAAACACATTCTACTTTTTCTGCTTCCTTTGCTCTTGCCGGGCTGAGAAGGGGTTTTTCACTACCCTGGGTCCAGTAGTGTTGCAACCCACAACACTCATGGGTTCTATTCTATCAAATTTATCTCAAAGAATCCTCAGATTCTCTGTCGGACAAAACTAATGGGTGTTGGTTTGTCCATTTCTTCAGTGAAGCAATGATCCATAACCTTTGAGCCAGACACCTTTTTCTCAGAGCTCGGTGGTTGAAGCATTAAATGGCTCGGACAATCACACTATCAATTGGAAATCATCGTTCTTATCAATTCAAGTAACTCTTTCCCAAAGGGCAATTGAAGAAATAGGTGACATCTAAGACTTTCCAAAGCAGCATGCACTGGCTCTTTGCTCAGACTTTGCAGCATATTGTAAGTGCTGTCCCAGTGGGTTTCAATTTTCTGGATGAGTTTACTTGGACGCTTCCCCAATTTTTCCTGCACCACTGCAAGCCTTTTTAAAATGGAGTTAAGAATTCATTAAATTGTTGAGACAGAACTAGAAAGACAAGCTGCTCCGTCCTGAAGGCCTTCTTTTTCCTGTAGAGGACATCTTTGATGTCGTGTTATCCATGGCTTATTTGGATAGCACCGACCTGTCTTGGTTGGGCTACCACATCTACACAGAAGTTGATATAGTCTGTGAGACAGTGGGTCATCCCATAGATGTCCTCGCCATGTCCAACCAGTAGTACATCCCAGTCCATGGTGTTGTAGCAGTCTCTGAGGGCCTCCTCTGCTTCAAGAGTCCATCTCCTGATAGTGTGTGTAGTGACTGCCTGCAGAAGAAGCAGGTCGGTGACTCTGTACGCCTCTTTAACATTGGTGTACAGTGGGTCGATCGTCCTGTTTTTCCTTGTGTGGCAGTCAACAACTTGATGGAAAGCAGCTAGGCCAGTGTCCAGGTGACATGATTAAAGTCTCCAGAAATCAACATGAAGGCTTCAGGATGTATGGTTTGCAGCCATGCAACGACACTGAATCTTCACAAGCTGCCTGACTAGCTGCTCGAAGCACTTCATGAGGATGGGAGTGAGTGCAACCGGGCAGCAGTCTTTGAAGCAGGATGGGGGTGACTTGTTCGGGACTGGGATGATGTTGGTGGCTTTGAGGCAGGTGGGGATAACAATCTCCCTGAGCCAGGCTGAAGATGTCTCTCAGGATACGACCAGGAATGTTGTCAGGACCTGGGGCACTCCATGCGTTGGTCCTTCTGAGGACTTGCCTCACGCTTCTGTAAGTTCACGCTATCCGGAGAAATGTCAATGCCTGGTCACCAGGAGGGAGTGGAGTCTTCTGTGCCGGGATGCTGTTGTCTGCTTCAAGTTGCACAAATAAGTCATTAGCTGATTCAGCAGAGTGGTGGAGCTGTCGCAGGAATGCGGAAGGGGTTTGTAGTCCATAATGGACGTGATCCTCTGCCACAGGTTCCTGGTGTCTTCGTTGTTGCCGAAGTGGGTGGCGATCCTCCTGGAGTGCTGTCTCTTGGCCACTCTGATGCCTCGTGACAGGTTGGCCCTAGCCGTCCTTATGCTCAGCCTTCAGAGCTGGGCACGAGGTGTGTTCTGTGTCCTCAGGAAATGGTGGACTTCCCCTGTCAGCCATGGCTTCTGGTTGGCTCGAATAGATTCTGGTGAGCGTGACATCAACCATGCAGTGACTGTCTGTGTACTCCTGGAGGTCTGGGGTGTCCTTTTTAAGGATCTGTGTCATGTAGACATTGTCCAGAATATTACCTCCTCTTGTGGCAAAGTTGATATGCCCATGTAATTTGGAAAACACTCCTGAGGTTTGCTTGGTTGAAGTCCCCTGCAAGAATGAGAGAGGTATCTGGGTGGATTGTCCGCTAATCACTGGTTTTATGGTGGAGTTCATTCAGTGCCTCACTCCTGTTGTTGCTGGAGGTGGGAGGGATGTATACTGCTACCAACAACATGGCAGAAAATCAGTTTTTATCTTTGAACGGGAAATTCTCTTTACTCGTTAGACATGAACACATATGTTGTATGCAGGCCCCTGAACAAACACAACACACTAAGGGCCTGTAGGCATGCACTTAGTATGTATCTACATACGGGGAGGCAGAGTGAAGGGTTATGTTCAGGATTGCACCCCAAATGAGCACCTTGTGGGGGGGATGGCGCCTTGCTCGAGGATGCCTCTGTAGTAGCTGGGAGATGAGCTAACACCTCCCACCTTCGGCTTACACTCTGGAGGATGTCTCGGCAGGAGCGTTAATAATAATAATAATAATAGACCTTGTCCCACAGTGGGGAAATTTGTGCGATCATGGCAGCAGGGGGGGGGGGGGTCAAACATAAATAGTTACATAATATACATTTGCAACATAAGAAATTTACATATTAACATATATCATATTATCTGAATGTACATTATATTCACACACCAAAAAAGAATATACACTACAGGCTGATGTTTACATTGTTCATCCAGAATTAGAACGTTTTGTTCTTTGAGTTTGGTGAGTTCTTGGAGTTCCCTGAGTTTTTTGAGTTATTTGAGTGGTCTGCTGGGAGGACTGCTGGTTGTACAGACTGACAGCCGTGGGCAGGAAGGACCTGCGATAGCGTTCCCTCATGCATCTCGGGTTGAAGCAACCTATCGCTGAAGGAGCTCTCCAGTGATGTCAGTGTGCCCTGTAGAGGGTGGGAGTGGTTCTTCAACATTGATGACAGCTTGTTTGTCATCCTCCTCTCCACCACCACCCCCACTGGGTCCAGGGAGCATCCCAGGACAGAACCTGCCCTCCTAATCAGCCTGTCCAGTCTCTTCCTGTCGGCCGCAGTGATGCTGCTGCCCCAGCAGACCACCCCATGAAAAATAGCTGAGGCTACAACTGTCATAAAAGGTCTTTAGGAGCGACCCCCGCACTCCAAAAGACCTCAGCCTCCGGAGCAGATAGAATCTGTTCCGACCCTTTGAGGGAGTGAGAGTTTGTACTCCAGTCCAGTTTATTGTTGAGGTGAACACCCAGGTACTTGTACGAGGACACCACCTCGATGTCCGTACCCTGGATATTCACCGGTGTAACTGGGCAGAGTGATCACCTGCGGAAATCCACCACCAGCTCCTTGGTTTTACCCGCGTTGATCTGGAGGCGGTTCCGCTGGCACCAGTCCACAAAGTGCTGGGTCAGTTCTCTGTACTCTCTGTCGTCCCCATCGGTGATGAGGCAGACGATTGCAGAGTCGTCAGAGAACTTCTGCAGGTGACATGTGGGGGAGTTGTAGGAGAAGTCTGCAGTATACAGGGTGAACAGGAGCCGGAACCGTTCCCTGAGGTGCCCCTGTGCTGCAGACAACTATGTTCGACACACAGTCCCGGGTCCTCACGAACTGCAGGCGATTGGTCAAATAGTCCAGTATCCAGTCTGTAATGTGGTGGTCCAACCCAGTGATCTCCAGTTTGTCCCTCAACAGTGCTGGATGTATCATATTGAAAGCACTGGAGAAATCAAAAAACATGATCCTCACAGTGCTCCCAGGCCTCTCCAAGTGGGACAGTGCTCGGTCTAGGAGGAAAATGACTGCGTCATCCACCCCGATGGCAGGCTGGTAAGCAAACTGGAGTGGGTCCAGTGATGGGCTCAGAAGGGGGCGGAGATGACGGAGGACCAAACGCTCCAGGGTCTTCATAAGGTGGGACGTTAGTGCCACTGGCCTGTAGCTGTTTAGGTCCTTGGGGTGCGGGGTCTTGGGCACGGGAACCAAGCAGGACGTTTTCCACAGCTGTGTAACCCTTCCCAGCTTCAGGCTCATGTTGAACATGTGTCCAGCTGGTCTGCACAGGATTTCAGGAGCCTGGACCCGTCTGGACCCGCAGCCTTCCTCGTCTTGATCCTCCGGAGCTGGTTTCCCACCTGGGACTCAGTGAGGGACAGGGTGGAGCAGGGGGACTGTGTGCTGGGGGGTGTGGGTGAGGGGGGTGGGTTGAAGAGGTGAACTGTAGGGGGTGGTTGTAACATGACCTGAGCAGTGGGGGTGGCCATGAGCTGATTGTTATAGAGGGAGAGGGGGAGGAGCTGTGGTGTTGTTGGAGAGGGGCAGGGGTAGGGTGGGGGGGGGGGGGCTGGGGGGGGGGGGGGTGCTGGATGCCTGATCAAATCTATTGAAAAATTTGATTAGGTTATCTGCCCACTTCTGGTCCCCAGTGACCTGGCGGTCGGGTCCTTTATGGCCTGAGATGGTCTTCAGGCCCCTCCACACCTCGCTGACGTTCTGCTGCAGCTGGTCCTCCATCTTCCTCCTGTACATGTTCTTCCCCTCTGATTTTCCTCCTCAGCTCCCTCTGGACAGCCTTCAGCTCGTCCTTGTTTCCAGACTTAAGGAGAAGAAAAGGGCCTTTAAGAAGGGCCTTAATGTCCGGGGTGATCCAGGGTTTGTTATTGGGACAACACCGTACAGTCCTGGTGGGTACTGTGTTATCCACACAGAAGTTAATGTAGTCAGTGACGGTGTTTGTGAGACCGTCAATGTCCTCCCTGTGAGAATCACAAAATAAATCCCACTCTGTTCTGTGGAAACGGTCCGACGAGGCTGAAGACGCTTTGAAGGACTATCTCCTCACAGTGCGGGACACAGCTGGTTGCCTTTCCACAAGAGGCTTGTAGACGGGCAGGAGATGAACCAGGTTGTGGTCCGCTCTTCCCGGGGGGGGGGGGGGGGGTGATGATATGTATGCCTCCTTGGTGTTGGCATACCATAGGTCCAGTATTTTACTGTCTCTGGTGAAACAAGTAACATACTGGGTGAAGGTGGGCAGAGTGGAGGACGGGGGGGCGTGATTAAAGTCTCCAGAGATGAGGATGAGGGCCAGTGGGTGCTGTGTCTGCAGCCTGCTCGTTAGGGAGTGGAGGACGTCGCAGGCTGCATCCGCGTCGGCAGAGGGGGGGACATACGCAGCTATCACAATGGCGTGTGACAACTCCCGCGACAGATAATACGGCCGACCGCCAACAGTTCAATGTCCCGGCAGCAGTGCCGCTCCTTCAGTGATGTGTCCAGGGTTACACCACTGATCATTCACGAACACTGCCAGCCCTCCTCCTTTCTTCTTTCCGCTCTCCCTCGTCCTGTCCGCCCGCGTCTGGAATCGCGTCGCTCAGCCATGTCTCCGTGAACACCATGACGCTGCACTCGCGGAAGTCCCTCTGATGCCGGGTCACCGCCACCAGCTCATCCATCTTGTTGGGGAGAGATCGTACGTTCCCCATGATGATTGATGGGAGGACAGGTCTGTATTTCCTCCTCCTGGCCCGGCGTGCAACTCCGGCACGTTTCACCCGCTTCCTCCTCCTCAGCTCCCGGGGGATGTCGGGTTTCTCCTGGAGCAGCACCGCGTTGCTACGGAGCGCCAACAGCTGATCCCTACTGTAAACAATAGGGCCCTGGCTGCGTATGGGGTCCACAGACACGGTCGTGACCAATGTAAAATCAGCATGAAGACCAGCGCAAGTACAACAAACTTGGTCTCCATGGCACGCTACTTAGTTACCTCTTTTTTTTCAATTTATTTTAAGTAAGAAAAAAACAAAGGAAACAAGACCGGTGTGGGAGAGCTGCCGAATCAGTCGCCACTAGCGCAGCGCCATCTTGGACTTACCAGCCAATGGAGCCGCCGATGGCTGTACGATGTCTGGTCTTCAATATGTCTGCTCTACCTGCTCCCTAGGCAGGTGGAATGGCTGGCAGCTGATCATAAACTCCACCAGAGGAGAGCAGTGTGTACAGACCACAGCAGCGTTGCGGCATCAAGCATCCATGATGTAAACAGTCCCCCGCCGCGGGTCTTCACCCTCACCCTGGAGTGCTCTGTCAGCCCAGTGCCATGTTAGCCAGGCCAGTTGAATGTGGTTTACCAACAGCGTCCCGGACTGTACCAAAGACTCAACGCTCATCCGGACTTGGACAATGAACGGATTAGGTGGATGCAATCCAGTTTATTATCCAGTGACCCTACGTTGGCGAGTGGTCGGTATAGCCGGGCAGTGAGTGCTAGTCACTAGCCTAGCCCAGATGCACCCGCGCTTGCCCCGCTTCTGCTTTCGCATGTTCTGCCTGTGGCACTTCCTGAACCCAGCCTGCAGTGTGTGGTTGAGTAGGCCTGTGGAGTAGGGAGCACTGCTGGGTTTAAAGGTCCCATATTATGTATTTTTAACTTAATGTCATTCAGCTGCCAGATGTCCAACTAGGCTGTATTCCAAATATTTTGACCTAAAGTGATCTGTGGTCCTAAATATCAGCTTTTCAAAATCACTAATCTGAGCTACTCACAACGCTTCGTTTCAGGCCTCCGGCTGCAGTATGTTAATGAGCTCCGATGGTCAACGCCTCCTTCACCTGGGCCACGCCCCTCTGAAGTAGAGCGTTAGGCTAATGGGACACTGACCGGCGTTACGTTTGTTATCGTTATGGCGTTTGGAGGACCCATCGTGTCGGCGTACATCTATGACCCTGAGTCGGACCCAGAAGCTCCTAAAGAAACACCGACTGTGCGGCTGCAGCAGGACGTTTCTGAATGGTTAGTACGTGTGAACGTTACTTAGGTTACACAACAAAACAACGCAGAACCAACTATGTCATCACAGGACGTTAGCATCGTCCGGTAGCTACTTTTGTTTCTACTCCCGCCTCTTATCACACAGTAATAATGTCATGTCTTATTATGTATATGTACAGATGTAGTTGCTGTATTTCTATAAGTCACAGCTAAACCACAAAGTTATGTCTCTACAGTATTCGGCTACTTTTACAATTGTAAATTCAAATGACCTTTACCATGTTTTCCACTGTAGGTTAGGAGCCGTCTGCAGGTTGATGAAGTTCCGTGCATGACTCAACATCCTGGGTTCCAGCCTGTGTGCCTAAACGTGTACACCCTACAAATGGCCGGTCACGTACTGAGGGCCGAGTTGTTCATGACGCTGACTGCAATGGGGAAGAAGCTGTTTTTATGGCGTGAGGGTCTGGAATAGGTTGTGGCCGGGATGAGAGGGGTCAGCAGCAATCCTGGCCGACACAAGGACCCGCAGACGTGCAAACAGTTCCTGGAGGTTTGGCAGGATGCAGCCGATCACCTTCTCCGCAGAATGGATGACACGCTGCAGCAAACCACACTGACATGGAGGATGGACTGAATGGTGGCAATGGTGGCATCTTCACAGGGAGGTGAAATTTCTTCAGCTGCCGCAAGAAATACATCCTCTGCTGAGCCTTCTTGGTGAGGGAGCTGATGTTCTGCTCCCATTTGAGCTCCCGGGTGATGGTGGTGCCCAGGAAGCGGAAGGACTCCACAGGGGTCACTGGGGTGTCACAGATGATGACGGGAGGGAGGGCAGGAGGGTCTTTCCTGAAGTCCACTATCATCTCCACTCTTTTGAGAGCGTTGAGCTCCAGGTTGTTCCTGCTGCACCATGATACCAGCTGGTCCAACTCACTTCTGTGGTCGACTCATCCCCATCAGAGATGAGGCCGGTGAGGGTGGTGTCATCAGCAAACTTCAGGAGTTTGACTGGCTGGTGACCAGATGTGCAGCAGTTAGTGTACAGGGAGAAGAGCAGAGGAAAGAAGGCAGCCTTGAAGGGAGCCAGTGCTGATAGTCCGGGTGTCTTGTTCTAAAACCATCGCCTGCAGCTGTAAACAGCAGGCTTTATTCTTGTAGTAGTCTTTAGACCACCTGGTCCCTATTCTTTATTCTTAGTAGAATTTGGTGAATTCATTTCGGATCTAATTACTCAATCTGATGAGGTTATAGTGACTGATTTTAACCTTCATTTAAATAACGCTAGTGATCAGTTGCATAAAGCTTTCTTAACCCTCCTTGATATGTTAGGTTTCACTCAGTGGGTACATGAAGCAACTTGTTCCAGTGGTAATACCCTAGATCTGATTCTATCGCGTGGTATAAATGTTACTGCTGTGACTGTCCCTCTTACGTCAGTGATATCTGACCATTTTCTTATTACTTTTAAAGCAGCCTTTATTTGTCAAGATGGCATTACTCCTGATTTAGTCACTACTCACCATATCAGCTTGTCAACGGTATCTAAACTTAGTGAGCTTCTACCTGAGGTATTGACTCCTTTTGTCAAGGTTCGATTAGTAGGATGGAAAGTCTGGACCCCAGTTTAGCAAAATACAGCATTATATTCCATTTCTCTCAGTTACCGTGAAAAAAACTAAACATTCTACCTGAAGAGCTCCTCACGGAGACATCTTCCTGACTCACCCTCTCTGCTCTGGCGAGCTCTCACACCTGCCCGCTTATAGTTTCCCCACAGGTGCTGTAATTAACTCCCCACACTCAGACAGAAACTAATAAACCACTTAAATGGATGTAATGATATAGAAACGTTATCAACAGAATAAGAATGATTATGCATAAATTGATTGGCCAATCAAAGATCAAAATAAGCTACTGTAGTCCTTTAAATACACATTTCCCAACTTATAAATCTAAATAACAAATACACCAACCCTGCAAAGTCTCCATTATGCAACATAATACAAAATATGACCATATGTATGTCTGTGAGTGTGTCCTTGTGTACGTGTGTGGATGCGTGTGTGAGAGTTATACTGACATGGCGGCAGGCCCATGATAAACTCCCATTACACTGTAGCAACAGGATCAATCAAAAATTACACTAGTGATGTAAACTTGGCTCTTTCTAGTCTTTTGGACTCAGCTGCACCTCTAAAAACTAAAACCATAGGGGTGCACAGGTCTACACCATGGTTTAACAAGGAGACACGCGCTCTCAGACGGGCCTGTAGGAGTTTAGAGCGCAGGTGGCGTAAATCAAAATCTAAATCATGCTACATCTCTTGGAACGAGTGTGTCTTAAACTACAAACGTGCTCTGTCCACTGCTAAAGCTGCCTATTTCTCCAGATTAATAAGTAAAAATAAACACACATGTCGATTTCTGTTTAATACCGTATCCAGATTGACCCAGAAACAGCCAACGGCAAGCAGCTTGTTATTGGCGGCTGATGATTTCCAAGATTTTTTCTGCCGTAAAATTGATAACATTAGACATGAAATTACTTCTTCAGCTTCACCTGGATCAAAAGTTGATGTGGTTCCTTCTCTGGGTGTTAAAACCCAACTTCTCTAACACACTTTGAGACTGTCTCTCTGGAAGAATTATCGAAGTTGGTCTCAATCTCTAAACCTACTCCATGCCTCTTAGACACTCTCCCAGTTAAACTAGTTAAATGTAGTTAATCTTTCTCTTGCAACTGGTGTTGTTCCCATTAGCTTTAAAGCGGCCGTAGTGAAACCTCTGCTTAAAAAGCCACATCTCGACCAAGAGTCTTTAAATAATTATGGACCAGTTTCTAACCTTCCATTCTTATCTAAAATACTAGAAAGGGTAGTATCTCAACATCTTAGATTATTTATCATTAAGCGGTCTTTTCGAACCATTCCAATCAGCTTTTCGGGCCCGCCATTCCGCTGAAACAGCACTTACCAAAGATGTAAATGATCTCCTGTTAAATAGGGACTCAGATTCAAAAGTGAGAGAACAGAAATGGCATCATAGTGCAGCATTTGACACTATAGATCACTGTATACTCCTTGACTGACTGGAGAGGCAGTTTGGTGTCTGAGTTAGATAAGATTTTAACCAAGCAAAAGCTATATGATAGGACTCAAAGTGTCTCCTACAATACAATGTGTCTCAGATATCAAATATGGCGTACCTCAGGGGTCTGTACTTGGTCCTCTGTTATTCTCCCTGTATGTTGCACCTCTTGGTCAAATTATACGCAGCTTTGGAATAAGTTTCCACTGTTATGCTGATGACACACAACTTTACATGCCCATAAAAGCAGATGATCGATCTGAATTAATTAAACTAGAGGCCTGTCTTTCTGCTGTGACTAGTTGGATATCCAGTAATTTCTTGCTCCTAAGCCCAGACAAAACTGATGTTAATCATTGGTTTCTATGGGGCCAATTTCAACAACTAACAATATCTGTAGATAACTGTTTTATAACCCATAGTTCAACAGTCAAGAACCTTGGAGTAATGTTAGATTCAACTCTCTCCTTTGACCAGCATATTAAAGAGGTGACAAAGATCGCCTTCATCTACGTAGTATTTCCAAAATTAGGTCCTCTCTAGCCATGGCTGATGCAGAGATTCATGCCTTTGTGTCCTCTAGATTATTGTAATGTTTTGTTATCGGGGTTGCCTCAGTCTAGTACTAGGGGCCTTCGGATGGTTCAGAACACAGCAGAAAGAATATTAACTAAAACTAAGAAATTTGACCATATCACCCCAGTATTAGCTGCATTACATTGGCTCCCGATTCATGTTAGATCCAATTTTAAGGTACTCTTATTGACGTACAAAAGCCTTAATGGGCACACCGATTAGGGCTCTCAGAATACAGGTCTCTTGTGTGTTCCTAGAGTTAAAAAGAAGTCAGCTGGCCAGAGGGCCTTCTCCTATCGTGCCCCTTTCTTGTGGAATAACCTCCCTATAAATATTAGACAGTCTGAATCTGTAAATGTCTTTAAATCTAGACTCAAAAGTATCTGTTCTACCCAACATATAAGTAATATCGGGGGTGGCAGTCTCAATGTTTAGGTTTAGCCTAGTCCTGCCGACGAGCCGTAAGATTTCTTAGTTAGGCCCCTGCCTCCCATTAATCCTCTGGTATTCTGGTCCCTCTAGCACCACTCTCCCCTGCTCTCTATCTCTCTCCCTCCTCCTGTTCTCTCTCAGGCCTTTGTGTGGTGGATCATCGGCAATCGGCTACCTCTGTCTGCTTCCGTGGCTGGCGATATCACAAGATGCACAATGGTTCTGTTTCACCATCCACTAGGGGAGTGCTGGTTCTGCCTCATTTGGTTCTGCTGTGGTTTGAGTTTTGGCAGAGTAATCTTACACTTTTTTTGAGATCAATGACTTTGGCATTGTTTGGTCTGACCTCTGTGTGCTTCATTGGCTGGTGGTGACTGGATTGTCATACATTATTGTTAGTCATTGTTGTGTTGTTAATCTGTACATGCGATATCTATTGCTTCGTCTGTCCACTCCTGGAAGAGGGGTCCCTCCTCTGCAGTCTTCCTGAGGTTTCTCCCATCCATTTTTTTCCCCTGTTAAAAGGGTTTTGGGGGGAGTTGTTCCTCATCCAATGTGAGGGTCGTGCTACTACAGTACACAAAGGTCAGAGGGATATCGTCCATGTGCAGATTGTAAAGCCCTTGGAGACATTGTGAATCTGGGCTATATAGGAATAAACTTGAGGACTATGTAGTCACCAGGCTCCTCCACAAAGGTGGTGTTCCAAGATCGATCCAAGCTTGGACAGTCTGCCCAACAGAGTAGCTCTTTCAGTGGCAGAGAGACTCTGTACCTCCTGATGGCACAGGGCACAAAGGAGGTCCTATCATTCTCTCAGAAGGGGGGGGGGGCAAGGCTGAAGCCACTGGGTCATCAAGGTTTGCTGAGAAGGGATGGACTATGGGGGCCTGGGATGTGCTGGAATACTATGTGGGAGTCCTTTGTTTCAGTCTACAGTTCAGTTCATCCGCTTAATCTCATTTTTTCTTCCTATGCTCCTTCTATGTCTTATGTTCTTATGCAGTTTACGTAACGTTTTCTGAACTGCGCATGCGCGAGCTAGCCGCAGGTTTTCGTCTGCTCCGTTGTATGTCTTTTTCTATTGTTTTTCTTTGTCTTACCCAAGTCTTTTCCTTATCCACGATGGATAGCAGTGTTTTCATGTACTCCAGAGAACAAATGCTGTCCATGAAAGTTAGAGGAGAGCCCGGTATACGCGATCTCATCCCCACTGAGATCCAGCGGCGGTACAGAGGGAGCCAGGGAGGTAAACAAAAGCGGGATAGGCTAGCGGCTAGAGCTAACAGCCGCCGGCGGGTCAGACCCTTGGTTCCCTCCGTCATCATGGGGAACGTGAACTCGCTGCCCAACAAGGTGGACGAACTGACGGCGCTGTGCAGGACTGAGCAGCGCTACAGGGAGACCAGCTTGTTGGTGTTCTCTGAGACGTGGCTGACTGACTTCGTTCCCGATGCCAACGTCGGACTGACCGGCTTTTCCTCCGTACGAGCAGACCGGAACACGAACACCGCTGGCAAGAAGAAGGGAGGTGGTCTGATCATCTACACCAACAACAGATGGTGTCACCAAGGACATGTGACAGTGAAAACCACGCTGTGCAACAGGGATCTGGAGCTAACAGCTGTTAGCATCAGGCCCTAGTACTTGGCACGTGAATTTTCACACGTCATTGTCCTCGCCGTCTACATCCCACCACGTGCAGACCCAGAGACTGCACGAGAGACCATCTGTGGGACCACCTCTGATCTTCGGACCCGGCACCCGGAGGCGCTTGTCATCATCACGGGGGACTTTAATCACGTCACCTTGGACTCAGTCTACACACTGGGACATGGTGGGGAGACATGTCCCACACGGAAGAACAGAATCATTGATCTGTTTTACACTAATGCCAAGGAGGCATACACCGCCACCCCCCTCCCCCCACTAGGCAGATCAGACCACAACCTAGTCTGCCTTCAGCCCACCTACATCCCGCTGGTGAAACGGCTGCCAGCAACAACACGGCAGGTCAGGAGGTGGTCCCCGGAAGCAGAGGAGACGCTGAGGGACTGCTTCCAGACCACCAACTGGGATGTCATCGTGGGCTCACATGGGGAGGACATTGAAGGGGCAGCCAAGTGTTTAACAGATTATATGAACTTCTGTGTGGACACTGTGGTCCCTGTCAGGACAGTCAAGTGTTACCCCAACAACAAACCCTGGGTAACAAAGGAGGTGAAGGCTGTCCTGAACAGGAAGAAGCGGGCGTTCAGGAGTGGGAACGAGGAGGCGATGAGAGAGGCTCAGCAGGCAGTGAGACTCTGCCTGAGGGAGGCCAAGGACAGCTACTGGAGGAAGCTGGAGAACCAGCTTGGGCGCAACCAAGTGCGGGAGGTCTGGAGTGGCATGAGGGCCATCACTGGCTATGGAGAGGGCCGCGGTACAGTGGAGGGGAACGTGGAGAGAGCTGACGAACTTAACAGCTTTTTTAATCGGTTCAGCTCCCCCATCACTCCATGCGCCTGTCCCCTGAGTTCCCCCGGCCCATCTGATCCGACTCCACCTACCTCCTTCTCCCCCTCTCCGTCCGGCTCATCTGCCTCCCCCTCTCCCTCTCCGTCCACGTCGCCCACTTACCTCAGCCCAAACCCAGATCCTTCCCCCACCCCAACTGCCGGACCCCCCGCCCGGAGGGATCAACGTGCCACGCCCCCACTCACGGCCATCACCGTGGAACAGGTGACGTCTGCGTTGCGGAGGCTTCACCCAAGGAAGGCGGCCGGACCAGACTCCTCAAGGCCTGTGCTGCCGACCTGGGCGGACCCCTACACCAGGTCTTCGACCTCAGTCTCCGGCTGGGGAGGGTCCCGTCCTTGTGGAAGACATCCTGCATCGTCCCTGTACCCAAGCGGAGACGCCCCACTGAGCTCAACGACTATCGACCAGTCGCTCTCACGTCGCACGTGATGAAGACCCTAGAGCGACTGGTCCTGGAGCTCATGCGTCCCCTGGTGCAGGGCGCGATGGACCCTCTCCAGTTCGCCTACTGGCCACAAGTTGGGGCTGATGATGCAGTCCTGTACCTCCTCCACCGGGCCCTCTCCTACCTGGATGTCGGGAGTTGTGCAGTGAGGGTGCTCTTTTTCGACTTCTCGAGCGCCTTCAACACCATCCAGCCCCGGCTCCTGCGAGAGAAACTGTCATCCATGGCTGTGGATCCCTACCTCGTGAGCTGGATCACGGACTATCTAACAGACAGACCACAGTACGTCGGTATGGGGAACTGTCTGTCATCAGTGGTGACCAGCAGGAACGGTACTCTCCCCCCTTCTCTTCACCCTCTACACAACAGACTTCCAACACAACTCGGGTACGTGCCACATGCAGAAGTTCTCTGATGACACTGCAATTGTGGCATGTATCGGGGGGGGGGGTGATGAGAGGGAGTACAGGAGAGTGGTGACGGACTTTGTGGGGTGGTGTCAGCGGAACGAGCTTCAGCTGAACATCTCCAAAACCAAGGAGATGGTGCTGGATTTCCGGCGGGCACCACCCTCCCCACAGCCAGTAGTCATCGGGGGTAAGGAGGTGGAGGGGACTTATAAGTACCTGGGGCTGCAGCTGGACAGTAGACTGTACTGGTCGCACAACCTGGACTGTGTATACAAGAAGGGTCAGAGCAGGTTGTACTTCTTGAGGCTGGCCTCCTTCAACGTCAGCTCTAATCTGCTCAGACTGTTCTACCAGTCCATTGTGTCCAGTGTGCTGTTTCACGCCATTGTTTGTTGGGGTGGTGGTGCCAGGAAACAGGACACAGAGAGACTCCACAGGCTCATCCGGAGGGCTAGTTCTGTGATCGGTCAGGATCTGGACTCGATACAGACTGTCCTAGAGAGGAGGACTATGTCCAGGTTTAGGTCGATCCTGGATAACACCACCCACCCCCTGCACACCACCTTCACCCAGCAGAGGAGCTCCTTCAGTGGCAGACTGCTGTCACCAAGCTCCTCCACTGAGAGACTCAGGACCTCCTTTGTGCCTCGTGCCATCAGGGGGCACAACCACTCTCTCAGGAGGAGGGGGTCTGAAGCCGCAGGGTCATCAAGGTCGAGTGAGAAGGGATAGACGTGGGTGGGACACTTTGTGGGGGTCCTTAATCAGTTCACAGCTTAGTTTATCCACGTGTTACTCATCACAATTCATCTACACCCAATGCTCTTTCTTCTCTTCTTCTCACATGTGCCTATGCTTCCTTCCTTTTATTTTAGGCTATTCTTTTTCCTGTTATAATTATGTAACAGCATGTATATAATGTTACTTATACTTTCTGTCATGTGTGTATTTAATGATCCCAAGGGAAATTCAGGTGACATCTGCTCACAATAAATACAATAAAGTATATATCTATCCATCTATCTATATCTATCTATCTTTTGGTCTGTTAGTCACCGCTATGTGTATTTTTTTTTTTTTGTGAGCAGATGTTATATACTTTAATACTCCCAAGGAAATTCAATATCTAATAAACTGGATTACATCCACCTGCTCTGGTCATCATCCAAGTCTGGATGAGCATTGCATCTTTGTGGAAACATGGCTCACCAACAGCATCCCGGACCATCCCATTCAGCTGACCCGGGTAACATGCTACCGGGCTGACAGAGCACTTGTCAAGGGTGGGGGAAGACCCGCGGCACGAAGCATCCCATGTATACATCAGGGATGCTTGATGACGCAACACTGCTGTGGTCTGCACACACTGTTCTCCTCTGTTGGAGTTTATGATCATCAGATGCCGGCCATTCTACCTGCTAGGGAGCAGGTAGAGCAGGAGTCTTGATGACCAGCCATCGACTGTTCGATTCCCACTCCCGCCGAGACATCCTCAGATGTGTAAGCTCATCTTCCACCCCACTCTACAGCAGCAAAATAGCCCCTCTCCACCACCCCCCCTCCTGCCCCCCCCCCCATCTGTAGGTACAGGGGAGCCCCCCACCACCAGTCCCTCATACCAACACCCTCTGCATCAGCAGAGCAGCCCCCCTTAGCCCCACTTCCCCTGAGCACTCATCCCCCCATACCACCCCCCCCCCCACTCACCTGCAAGTCCTCTTTCTCAGACACCCTACCTCCACCCCCAGCTCCCACCACCACCTCCCTGCTTCATGGCGGACCAGGTGAGAGAACTGAGGAAGCGTCGGCCCCGAAAAGCAGCAGGACCAGATTGAGAGAGACCTCGTCCACTCAAGGCCTCCTTCCTGTTTCCAAAAAGAACCGGCTTAGCGAGCTGAACGACTTCCGACCGGTGGCGCTCACATCTGATGAAGCCTCAGGTGCAACATACTAAGGACTCTTTATAGTTCGCATACCAGGAAAAGGTCGGCGTGGAGGACGCCATCCTCCACATGCTACAAAGTCCACTCACATCTGGACAAGAAAAATCCAGAAAAGAGATCTTCACAGTGCTGCTTTCCAATTGCCTTTAACACCATCCAGCCCTGTATACTGCAGGACAAACTCTTACAAATGCGAGTGGACCCCGGCCTGGTTGCTTGGATCCATGACTACCTCACCGACAGACCACAGTTCGTCAGGCTAAAGGACGCCACGTCTGATACTGTGGTCAGATGCATCGAGCGATGCTCCACAGGGGACTGTCTTCTCCCCAATCCTCACCTTGTACACTGGACTTCTGCCACAACTCAGCTGTGTCATCTGCAGACTTCTGGATGTGACAGTTCTATCGTGGGATGCATAAGGGACAGAGAGGAGTATAGATGACTGGTGTCACAGCAACAGCCTGCAGCTCAATGCCTCCATAACTAAAGAGCTGTTCATTGATGTCAGGAGGGACAGACCCCAACCTAGACCAGTTCTGATTGCAACAAAGGAGGTGGAGGTTGTAGAGACCTACAAATATCTTTGGCTTTGGCTGGACTGGACAAGCAAGACGAGGGAGCTGTACAAGAAAGCACAGAGCAGGATGTCCTTTCTGAGGAGCATGAGGGCATTCAACATCTGCAGAAAGCGTGTTGGGGAGGGAGCGTGACCAAGGCGGATCTCTCCAGGATGGAGAAGCTGATCAGGAGGACCAGCTCAGTGGTCAGGATGAAGTTGGACCCTCTTGCAACGGTGGCAGAGAAGAGAACCTTAGACAAACTGCTGGACATCATGGACAATGTCAGCCACCCTCTGCACACAGTTACCAACAACTAGAGAAGCCTGAGCAGCCAGAGGCTGCGCCTCCCAACATGCAGGACCAACAGACTTAACTCTTTCATGAAGGTGGGGTCGCCTGTAGATCACAGCCTGTATCTGCCTCCCGATTCCTCTGGTCTGGAGCTTTTTGGTTTCTGATGGCTGTCCATCACTGCTGCTCTATTTGGTTTCTTTTTTTGTGAAATATAACTTCAGTCACTATATGGGGATACTCTCAGCCAGGAATGAGGAATTATTTTTTTCATGTGGCCTCAAGAACAGAAAATCATGTTGAGGGCTGGGCTTAAGGTGGAACTGAATTCTGCATCATAGTAAATATTATAAAAAGCAGTACATTGCATGGCTCTGACAGGCTGGTAACTATCATAAAACAATGACAGTTTTCTTGTAATAAAATGTCACTCCAGTGCACTGGTGTGGTGCCCGGACTTTACCCTGCCTCATGCCCCCAGTCCATTGGGGCTTGGGCTGCAGCAACTCCACAATGACAGAAGTGGGTATTGAAAAGGAACATTTCCACATCAAATTTGGATGACCAGTGGTGACATCTGCTAGTCTGTCCTAGTCCAGCATTGTGTCCATGCATACAGATTACACCAATTTCAGGCCAATCTCCAGCTTTGGATTTCTATTAATGATTCTGGAGAACAGTGGCCAAACTACTTCATGAATATCTAGTGGAGAATCATTCGTTAGGACTTTTCTGTCAGCCGTAACCCCTGCCCAACAATATTGGGAGGCGGCATGGTACGGCGGTCGGGAGAACCGTGCACCCCCTGTACCCTAGAGGGACCAGAAATTCTTTTCTGGGCCCCGACGGGGTCAAAACCTTACCCAAAAAAACTCTTGGCCAGCTCCCTTGACGGCACTGGCCCATTACAGCCACCCGACCCAGAACATATGCCCAAGTTCGAGGCTCAACTAAGCAACTTGCGGCTGAGACCAGAAACCAGCTGGTCCAGCATTTAAGGCCCTGGTCCACACATTATACTGTATCATAAAAATGGTGCACCACTTGCGGAATGTGACCCCCACCGATGGCACACTGGAGCCCATGATGGGAATACTGACAAAAGATCAAACTTGCTCTCTCAACACTAACTCAAGGGGAATGCAAAAAACTGGGGATACACCACCCTCATTTTGACAGATCACTACAAAGACCGCCTACAGGAAGGAGTAATCAAATTTCCAACCACCCTCAGCCCTGACTGGTCACATAACATAGCCAAGCATGTTGCCACCACCTTGGCCCCGCTGGAGTGGAATAATCCCTACAATATACAAAACTCCATGGACTTTGTGGAAAAGGTGAGGACTGCGACTGGATACAGATGAGAGCATGGTATCCTATGATGTCACCTCCCTCTTCACATTTGTTCCCACAATGGAGGCGGTGGAAGAAGTGAGACAAGTGCTTTTACAGGACACTACCCTCAGCGAAAAGACAAAGCTCAACCTCAACCAGATCTTTGAGCATCTTTGTGGAACACAAGGCCCTTTCCTCTTCCAATGGAACACCAAGCCACTGGTTCCATTATGTGGACGACACATGGGTCAATATCAAAATCCACCAGGTCCAACATGTCAGCAAACATCAGTTTCACCAGAGAGGATGTAAAGGACAACAGTTTGCCCTTTTTGGATTGTGAGGTTTGCACAAAAGATGACAGAAGTCTGTATGTTGGGGTATATAGAAAACCAACACCCATTGACCAGTACCTGCTTTTATGACTCTCACCCCCCACTGGAGCACAAGCTTGGTGTCCTGCAAAATAGGGCTTACGAGCTACCAACCAGTACCCAAGACCACGTAGAAGAACACCAACACCTGAAAGGGGCACTGGAAGCCTGTGGATATCCTGAGTGGATCTGTGTGAACGTTCACACAAGTGATCCCATAAGTGTCTGAAAAACTGAAGAGGATCTTCAAAATCGGGCAACACCCTCCGACAGACTGGTCCACCCAGAAGACCCCACACTGCACAGTCAGAGCAATCTGGTGTATGCCGTTAAATGCAACGAGGAATGCTCAGATGTCTACATAGGGGAAACCAACAACTACACAGGCGCATGGCTCAACACAGAAGAGCCAACTCATCAGGACAGGACTCAGCAGATTGTCTCAGCAGATTAACCCAGGTGATGTGTCTCATATGGGCGGCAGTGGCTCAGTGGTAAAGTGGGCGGTAGAGCAGGTCGTCCAATGTTCTGACATCGGCTCAGAACACAATCGGTTCGATTCCCACTCCCACTCAAAAAACACACACCCGGAGGTGAGCTAACACTGGGAGGTGTCAGCTCCCCTCTGGAAAACTGCCCCCCCCCCCGCTGCTCATTTGGGCGCACCACGAAGGATCTGCCCGACACTACCTCCCCTGCATGCTTACAGACACCCCCCCCCCCCCTTGTGTGTGGTTTGCATTACCGGGGCCTGTACACACTAATATGCATGCCTGTGACTGACTAACAAAAACTAGAGTCTTCTTAATTTCCCTTTGGGGATTATAACGGTGTATAAAATGAAATAAATTAAAATTAAATGACCCTCATTAGAATACAAAGGTGAAATTGACATTTCAATGACCCCCCTTTGACGTATCCATCAACAATCGTTGAGCCAGACAGGTTTCAACAACGGTTGTTGGAATGTGAATAGCACTGACTACACTCCACAGGGTTACACCACCAGACACCTTCAGAACTGAAGAAGCCTCTTGCACGAGGTGAAATGTCTTCAAGAACATATAACCCAGTGGACTGACTTTAAACCGCTTCAGATAACCACGACCTGGATAATTTAATCAACACAAACTGGGTAGCATTTACATGGACAACTTTTATTCAAGCTGGGTTGTTCCTCAAGCGCCCTCCTGTCATCCCCTGCACAAGGACGATAGGAAGGGGTGCCCAACCCAGAGGGACAACTCCCTCATCTGTCACGGGTTCAATGCGGTGGATCAGGGAGGGCTCCCTGGTCTTTGTCAAGTGGATGGACACCTTTTTGGTTTGCTCAACCATAAATTCAGAAGTTTCTAGGGAGGTGGTCAGGAGGAAGACTAAAGATGGAAGCTGGTTAGTGAGAGCCCTTGCTCCAACCCATCATTGATTACAATTAGCACATAGAAACCCTGTTGCTGGACACATCCTGTGTGTAAAAGCACTTCAAAATGTCTGTTGGTGTGATTTAGTGCTTTACACAAATGATGGTGGTGGTAGTTACCACATGACAGAGGGTCTGAGGAGGAGTCTGGCATTGCTGGAAGATTGTAGCATTAACCTTGACTGCATTGTCAAACTCATCTGCAAATTCAAAATTTCCTCACCCTCCAACATAGACTGGTCCACCCAAAAGACCACACACACAGTCAGAGCAATCTGGTGTATGCAGTTAAATGCAGCGAGGAATGCTCAGATGTATACATAGGGGAAACCAAACAACCACTACACAGGCGCATGGCTCAACACAGAAGAGCCAATTCATCAGTCTTCCTTCACCTAAAGGAAGAGGGACACTCATTTCAGGGTACCGATGTTCAGATCTTGGACAAGGAAGACGAACAGATGTGTGAAAGAAGCTGTCCATATCAAAGTGGAGAAAATCTCTGAAAAAAAAGGGGGGGGGTCTGGGACATTCCTTTTCTCCCATTTACAATCACGTCCTTCCAAAACTCCCAAAAAAGATTGTCTCAGCAGATTGACCCACATGAGGTGTCTCATACCAAATGACCCTAATGAGTATACAAAAGTGAAATTCGCATTTCAACGACCCCCCTTTGACACACCCATCAACAAATGGCGAGCTACATGGGTTTCAACGACGGTTGTTGGAATGTGAATAGCACTGATCACACCCCACAGGGTTAATAAGCAGGGACAAGACCAGCCACCTTCAGAACTCAAGTTGTCTCTTTGACGAGGTGAAACATCTTCAAGAAACTCTTAATGCCCAGTGGATTGCTCTAAACAGCTTCGGATAACCTATGACCTGGATAATTGAATCTTAACAAACAGGGTACCATTTACATGGACAATTTTTATTCAAGGTCATTCCCTGTACAAGGACAACAGGAAGGGGTATCCAACCCAGTGGGACAACTCCCTCAACTGTAGGGGTTCAATGCAGTTGATGAGGGTCTCCCTGGTCCTCGTCAAGTGGATAGACACCCGAGTAGTTGTGCGCTCCACATCCATTCAGAAGTTTCTGGGGAGGTGGTCAGGAGGAAGAATAAAGATGGAAGCTTGTTAGTGAGAGCTCCTGCTCCAACCCATCATTGATTACAATTAGTACATAGGTCCTGTCCAGTAGCAGGGTGTCTGCCTGTAAAAGCGCATCGAAATGTCTGTTGTGATTTAGTGCTTGAACAAAAGATTGTCGTTTGTAATTGGTGGTACAGCAATGGCATTGGGAGTTACCACATGGAGAAAGGGTCTTAGTCTGGCAATGCCAGACGATCGTGATGAATCATGTCGTTATTACTCTTAAACCACAGCATTTCAAGAGCGATGCTCTGACAACCGTTACAGTATTTGGTGTATTAGACGTGATTCAAACCCAACAAATATTACATTTTACAACACGGGTGTTCACCTCCTTGTTTCTCGGACCCCTGCAATCCCAGAATTGGCATCATCTGTTCGGTCATTGTGCCATTTAGGGTTTATCACTGACCCTAATTTCAAATGCAAACATTTCCCACACTGGATACTGACATCTCTAGAGCCCATCCTGTCTGAACAAGTTCCTACCATCAAGACTGAATAATCTTCATCACCTTGTGTATTGTTTAAAGTTATTAACTCTGCTCTGAAGCGACCACCGACTGTTGGAACTGACCCCTCTCCTAGATTGTGTGAAACACTTTAGTTTTCTTCATTGGTAAAGCGTCTTCTGCTAGACCACTTGTTTCACGTCCATCCAGTCACCCTTCAGTCTCAGTCTCCTGCACTACTGCGTGTGACACATCTGAAGCTGTGACCCTAACCTTTGTTCAGGAGCTTGTTAGTCATTTGAAGCCCTCTGGTTCTCCCGAGGATGCTGTTCCTCCGACTACTTAAAAGGATGTTTCCCAGACTGATGGTCCATCTTTTCTTGTTGCTAGTCGTTTGTCACCTGGAGTGGTCACTGCCAATTTTAAACATGCAATTGTTCACCCTCTGCTTAAAAAATCTGGGTTGGATCCCACGGTAATGACAAATTTTAGACCCATCTTGAAACTGCCTTGTCTTAATCTGAGAAAAGATTATGCTTATGGACTACTGTATGTTTATGGACTTTTTAAATGACCATAATATTTTCCAATCTGGTTTTAAGCCATTGCACAGCACTGAATCAGCACTTTCAAAAGTTTTTTTTTTTTTTTTAGCGACCGATTCTGGTCACTGTTGTACTCCTTGATCTGACTGCAGCATTTTATACAGTGGACCATCATATCCTGATTGCTTGCCTGGAGCAGTGGGAGGGCATTCGTGGCACAGCACTCAAATGGTTTAAATCCTATTTATCAAAGCAAAAATTCAGTGTCAGTCTTGATTGTGTCCTCCACTGCACCTCTCTTGTGAGGTACCCCAGGGCTCTGTGCTTGCCCCCCTGTTATTTTTCCTATACTTACTCCCACCTGGTGCAATTTTAAGAAGCATTGTTATGCTGATGATTGTCAGATATATGTCCCTCTTAAGAAGTGACTTCCAAAGTTGGTCCTAGATTGTTTGTGACATTCAAACTTTCAGGGGGCGGTAGTTGCTCAGTGGTAGAGCGGGTCGTCCAATGTTCTGAGATCGGCGGTTCCATTCCCGCTCCCGCCCAAAAAATAACACCCTGAGGTGACAGTGGGAGGTGTCAGCTCACCTCCGGAGCACTGCCGAGGCGCCGTACCCCCTCACAAGCTGCTCATTTGGGCGTACCACAAAGGAGCTGCCAGCCACTACCTTCCTCTGCATGCTTACAACCACACACAAGGGGGCCTGTACACACCAATATGCATGCGTATGATTGATTGACTAACTAGTGTGTGTTCTTAATTTCCCTTCGGGGATTATAACAGTGTATAGAATTGAAAAAAAATTCAACCTGGATTTCTCTCAATTCTCTTAATCAAAAATAGACTGAAGTCATGATTTTTGGTGGCACTTCTGAAACCCCCGTAAATCAATCTTGATTGTTAACAAAATGCAACACGACAGTTGTGAACAACTTTTAAATAATGTTTTCTTCCAACCTCTGTTGTGCTCTTAAATGACAAGAAAGTGGTTCGAAGCTCCAGTTCTCATGAATCTCTGGTCCCTTCGTATTGTTACGGTGCTTAGTACTTTATATTTACTTTTTTATTAGACCTGTTGTCCCGCTTTATGTTATTGTGTTTACGCACTTTTTGTTTTACCAATTTGGTTGGTTCTTGTATTTTAGCATTGACTGAGGACAGCGATATCCTCTTTGCTGGGTAGTTTTGCCTCTTTTATGCATGTACAATGCTGCCATCTTTGTATTGTCTTGTATGTTTTAAAATGTTGATGCACCTTGCCCAAGACAAATTTCCCCGTTTGGCACAATAAAGTATATCTTAAGTCAGGCTGCAGCTCAGAGGGGAACGCACTTTTTAGGTTTCAGCTCCTAAATTATGGAATGGGCTCCCACTACACATCAGGCAGGCTTCTTCACTGTCACATTTTAAAGCTCTTAAAACACCTCTTTTCCCTGGCGTTTGACACCCTTTAGCGCAGGGGTCACCAAATGGCGGACCGCCAAGTCTGTCCCAGTTAGGAACCGGTGCAATGGCCTGGTCACAATTGCTGCTACTGAGCCCTCTGCCACACAGTACATCATAAAATCTGACAGCTCACTATAAATATATTCTTAAACCTGTGTTGTTTCTTGTTTTGCATGTATATTAACCTATACACTGACAACTATCTGTACAAAGGACTTTGATTCAAAAGAATTGTTGTACATTTCTGTATGACATTAGCTTGCCGTGGTGCAGAATTATGGAAACCTAAAAACCACAAAATGGAAACCCACTGGAACAGCACTTACATGCTGCCATGACTGAACAAAGTCAGTGAGTGCTGCTTTGTCTCAGATCATTCATTTCTGAAGAAAAAAAGCATAATTTCCAAGTGTATGTCAGACCATTTAATGATACAGCCACTGAGCTCTCAACAGAAGGGTGTCTAGCGCAAAAGGAGAGACCTCCGCCAACTATGGTAGATCATTGACTTACTGATGAAAAAAAACACCATGCATTAGTTTTCTCTGAGAAATCTCTTGAGAGAGAAGCTGGACAGAATACGACCCATGAGCATTGTGCCTTGTGACACCACTGAGCCCAAGGTTCAGAAAAAGCAGGTTTCTCAGCCCTTTAAAAATCTTTTAACAGTTCTGTGGCAGGAAAGTAAACTCAGGATTAGCTGCTGGATTTTTTTTGTAAATTGATTAACATCAGTTCTGATCCCAATGACTGTCAAAAAATAGACATTTTTAGTCAGACATAGATGGATAGATGCAAGTTATTGATCCCAAACTGGGAATTTCCCCTGATGTTAATTGTTTAATTTGCCTGAAATTAAATCACTGAACTACCTTCTCGTGTTGTAGCTTGAAGTTTGAGAAGCCAGATTTTTCCATGTTTGCTGCATGCGACCAATCGCAAACTCCGCACTTTTTATGCGAGCACGCACAGATCTAGAGTGGACATGCCTGGATTGGATTATTGAGTTGATAGCCGGCGTTATGGTACCGCTAATCTGGAGGGCGGATGTCTCTAAGTGAAGCCAGATAAGTAGGAGGAAGCCCAGCTAGGTTAATCCAGCTTTATGGTACAGGACTCAGCTCAACATCCCACCCAAACAGAACCACAGAAAGCCAACTGACAGTGTTGACTCTCTGGAGTCTATCAGGAAACCAAACACCTTATATCTCCTCCCATCCCAGGCTGATCACCACCAGCTGAGGAGAACATTACAGGTGGAGCTAATCGCTCCCAACAAGGTGAAAGAAGCCTCCAATCTATTTTTCTTTAAAAATCTTTGTACAGATCTGTGGCAGGAAAGTAAAGTGAAGATTAGCTGCTGGATTTTCTGTTTGCTCCGTTGCAAATTGATAAACATCAGTTCTGATCCCAATGACTGTCAAACAATAGACATTTTTAGTCAGACAACTTTCCAAACTTCCCATAATGCTTCTTTAAATTTAAAAGCTTCTTATTTCTTGCTGAGAGATGCCCTTTAAACTCTGGTTTCTACAACTGAGTTAAAAGTTGAAGTTGTGTGTTGAAACGAAAGAATAATTAACAGATATGATGTAAATGATTTAAATCACACAGAACCACACCCCTTTAATTGCACAGGCTACCAGGTCTTGTCAGTGATTTTCTGCAGGTGTCTCCCCAATGAAGACTGATGAGGAGGGTGGGTCGCCTAGATCACAGCCTATATCTGCCTCCTGATTCCTCTGCTCTGGAGCTTTTTGGCTCCTGATGGCTGTTTGTGACTGCTGTCGCTCAATTTGATTCATCTTTTGAATAAAATAAAATAATTATTGCTGAACCTGTTATTCCTCTATCACTATGAGGCTAGCTGAGGCTAGGGGTGGGCAATTATTTTCTCTTGTGGCCACATGAACAGAAAATGTCAAAAGGCTGAACTCAACTCTGTAATATTAATTTCATTATAGAAAGCAGCACATAGTTCTGTCAAGCTGGCAGGTTTCTTTATTACAAAGTAATGAATCATACAATAAATGTGATTTATTCAAACAAATTTCCCATAACAGTGGAAAACAAAATAGATATTACCATTGGTAACTGATTACATTTATCATCTCCAGTCAATGGTGAGAGTCAAAAGCAGGTACTGGTCTGCTTGTGTTGGTTTCCTGTATACTCAAACACTCAGACTTCTGTTGTCTATTTATGCAGACCTTACTATCCATAAAGGACAAGCTGTTGTCCTTTACATCCTCTCTGGTGAACTTGATGTTGCTGTCCACAAAGTTGATGTGTTCGCTGACAGGTTGCAACACCATGGATTTTGATCTTGACCATGTCTCGTCAAAGCAGCCAGTGGTTTGGTGTTGTTCCATTGAATGAGGTAGAGGTCTTGTGTTTCACTTCAGTGTACAAAACTGCCGAGCCCATGGCACATCTGTTTCTGCCTCTATAAAGTTCTCTCTGCACTGGAAGTAGGTGTTCAACCAGAGGTCCAAAAGTTGGCAGATCTTGTCAGGGTTGAGGTTTGCTCTGTCGCCTGAGGGTATTGTCCTGTAAAAGCTGCTTCCACCACCTCCATTGTTGGAACACATCTTGTGATACCATGGTCTCATCTGTAACCTGTCTCAGTCCTCTCAGCCACCCCACCCCCACGCAGCGTGGAGGGATGTTTTGCTGCAGCTGGTCCTCCATCTTCCTCCTGGAGATGTTGTTCTCCTGATTTCTCCTCAGCTCATCCTTGTTTCCAGACTTGAAGGGCCTTAATGTCAGGGTGATCCATGGTTTGTTGGGATAACACCGTACAGTCCTGGTGGGTACGGCGTTATCCACACAGAAGTTGATGTAATCTGTGATTGTGTCTGAGACCGTCAATGTCCTCCCTGTGAGAATCTCAGAATACATCCCACTCTGTTCTGTGGAAACGGTCCTCAGAGCGTCCTCAGCCTCATTGGACCATCTCCTAGCAGTGCGGGACACAGCTGGTTGCCTTTCCACAAAAGGCTTGTAGGTGGGCAGGAGATGAACCAGGTTGTGGTCTAATCTTCCAAGAGGGGAAGGGTGATGTATATGCCTCCCTGATGTTGGCATAACACAGGTCCGGTATTTTACTGCCTCTGGTGAAACTTGTAACATACTGGGGGAAGGTGGGCAGAGTGGAGGATGTCGCAGGCTGCATCCGCATTGACAGAGGGGGGGACATGCGCTATCATGATAGCGTGCGAGAATTGCTGCGGCAGGTAATATGGCCGCATGCTGACCGCCAACAGTTCAATGTCCCTACAGCAGTGCTGCGCCTTAACAGTGATGTGTCCAGGGTTACACCACTTATCGTTCACGAACAATGCCAGACCTCCTCCTTTCCTCCTACCGCTCTCCCTAGTCCTTTCTGCCTGTACCAGATTAAATCCATCCAGTGTAGCAGCTGTGTCTGGAGTCATCGCGCTCAGCCATGTCTCCGTGAACACCATGATGCTGGACTCACGGAAGTCCCTCTGATACCGGGTCAGCACCGCTAGCTCATCCATCATATGTGGGAGAGATCGTACGTTCCCCATGATTATGGAGGGGAGGAAAACACTGTCGTGACCAATGTAAACACCATGAAGACCAGTGTGAGTACAACAAACTTGGTCTCCATGGCACACTACTTGGTTACTTAAAATAAATTGAAAAAAAAGAGGTAAGAAAAAAAGGTTAGAAAGAGGAAACGAGACCGGTGTGGGAGAGCTGTCGTAATCAGTCGCCACTAGTGCAGCGCCATCTTGTAAAAAAAATACATTCCTGCACTATTATTTAAATCCCCTATCGAGCCAACACCTAGCCTATGGCAATGATGCATATCACTTTGTGGACAGTTAAACTGGATGTTCCCCCTGAAGCAACCTTCTTTTCTCTGTATCAGATATTTTGGACTAACCAAATCCTGGCTACATAAGGAAGGATATGTTAGTCTTAATGAAGCCTCTCCTCCCAGCCACATCAACTGTCACATGGCACGTCATGGTGGACGAGGAGGTGGCGTGGAGCCATTTACAACTAACTTATCAATTAATCCAAAACCTGAGTCTAGCTATAGTACCTTTGAGAGCCATAGCATGAATGTGCTACAGTCCTTGAATAAACTGATTCTATTGAATTTGTAATTGTACATCATCCTTCTGGACCAGATTTGTCTTTTTTGGTAGAATTTTCTGAATTTCTATCAAATTTGGCTGCTACCAAAGATAAGGTTATAGTAATAGGAGATTTCAATGTTCATGTCGACAGTGTGAATGATAGTTTCTGCGTTTGGTTCAAGTCCATACTACATTCTCTAGGCTTCTCACAGTTGGTGGATGGTCCTACCCATAAACACCATCACACCCTCCATCTTATTCTTACCCATGGTGTAGATATAGGGCACTTGACTATTTTCCCACAAAACGACTTCTTGTTAGGGCAAAGTCAAAAGCAACTAGGGAGTGATCTAATTAACAATAACCCACAGAATAAAACCATCTTAACTAAATCACTGATTCAGTAATAACTAAATTTTAAAGAAAATCCCCTCAGCCTTAGAGTCAGTATGCTCCCCTGTCCTCTATTCCAGTAATAGCCAAAAATATCGAATTTCTCAGTGTGACATCCAAAAACAACTCTTGATGGCATAAAAAGAAACAGGAAAGGTCAGCCCCCTGGTTTAATTCGTCAGTCCACGACCTTAAACAGCGCCCCCCCAGACTGGAGAGAATCTGGCGATCGACAAAAACTGACCTAGCCTATTCAAAATGGAAAGACATCTTTACGTCATTTAATAGAGTAAAATAAAAACAACCCTCGGTTTCTTTTCAGCACAGTAGCCAGGCTGACTAAGAAACACAACAGCATCGAGCCTACCATTCCTTTAAATCTGGAATGTGATACTTTCTTAGGTTTTTCCAAAGCAAAATTACAAATCTTAGAGATGAGATCCATTATGTATTGCCAAACACAAGTAATTTAGCAGAGGAATCGACTTTCTGGCAATACCCTGGACTGTTTTCAGCAAATGGAACTCTCCGATTTAAATTCCTTAATTTCCTCTGCTAAACCCAACACCTGTCTACCAGACAAAATTCCAAGTACGCTCCTCAGAGGTTTTACCATTAATAAATAAACCTGTACTATCCATAATCAATCCTTAAAAATAGGTTACGTACCGAAATCTTTCAAAGTGGCTGTGATCAAGCCCCTCCTAAAAAAACCAAACCTAGATGCTGGCATCCCCTCAAATTACAGGCCGATCTCTAACCTGCCATTCCTATCTACGATCCTAGAGAACGAAGTGGCTGTTGATATGTAAATATGTTATGCCTTTAATCACATTATAACAACTGTTTCAGTGTATTCTCAGGATAGTAGGAGCAGCAAGAGAATAAAAAGATCCTAAGTTCTCAGTAGAAAGTTTTTCTAACTGATACAGATAAAGACACTGATTCATGCCCCAATTAGGCACTTACAGTTCCTCTTCTGCTATCTTAACTGTCACACGAGAAATAAATGTAAGGAGCACAGTGCTCCTCTCCCTTAAATCATGCAGTTTCCTGTTATGGAAAACATGTATTCAGCCTTGTACTGTGTTGTGGTCATTTAATCCTTATATGGTAATTGATTTCTATGTCTTTCTGTCTCAACTCCACCCATTATGATGTAACCAATGACAAACAATGTCAAGCATAAAAACTGGAGACTCACTCCTCTTTGGACTTTTTTTTCTTTTTGTCCCCTTGTCGACAAGTAAAGCCGTGTTGAAGAAATACTTTGGTCTCTGAGTTTATGTCAGTGCATTTTTGGAAAGAACCAGAACTAGAGTGTCTTGTGTTTTGACTGATGTTCTCTCTAGTGACAGGAATCCTGACAGTGGCCAAACAGCTAAATGACTACCTGTTAGTCAGGGTCAGTCAGGTTTTAGAACAAACTACAGTATGGAGACTGCACTGCTAAAAGTCACAAATGACTGTTTAACAGCATCAGATAAAGGTCTTCTGTCTGTTCTAGTCTTGTTATACCTGAGTGCAGCATTCAATACTGTTGACCATAATATTCTTTTAAGGAGATTGGAAGAGGAAGTTGGGATTAAAAACTCAGATATGACCTAAACCAGTCTAGTGCTATCTGACCGATTTCAGTTTGTCTGTCAATAATAAATCTTCAGATCGAGGGACTCTCACCTGTGGAGTACCTCAAGGATCCATTCTGGGGCCAATTCTGTTTAATCTGTATATGTTACCATTGGAAAATATTATAAGGAAACATAACATTAATTTTCATTGTTATGCTGATGATACTCAATTATATCTATCAATTAAAACAAATGAATCTGATCAGCTAATTAAATTGGAAACCTGCCTCAGGGATTTTAAATCCTGGATGCTTCACAATTTCTTAATGTTAAACAGTAACAAAACTGAAGTCATTATTGGGCCGAAGCAACAGATGATTTCTCCAACATTTTAATTCACTTAGAGCAATGCTATCTATCCTCCACCAATGAAGTCAGGAACCTGGGAGTGATCCCAGTGTATCCCAGACAGCCTTCTTTCACTGGAGAAATATTGATAAAGTTAGACATTTCTTATCCTTTAAAGACGCAGAGAAAATCATTCATGCCTTTGTTACTTCTCAATTGTATTACTGCAATTCTTTATTATGGGCTGTTCTAGCTCCTCTATTAGCAGCAGCTACATTCTGAACTCACTGTAGAGTCCTGACTGACTGAACTGGGGGGAGAGAACACATCTCTCCTGTCCTAGTGTCACTTCATTGGCTCCAGATTAATTATAGAATACAATTCAAAGTCCTCATGATTACATATAAAGCTCTCCACTGTAAGGCTCCGTCTGACATTGAAGTGCATCACCCCCCCAGGGCCCTTTGATCAGAGGATGCAGGATTTCTGGTGATCCGTGGGGTTTTTAAGAGTAGAACAGGAGGCAGAAGCTTCAGCTATCTATACACAAATATTGATCAATCACTGGGATGGTCACTATAAAATTCTTCCAAAAAATATCCTGAAGGTCACCCCGATACAGACCTGCTCCAGTTACTGGAGATTAATCTCTGTAGAAATGACTGATGAATATTATCTGCAAATTAAGGGACAGCTATAGGGAAGAAATTTGCTCCTTCCTATGCAATTATCTTCATGGGCAACTGGGAGGAGGTTTTTAAATATTTGGAACAAAAGCCTTTGGACTACCTCGGATCTTGATGATACATGGGGCATTTGGAGTGGATGTAGAGCAGAACTTGAAAATTTTCAATATTCCAAATTTTGATCCATCAAACTCATTTGAAATTAACCCAGGTTTCTCGCAAAACAAAAAAATTGGACATTGACAATTCCAGCAAAAGTGTGCCTCTGATGTGAGCTGCTTTTAAAAAGGAGTGTGGTTGTCTGACCTTAAAATATATTTTAAAGCTCAATTGCGTGCAAATCCTGTGAAATCCGACCAAAAAGCGGATTTGAGGCAACACTGTTTAAGGCCCTACTAGCCAGACAATACTCAAAATCCTTCCTGAAACAAGGCCAACATTTCTGTGGGAAAGAAGACCTGAACTAAAAATAATTCCTTTCATTTCAAAATATTCCACCATGATCACAATCCTCCAGAGGCTGCAAGGCCAATTTCAGGGAATTGATTGAAGACCAAGGAATCTTGCCACATGCAATGATTTGATGTTATGTAGACAAAATCTGAGATTATCCTGTATATGCAAGACTGAGTGGTGACGGCTTGGTTAAATGGGAGGAGTATGCAAATCGGCCAATAAACTCTCAACTCATACAAAACTGCATCCTTTTCGAACCCTAAAAACGAAGCTACGAACCAACTTTTTTGTGCAAAACAACCACAGGTAGGTGAAGAACACTATTGTCTTGGAACCTGAAGGCTGTAGGGTCAAACGGCAGCCAAGAGGGCAAATGGCCGACACCGGGACAAGTACTAAGGGAGGTCACTTACTGTAAACAACCAAAAACAAAGGGAAAAGGACTGCCTAAAGAAGTAAACTTTATTTATCCCACAAGGGAAATTACATTGTCACTCAGGTTAGTATACAGGCCCCCTGAACACAACAGAAGGGGGCCTGTAAGCATGCAGTTAGTACATACAGGTACACATCAACACATCAAACTACACACATCAGGAGGCAGTGTGAGGCAGCGGCTTCTGTAACGCACCGCAAATTGAGCAGCGGCTAGGTGGTGAGCCGACACCTCCAACAGTCGACTCGCACTCGGTTGGATGTTCTGGCGGGAGCAGGATTCGAACCCCTGAGCCACTGCCGCCCCAAGGGCTTCTAATACCCCTAAAAAAGTTGGTCAGTTATGCCACCTGTGATCCTTGAGGAAGGTCAAGTTTGCTGACACAGCCCAAATAGCTCAACACATGGAGGGTAAAGGAAGGCGAAGACGCAAGTGTCTAAAGCTCCAATCTTGGACAAATAAAACTACAAGGGCAGAACTCAGCTGGAGACAGAAACCACTGAGTACAACTATAGACGACACACAGGACAGATGGGTCAAGATTCTATTAGACAGAAGTCATGGAACGAGAGAAGGGTGTCTCTAAAAGGATTGAAATTAGCCATCGTTCCAGCCACAGAATAAGCTATAAAGAACCACCTTTTTTCAAGAGAAGCAAAGGGCCCTGATCTTGTTCAGCGGGGTTACATGGACAACACAATGGGTCAAGATTAAAATCCACAAGATGCAACCTGTAAGCAAACACATCAACTCTGGACAGCAACATCAAGTTCACCGAAGGGGATGTAAAGGACAAGTTTGTCCTTTTGGATTGAGAGATCTGCATAAAAGATGACGTCTCATACCAATGAGGATCATTAGTATACAAAGGTGAAATTCGCATTTCAACGATCCCCTTTGACATACCCATCAACGCCCGTTGTTGGAATGTGAATGTGTGAACCATACCCCACAGGGTTAATAAGCTGGGACAAGACCAGCCACCTTCAGAACTGAAGAAGTCTCTTGGACGAGGTGAAAAGTCCTCAAGAAGCTCAGTAGATTGCTCTAAACATCTTCGGATATCCATGACCTGGATAATTGAATGAACACAAACTGGATACCATTTACATGGACAATTTTTATTCAAGCTCCCTCCTGTCATCCCCTGTACAAGGACAACAGGACGGGGAGCCAAACCCAAATAGACAACTCCCTCAACTGTCAGGGATCCAATGTGGTGAATCAGGGAGGGCTCCCTGGTCCTCATCAAGTGGAAGGACACCTTTTTGGTGTGCTCCACCATCCATTCGGAAGTTTCTGGGGAGGTGGTCAGGAGGAAGGATAAAGATGGAAGCTTGTTAGTAGGATCTCCTGCTCCAACCCATCATTGATTACAATTAGTACATAGGTCCTGTCCAGCAGCAGGGTGTCTGCCTGTATAAGCGCGTCGAAATGTCTGTTGGTGTGTTTTAGTGCTTTGCCACCAATTACAAATGATCATTTGTGCAGTTACCATATGGAGAAAGAGGGTCTGAGGAGGAGTCTGGCAGAATGATGCTCAGACAACAGTTATAGTATTTGATGTATTATAGTTGATTCAAGCCCATCCCAACAGATTTACATTTTTGCAACACACAGGTGTTCACCTCCTGGTTTCTCGGCCCCCTGCAATCCCAGAAGGGTCATCCCTCGTTAGGGTCAGTGACAAACAAGTTCCTACCACTAAGGCCCCATCCACACGATGACGGATTTTTTAAAAAACGCATCAAACGATTTCGCGTGCACACGTAAGCGTCTGCGTTTTCGAAGATGGCTATAAGCATGCCAAACCATGTGGTGGAAGTATTGAGTCAAATTTTATCCAATAGGAATCCTCCGTGTTTTGTTGTCACTTCCTTTAGAAATTAAAAGATGGCGACAGGATTGTTTGTTTGGGCTGACAAGGAGGTGGAATCGTTATTACACTCAATTTTGGAGTACAAAGTCAGCAAGATTGAAGAAAATGTGGACTGGGAGTCGTGTCAAATGAAGTATGCTGACATACTAGACATTTATATGGAGAAATATCCCGCGGAGGCAACAAATGACTTTCCACATGGAGGGGGGGAGTTAACACGTGTTGTACTCTCATCGAAAGTCAAGACGATTCTGGGTAAATATCGGCAGGCCATCGACGGAGGACGTAGGAGCGGGTCTGGCCGGGTCGTTCTTTTGTATTTTGAGATATGGGATGGTTCTCCACCACCACTTCCCTGCCTTTTGGGATTTAAACCCCTAACCTGGTGGAAAACATTCCTGTTCCCTCGACATCCACATCCTCGGCCACTTCCGACTCGTCCACCATGGAGGCCCAGAATGCCGACACAGATGTGGAGAGCTGTGTGACACGCAGGGCAACAGAAGAGACCCACTGCAGGCATGTATTTTCATTGAATCATTCATTCTAAATGTTTGCTGTTTGGTTTGGCACAAATCACATTGCTGATACTTTGTCATGATGCCACATGGAAGAGCACAAAATACGATACCATTTTTTTAAATTAACGACCTATAAATCTCTTTTCAACGCCAAGCTGAAAGGCTACAGGCATGAGCGTCTGAAGAGGAAGCTGTCAGCTGAGGCCCGGTCGTTCCAAGCAATGGAGGAGGAACGACGGATGCAGAAGATATTTTTGGAGGGGTTTGAGGAATCAAAGACGGTCAGCAGAAAGCTTTCACACACTTGCAAAAACCCTAAATCTGCTCAGCGCATCCGTTGCTGATGGGTTTGCTGTGCTGAAGCAAACTATGCCGAGTCCTCCGCCGCGACACTACATGCTTTACCCATAAAGAGGGCACATGTCATACCAGTAGCCTCTCCAATCAGTCCACCCAAGCCAGGCGTATGTCCTTCTCACACGCCTCTGCCATTAGTGGAGCCCACAGCAGCACACAGGATGCGCCTCGGTCTGGCACACCACTGGAAAATACAGGTGTCACGGGGTTTTCCTACAAGGCAGGGCTATCAGTTTATTAATGTTTATGTTTGAAATGTTAATATTGTAAAAAATGTGGTTAGAAAATACTAGAAATGTATAGTTAAATAGAAATTGGTTTGTGACAGGGTGAAGACTTTGCTTCTCCAAACCATCAATTACAAAAACACATTATTAAACATCAAAAATGAAAAAGTTTTGAAAAGAAATGTGTTTAGTTGAACCCAGTTTACATGGTGTCATGTTAAACTAACACCTGCAACTACACTCACAACACAGGCTGCAAACTTCTATCAACACCTGCTTTGTAAAAATCCTGCACATCATGTGGAAAGTTAAAGTAACTAATGTGGAGCCGAGTAAAAGAACAGACCTGGATCATAAAGACATACAAATCCAAAGGAGAAAGTGGAGTTGTCACCAAATGAATGATTAAACTCAGGTATGTGTGCAACTTTAATCAGGTCATATTCACAATCATTGTCCCTTTTATGGATCCAGGCACTGGGTGAGGACCCTCCTGACCCTTTTCCCTTCATTCGTCAGGCTGTCTCTGTTGACATCTGTGGTTGGCTGGTTGTTCTCGTCCTGCTGAACGGCTTCAGCGACAGTTGTCATCCAGAGTGTCTTTAGTAGCCTCACAGTAATTATGCAGCACAAAACATGCATAAATTACATTAGGCACTTCCTGTAGATTAATGTCCATAGGTCTCCTCAAAGCTCCAAAACGGGCCTTAAGTCGTCCAAAGGCACACTATCACCATACGAGCTCTGGTCAAGGAAAGCCCAAAATACTGCTCCTGAGCTGTACTTCCTCCTTTAGCATATTCCTTCATTAGGTATGGCAGCAGGGGATAGGCAGGATCGCCCAAAATGTAAATTGGGATCGGTTCTTAGTTTTCCACTATTTGTCTTGCCTTCAAAAGTGGCAAAATTCCTCCATGTGCATCATTGACGACACTGTTGGCAATGCAAACAAATGTTCACTAAAGGCATGGTGGATTTTGGAGCAACATAAAACATCTTTTAGTGATGGGACAGTTGTGAAGAAGTGCTTAAAAGCTGTTATTCCACACATATCTTTGTATTCCCTCAATGTGTGAACAACTCCCAATGTCAGCTTCAACAGCAACCAGAAAATCAGAAATATTAACCTTTGTCCGTTAGGGTCGCCACCGGCACGTTTTTAGGTTTTAAATTCATAAAACTACCACAAAAAAAATGAGTTTATTGCATCAAGGTTTTGACTTTGTTAGGAACCCATTTCAACAAAATCTCCCAAAAAAAAAAAACATTCAAAGTCGGGCATCTCCAGTTATGTAGGGTTAATTCACTCATTTCACTTGCAGAGTGCACATCTACAACTTGCAGCATGCAAAAATGTAAGCAAAGTTCTGGACCATATTTTTGTTGAAAATGAGAGACAATGAGCAGCACAGTGATGCAGAGGAGCAAGACTATGGTGTATCATCCAGAAGACACTGACACATCTGGTGAGTCTGACAATGAGGTCACTGGTGCTGAAGCTGCTCCTGCTGAAAAATTCAAGTCCAAAAAAATGGAAAGATACTTTGGACCTCAGTGCCTAATGATATACATGGCAGGGCAGCTGCTGACAATGTCATCAAAAAGACCCCTGGAATCACAAGGTTTGCCGTGACAAGAGTCGGTGACATCAAAACATGTTTTGAGCCATTTATGCCATTGTCAATAAAAAGTCATAATTGCTATGACAAACCTTGAAGACAAAAAAAGTCAATGGCGGCATGTGGACAGATATGGATGAGGAATGCCTGGATGCTTATATTGGTGTTCTTGCTGGAGTGTACAGATCCTGCAATGAGACCACTGTCTCTGGGATGCATCGGCAGGCAGAAATATTTTCCGGCCAACAAAGTCACTTCAGACCTTTCGAATGATATCACGAGTCCTCAGATCTGGCAACAGGGATACCAGAGCAAGATCTGACAAGCTTGTCCCCATCAGGGATGTGTGGGAGAAATGGGTGCAGCTCCTTCCACTGATGTTCAACCCAGGGCCAGAGGTAACAGTGGATGAACGTCTTCTCCCTTTCTGAGGAAAATGCCCCTTCCGGCAATACATACCCTGTAAGCCAGGGAAGTACGGCATAAAAATCTGGGCAGCCTGCGATGCCAAAAACAGTTATGCCTGGAACCTACAGGTTTATACAGGGAAAGCTGCGAGTGGAATCCCTGAGAAGAACCAAGGAAAACATGTGGTCCTTGATATGACTACTGGCTTGCAGGGTCCCTCCACTTGTCCAAGGTCAAAGCTGGTAAAATAAATTGTCACAAGAACTTCTCAGGAGGAAACTTACCATGGTGGGCACAGTGAAGAAGAACAAACCTGAGCTGCCTGCTGAAATTTTGCAGGTGAAGGACAGGGCTCCACTTTCCTCAGTTTGCTTTTACAAACACCACCACTGTTGTCTCATACTGTCCAAAAAAAAGAAGGAATGTGATTCTGATGTCTACTCTTCACAACGATGCAGCTGTGTGTTCGGGAAGTGATAAAAAGCCCACAATTATCCTTGACTACAACAAGAACAAAGGAGGAGTGGACAACCTAGACAAGCTGACTGCCACCTACACTTGCCAGCGAATGACCAGGAGAGGGCCAATGGTTGTGTTTTATAACATGCTTGATGTGTCTGCATGTACAGGTAGTCGTCGACTTACGACCTATGCGACTTACGACCGACCGACTTTACGACCGCAATGTCCGGGTAGGGCGGGGCCTTCCCTCCAGCCACAGTACTCACGCTCTGAGACTCCCGTGCCCTCTTCAGTCACCACGCCGCACACACACTGTTCAGTCACACTGTGAGATCAGTAGCTCAGCCAAGTAGAGTGCAGCACACTTCTTGTCTGTATAAGTATACCTCAAAGATGTCTAGCAAGAGGAAATTGTTTTCATCATCTTCTCAGGCTGCAAAGAAGGCAAGACGGGCCATCGATCTGGACACAAAAATGATGGTGATAAAACAGCACGAAGGAGGAAAAAAAGTGAATGTGATCGCACGCGACTTAAAGTTATCACACTCTACTGTGTCAACAATTTTGAAAGACAAAGATAGGATCCGTGAAGCTGTGAAAGGTTCTGCATCTATCCACTCAACAGTAATTACAAAACAACGCACTGGGCCCATTCATGAAATGGAAAAATTACTGCACATTTGGATGGAAGATCAGATTCAAAAACGGACTCCGTTAAGCCTTTTTACTGTGCAGACGAAGGCTAGAAGTCTATTCCAGACTTTGAAGGAACGTGCTGGAGAAGACTACGGTCAGAATTTTGTGGCTAGTACTGGGTGGTTCAGGAGATTCAAGAAAAGATTCCAGCTGCATAACGTTCGAGTGACCGGAGAAGCAGCGAGTGCAGACGACAAAGGAGCACGTGAGTTTGTCCCTAGTCTTGACAAACTGATTACAGAAGAGGAGTATCTTCCAGAACAAATCTTCAATGTTGATGAAACTGGGTTGTTCTGGAAATGAATGCCAGAACGCACTTACATCCATAAGGAAGCCAAAAGCATGCCGGGATTTAAAGCCTACAAGTTAAGGCTGACTTTGCTGCTCGGAGGGAACGTGAAAGGGTTTAAGCTTAAGCCTTTCTTAATTTATCATTCAGTTAACCCGCGTGCCTTCAAGAATGTAAACAAGCAGACTTTTCCAGTTTCATATCGTGCTAACAGGAAGGCATGGATGACCCAGGCATTGTTTGAGGATTGGTTTATGAATTGTTTCATTCCTCAAGCGCGAGAATACTGTTTGGAGAGCGGAATTCCTTTCAAGATTTTGCTGCTCCTCAACAATGCACCTGGACATCCACCTCACTTATCTGACCTCCATCCAGATGTAAAAGTGATTTTTCTGCCTCCCAATACAACTCCACTTATCCAACCCATGGATCAGGGTTCAATTGCTGCATTCAAGGAAAACTACCTCCGTACCACCTTTGCACAAGCCATAACGGCTATGGATGCAGACCCAGAACTATCGCTGCGAGATTTTTGGAAACAGTACAACATTCTAATGTGTATCAAGAATATTGCTACTGCTTGGGAGGCTGTGACGGAGAAATGTATGAATGGGGTATGGAAAAACTGTGTCAAGCGTTACGTGAACTCTTCTGCGGGATTTGAAAGTGACGAAGAACTTGAAGAAAATAGTTAAACTGGCAAAAAACCTCTCCTTGGAGTGTGAAGTGGAAGATATCGAGGAGTTGCTAGACAAAGAATCAGGAGAACTTACGAATGAAGAACTGATCGCGCTGGAAGAACAAAGAATGGAAGCAGAGAGAAGAGGAGGAACCAGAAAAAAAGTTTACCACCAAAGGATTGTCAGAAGGCTTTTCCCTCTTAAATAAACTCCTTGCACACTTTGAAGACATGGACCCAAACATGGAAAGATTTGCAAGGATTGAACGGATGGCAAACGACGCTTTCCGTCCTTATCGTGAAATTTATGAGGAGAAAAAGAAATGAACAATTCAGACAAAGCTCACAACGTTTATGAAAACATTGTCTCCCGCTCCCACCAACCCACACGCTGCCCCAGCTGATGATCCGGACGACCCACAGCCAAGCACCAGTTATGCCAGCAGCCACTAAGTTTGTACAGTACTGTAGTACGTATACGTATACGTATTTTACGGTCTTTGCATTTTGGTATTTCAACACATCGTTTTTCATTTTGTATGTTTTTTACATAATAAACTAATTGTATTGCAGTACGGTGTTGATTGTTTGACTTGAACATGACAAACGTAAAAATATGGAACAGTATGATACGTTATCTAGAGAAAATTATCAGAGAGACGCCACCCCCCCCCCCCCCCGCTCCCTCGTGTTTCACAATAGGCGAGAAAAAAAAAATTGCATTTTTACGTAAGGGTCGATTTACGACCGATCTGTCGGTCCCAATCGCGGTCCTAAGTCGACGACTACCTGTAATGCATTTGTGTTGTGGACCCACATCCACCAAGGGTGGATCTAAACCAAAAAAGCCAGGCGGAGAATGTCTCGTGGAGCTCGTAAATTACCTCGTCAAGCCACACATTGAGCAAAGGCAGCGGGTTCCCCAAGACCCAGATGCCGCAGCCTTGGTCAGACAGCTGCAGAGCTCACCTACCACTCCGTCCACATCATCAGCAACACGAAGAGCATCCTCCTCAGCTAGCCCTGCCTCAACTCCAACCAGACCAGCCAGAACCCAATTCAGGCCACCTGATTCTAAAAGAAAAGGGTGTCATGTCTGCCCAAGCAGTAAGGACAGAAAGACAAACGAATTGTGCTTCAAGTGCAAGAAATATATCTGCAAATAACACACAAAGTGTCACTTTTTGCCACACATGCATCTAAACACATACATATGCATGTTCTTGTGCACGGAGACTTGCTCTGATTTAGTTTATTTTTCGAATTTGGAATTTTGGAACATATGCTTGATTGGTTGTTTGACCTTGCAAATCTATATTTTGTGTTATGACTTGTTCTGCTTTATGTTAAAGTTCTATTGTTGAAAAAAATGTTTACTTCCATTTCCTTGAAGTACTGTATTGGCCCGAATATAAGACGACCCCCTCTTTTCAAACTTGAGTCTTGAAAAAAAGGCTGACACCAAATTTTTACAGAAATTGCAGTACATCTGAAACAAATGATTGTAACAATATTTGAGAAAGCATGCTATTTTGCCTCAAATCATGCAAAAACTATCACATCTTAATATCAACATTCAAGTTTGCATCATAACTTCTCAGCTGCCGGTTAACCTGGCCGATCTTCGACCCTCTTTTCTCCAGATTATCGCTACGTTTCTCCATTTTCTGTTGTCTCTTCTTTCTTACCGCTATTTTTTTTTTCGTGACAGGGGTTCGCTTTGGCCTGGGAAGTAAGTTCAGCATTAACTTTAAAGATATCTGGCGCCAACTGGCGTTGTGAATGGGTATAATGTCTAGACCCCAAATGTAAGACGACCTCCCCTTTTTTCATCTTATTTCAATGCAAAAAACAGCCTTCGGGCCAATACAGTAAATGTATATAGGTCGAAATGTTACTATAGTTAATATAATGTTAAAAAAATAAATGAAACTAATGTATTTGAGAGATGTGCTCCGATGTACCATCAGAGATGGTAACAGAAAGCCAACACCAGACCAAGGTTGAATAAGTGGAACGCAGGGCCCAACCTCGTTCAATGGAACACCAAGCCACTGGTTGCTTGGACAACGCATGGGTCAAGATCAAAATCCACAAGGTGCTACATGTCAGCAAACAGTATTCCATATTTGGATTGTGAGGTCTGCATAAAAGATGATGTCTGAGTGTTGGTATACAGGAAACGCATGGACCAGTGCCTGCTTTTGACTCACCATCCACTGGAACACAAGCTGAGAGTCATAAGGACCTTGCAAAACAGGGCTGATAAGCTACCAACCAGTGCCCAAGACCAGTCAAAAGAACATCTGAAGTGGGCACTGGAAACTTGTGGATATCCATATTGGACCTTTGAAGACTCTTTGAAGACACACAAGATCCAGAAAAGAGAACAACCGAGTGAGGACTGAAGAGAAGGAAAGCAGGCGCAACAGTGATTCCATACATGTATGGAAAATTGAAGGATTTAACAGATTCCTGTACACATGATTCAAAGTGCCCCCCCCCACCTCCCATCCAACCTCAACCCATAGTTTCCACTCATCTGTTGGTACAGCGGAGCCCACCCACCATCCCTTCCCCCAGTCCCTCCTTCTCCAAACCTACTGACCCCCTCTCTGCATCAGGAGCAGTCTCCGTCCTCACCCCCTCCCACTCACCTGCAAGCCCTCCTCTTTGTCAGACACCCTCCCTCCAAACACCACCACCGCCCCGCTTCGCAGCAGACCAGGTGAGAGGTGAACTGAGGAAGCTTCGGCCCCGAAAATTACAACCAGATGGTGTGAGCCCCCATCTACCCAAGGCCTGTGCTGTCGAACTCTGGGAGCCGCTAAAATGGGTCTTTAACCTGAGCCTGCATCTCAGGGAGGTGCCCACCCTCTGGAAGATGTTGTGCCTTGTTCCAGTTCCCAAAAAGAACCGGCCCAACGGCGCTCACATCGCATCTGATGAAGACTCAGCCATCGTTTCATCTGCCGCCCTCAAAGAAATAATTACAAAGGATTCTTGAGTGTTTCCATGTGCCTGACCGTATGGCCTTAGTGTTTGTAGAAGTCCCTGTAATCAGCCCACCAGCAGTATTTCCTTAAAGTATTTTATAGGAACTTTGTGAAGACTCACACAAGATCCAGAAAGGTGAACAATCCAGTGAGGAGTGACGAGAAGGAGAGCAGGCAGAACAGTGATTCCAATACATATGTGGAAAATTTAAGGATTTAACTGATTCCTATGCGTTGAGCTGAGCAACACCCTTAGACAAAGACTGGTCCACCCAAAATACCCGGCAGTCAGGGGAGCCATCTCATATATGCAGTTGAATACAGCGAGGAATGGTCAGATCAACAGAGGAGACGTTGGTGCCAGACAGGTCTCAACTATGGTCATTGGAATATGAACAGCACTGAACACACGAGGTTTAATAGGCTGGCACAAGACCAACCACCACAAGAACTCATGCCTCTTGGGTGAGAGGTGAAACGTCTTCAAGAAACTCTATTAGCTCAGTGGATTGATTTTAGCAGCTTTGTATAACCGTGACCTTGATAACTGAGAATCAACAGACAACTGGGTACAGTTAGACAATTTTTATTCAAACTCTGAGTTGTTCCTCAAGCTCCCTCCTGTCATCCCCTGTACAAGGACAACAGGAAGGGGTGCCCAACCCAGAGGGACAACTCCCTCAACTGTCAGGGGTTCAGTGCGGTGGACGAGGGATGCCTCCCTGGTTTTTGTCTAATGGATGGACATCTGGGGTGTTGTGTCCTCCACCATCCATTCAGAAGTTTCTGATGAGGTGGTCAGGAGGAAGAATAAAGATGGAAGCTCATTAGTGAGAGCTCCTGCTCCAACCCATCATTGATTACAATTAGCACGTAGAAACACTGTTGATGGGGTGGATGACGCCGTCATTTTCCTTCTACACCGAGCACTGTCTCACCTGGAGAGGCCTGGGAACACTGTGGGTCATGTTTTTTCATTTCTCCAGTGCTTTCAATATTATACAAACGGCACTGTAGAGGTATAAACTGGAGATCACCGGGTTGGACCACCACCTCACGGACTGGATATTGGACTAATTGACCAATCGCCTACAGTTCGTGAGGACCTGGGACTGTGTCAAACACTTGTCTGCAGCACGGGGGCACCACAGGAAACGGTTCCCGCTCAGTTCCTATTAACCTTCTTGTTAGAATAATGTATATAATTTATCTCATGTTTACTCTTTTATACTCCTTTAACCATATAATCTACTTTTATATCCCTTTAATCATATAACCTCATATTTACTCCATTGTATTTATTTTTTATCATACACAGCATAACCAAATAAATGCAAATGTCTGTAAATGTATTGCTATGTATTTGAGTTCTCTTCCAGGGAGACGAGATCAGCAGGGGGACCACCAGAGTGATAGTGAAGACCTGTTTAGCATGACTTTGTCTTTCTTGATTACATCATTCCAGGTGTGGATTATATCAGTTTTTCCTCCCCCATCCCTTAGAGAATGAATGTAAATAGGGACAGCCCCAAATAAAAAGAGGTTTCGGCAGAGAGATGTTGGGACCGGATAGACATCTGTAACTGGGCACATCTGTTCGTTTCCCCTCACGAGTCTAACTGTTGTCTTCTCCTTTTTGAGTGTGTTTTGAATGTTTTCAAGATGGCGCTGCACTAGTGGCGACTGATTACGGCAGCTCTCCCACACCGGTCTTGTTTCCTCTTTGTTTTTTTTCTTACCTCTTTTTTTCAATTTATTTTAAGTAACTAAGTAGTGTGCCATGGAGACCAAGTTTGTTGTACTTGCGCTGGTCTTCATGCTGTTTTTTACATTGGTCACGACCGTGTCTGTGGACCCCATACGCAGCCAGGGCCCTATTGTTTACAGTAGGGATCAGCTGTTGGCGCTCCGTGGCAACGTGGTGCTGCCCCAGGAGAAACCCAACATCCCCCGGGAGCTGAGGAGGAAGAAGCGGGGGAAACGTGCCGGAGTTGCACGCCGGGCCAGGAGGAGGAAATTCAAACCTGTCCTCCCGTCCATCATCATGGGGAATGTACGTTCTCTCCCCAACAAGATGGATGAGCTGGCGGCGGTGACCCGGCATCAGAGGGACTTCCGCGAGTGCAGCGTCATGGTGTTCACGGAGACATGGCTGAGCGCGGCGATTCCAGACACGGCCGTTCACCTGGACGGGTTCAATCTGGTGCGGGCGGACAGGACGAGGGAGAGCGGGAAGAGGAAAGGAGGAGGGCTGGCAGTGTTCGTGAATGATCAGTGGTGTAACCCTGATGAGTCTGCGATTGTCGGCCTCATCACTGATGGGGAAGACAGTACAGAGAACTGACCCAGGACTTTGTGGACTGGTACCAGCAGAACCATGTCCAGATCAATGCGGGAAAAACCAAGGAACTGGTGGTGGGTTTCCACAGGCGAGGATTCTGCCCAGTTACACTGGTGAACATCTAGAGAACGGATATTGAGGTGGTGTTCTCGTACAAGTACCTGGGTGTTCACCTCAACAATAAACTGAAATGCTCTCCCTGACCATCTGAGAGCGCCACAGACTGGAATCTTTTAAACGTAGCCTAGATGGCTACGTTGAGTCAAGATGGCGCTGCACTAGTGGCGACTGATTACGGCAGCTCTCCCACACTGGTCTTGTTTCCTCTTTCTAACCTTTTTTTCTTACCTTTTTTTTCAATTTATTTTAAGTAACCAAGTAGTGTGCCATGGAGACCAAGTTTGTTGTACTTGCGCTGGTCTTCATGCTGTTTTTTACATTGGTCACGACCGTGTCTGTGGACCCCATACGCAGCCAGGGCCCTATTGTTTACAGTAGGGATCAGCTGTTGGTGCTCCGTAGCAACGCGGTGCTGCCCAAGGAGAAACCCGGCATCCCCCGGGAGCTGAGGAGGAGGAAGCGGGGGAAACGTGCCAGAGTTGGATATTGGACTATTTGACCAATCGCCTGCAGTTCGTGAGGACCCGGGACTGTGTCGAACACAGTTGTCTGCAGCACAGGGGCACCTCAGGGAACGGTTCTGGCTCCGTTCCTGTTCCCCCCGTACACTGCAGACTTCTCCTACAACTCCCCCACATGTCACCTGCAGAAGTTCTCTGACGACTCTGCAATCGTCGGCCTCATCACCGATGGGGACGATAGAGAGTACAGAGAACTGACTCAGGACTTTGTGGACTGGTGCCAGCGGAACCGCCTCCAGATCAACGCGGGTAAAACCAAGGAGCTGGTGGTGGATTTCCGCAGGCGATCACGCTGCCCGGTTACACCGGTGAATATCCAGGGTACGGACATTGAGGTGGTGTCCTCGTACAAGTACCTGGGTGTTCACCTCAACAATAAACTGGACTGGAGCACCAACACCCACTCTTTGTATAAAAAGGGTCAGAGCAGACCATCTGCTCCGGAGGCTGAGGTCTTTTGGAGTGCGGGGGTCGCTCCTAAAGACCTATGACACGGTTGTAGCCTCAGGTATTTTTCATGGGGTGGTCTGCTGGGGCAGCAGCATCACTGCGGCCGACAGGAAGAGACTGGACAGGCTGATTAAGAAGGCGGGTTCTGTCCTAGGATGCTCCCTGGACTCAGTGGGGGTGGTGGTGGAGAGGAGGATGACAAACAAGCTGTCATCAATGATGAAGAACCACTCCCACCCACTACAGGGCACACTGACATCACTGGAGAGCTCCTTCAGCGATAGGTTGCTTCACCCGAGATGCGTGAGGGAACGCTATCGCAGGTCCTTCCTGCCCACGGCTGTCAGACTGTACAACCAGCAGTCCTCCCAGCAGACCACTCAAAGAACTCAGGGAACTCCAAGAACTCACCAAACTCAAAGAACACAACGTTCGAATTCTGGATGAGCAATGTAAACATCAGCCTGTAGTGTATATTCTTTCTTTTTTTTGGTGTGAATATAATGTACATTCAGATAATGATATATGTTAATATGTTCCCAATATGTGAATATGTAAATTTCATATGTTGCAGATGTTAATATGTATGTATATTATTTAACTATTTATGTTTGACCCCCCCCCCCTGCTGCCACGATCGCACAAATTTCCCCACTGTGGGACAATAAAGGTCTTATTATTATTATTATTATTATTTTAGGTTGCCTGAACCTGACACTTCTACACTGCAGACTTCTCCTACAACTTCCCCACCTGACACCTGCAGAAGTTCTGACGACTCTGAATTCATCTGCCTCATCACTGATGGGAACGACAGTACAGAGAAGTGACCCAGGACTTTGTGGACTGGTCCCAGCGAACCCACCTGCAGATCAACGCAGGTAAAACCAAGTAGCTGGTGGTGGATTTCTGCAGGTGGGGACTCTGCCCAGTTACACTGGTGAAGATCCACAGTACGGACATTGACGGACATTTCCTCGTACAAGTACCTGGGTGTTCACCTCAATAAACTGGACTACCAACGCTCACTTTCTGTATGAAAAGAGCAGACCATCTGCTGAGGAGGCTGAGGTCTTTTGGAGTGCAGGGGCCATTCCTGAAGACCTTCTATGACTCTGGTAGCCTCAGCTATTTTTCATGGGGTGGTCTGCTGGGGGAGCAGCATCACTGCGGCCAACAGGAAGAGACTGGACAGGCTGATAGGAAGGTGGGTTCTGTCCCAGGATGCTCCATGGACTCAATGGAGGTGGTGGTGGAGAGGAGGATCACAGCCAAGTTATCATCAAAGAAGAACCACTCCCACCCCCTGCAGAGCTCCTTCATCGATAGGTTGCATCACCCGAGATGTGTGAAGGAACGCTATCGCAGGTCTTTCCTGCCCACGGCCGTCACTCTACAACCAGCAATCCTCCCAGCAGACCACTCAGCGACCACCACATTCAAAATCCGGATGACCAATGTAATCTGCAGTTCTGTAGTTTATATTTATACTACAAACTTAATTGTTTATATACCATATGTGAATGTTTATATTTCGTATGTAAAGATTTATGTGTATCATTTAACTGGTTCCGGTATGTGGATGAAACATGGGTTAAGATCAGAGTCCACGAGGTGCAACATGTCAGCAAACATCAATTTGGTGGACAGCAACATCAAGTTCACCAGAGAGGATATAAAGGACAACAGTTTACCCTTTTTGGATTGCGAGGTCGGCACAAAGATGACAAGTCTGTATGTTGGGGTATACTAGGAAACCAACACAGACCAGTACCTGCTTTTTGACACACCACCCACTGGAGCACACAAGCTTGGAGTCATCAGCAGATTAACCTAGGCGATGTGTCTCATAGTAGTCACCCTCATTAGTATACAAAGGTGAAATTCGCATTTCAACGACCCCCCTTTGACACATCCATCAACAATCGTTGAGCCAGACGGGTTTCAACGACGGTTGCTGGAATGTGAATAGCACTGATCACACCCCACAGGGTTAATAAACTGGGACGGGACCAGTCACCTTCAGAACTGAAGAAGTCTCTGACGAGGTGAAAAGTCAAGAAACTTCGAGCTCTGGATTGCTCTAAACAGTTTCAGATAACCATGACCTGGATAATTGAATTAGCACAAACTGGGTAACATTTACATGGAAGAATGTTTATTCAAGCTCTCAATTGTTCCTCGAGCTCCCTCCTGCCATCCCCTGTAAAACTCCCTCATCTGTCAGTGGTTCAATGCAGTTGATCAGGGAGGGCTCCCTGGTCTTTGTCAAGTGGATGGACACCTGATTTGTTGTGTGCTCCCATCTATTCAGGAGGAAGAATAAAGATGGAAGCTGGTTAGTGAGAGCTCCTGCTCCAACCCATCATTGATTACAATTAGTACATAGGACCTGTCCAGCAGCAGGGTGTCTGCCTGTAAAAGCGCGTCAATGTCTGTTGTGATTTAGTGCTTGAACAAAAGATTGTCTTTTTGAATTGGTGGTACAGCAATGGCATTGGGAGTCACCACATGGAGAAAGGGTCTTAGTCTGGCAATGCCAGACGACCGTGATGAATCATGTCGTTATTACTCTTAAACCAGAGCATTTCAAGAGCGATGGTCTGACAACCGTTACAGTATTTGGTGTGTTAGACGTGATTCAAACCCATGACTGTTGGAACTGACCCCTCTCCTACATTGTGTAAAACATTTTGTAGTTTTCTCATTAGTAACACGTCTTCTGGCAGAGCACTTGTTTCACCTCCATCCATTGACCCTTCAGTCTCAGTCTCCTGCACTACTGCGTGTGACACATTTGAAGCTGTGACCCTAACCTTTGTTCAGGAGCTTGTTAGTCATTTTAAAGCCCTCTGGTTCTCTCGGATGCTGTTCCTCCGACTACTTGAAGGATGTTTTCCAGGGTGTTTGTCCATCTTTTCTTGCTGTTGTTGATAGTGACCACTCCAGGTGACAAACTACTGCCAATTGTTCAACCTCTGCTTAACATCTGGGCTGGATCCCACGATAATGACAAATTTTAGACCCATCTTGAAACTGCCTTTTCTTTCCAAATCTTAGAAAAGATTATGTTCATGGACTTTTTAAATGGAAAATTTCTAAAATATTATGGTCAATCTGGTTTTAAGCCATTAGAACAGCACTTTTAAAAGTTTAATATCTTTTTAGCGACCGATTCTGGTCACTGTTGTACTCGTTGATCTGACCGCAGCATTTGACACAGTGGCCCATCATACCGATTGCTTGCTTGGAGCAGTGGGAGGGCATTCGTGGCACAGCACTCAAATTGTCTAAATCCTATTTATCTCAACTAACATTGTCAGTCTTGATTGTGTGTCCTCCCCTGCCCCTCTTGTGGGGTACCCCAGGGCTCTGTGTTTGGCCCTCTGTTATTTTCCCTATGCTTACTCCCACTTGGTGCAATTTTAAGAAAACGTGTTTTTTCTCATTATTATGCTGATGATTGTCGTTATCAAGATGACTTTGTCTTTCTTTGTTACATCATGCCAGGTGTTGATTATATCAGTTTTTCGTCCCCCATCCCTTAGAGAATGAATGTAAATAGGGACAGCCCCAAATAAAAAGAGGGTTCGGCAGAGAGATGTTGGGAGCGGATAGACATCTGTAACTGGGCACATCTCTGTTCGTTTCCCCTCACGAGTTGGGATCTACGGGTTGACGGCATTCCGAGAGAGGGAAGACAACAGTGGTGAGTACAAGCTTGTTTAAAAAGAAATGACTGAATGTGGGCCGATGCGCAAAGTAAACTAAATTTGGACGACGGAGTCCGGAATATCCGTGTAAATTGGCTGAAGAGTACAAACCCTGAAAATACTAGTCACTAGCAGGTAAACGAGGGACGCCGGAGTCCGACAAATTCTGTGTAACAAATTTGGACGACGGAGTCCGGAAGATCCGTGTAAATTGGCTTACTAAATCAAAGGATGGCGGAGTCCTGCAAAATAGGTGCTTAAATTCTGTGGACAAACATTTGTGTGAGAGAATGAGAGTGTGAATGGAAATAAAATACCACTAGGTGTTATTATTTCATACCAAAGCAGTAGGATTGTAAGCAGCAGACTGGTGTGGATGCAAAGGCAAGAATTCTCCACTCGAAAGAGAAGTGAGAATTACCACAACAGGAAATTTGAATTGCTGCCCTACTGACAGAAAACCAGTTTTTAGAACACCCTAGGTGTTGATAGACTGGACTAAATTGTTAAAATGGGGAAAGGAATAAGTAAAATAAAGGCCAAAGACACACTGCAGTGTAAAGATTGGAAACTAATTGAAAAACAGGATCCTACAAAAATTCTAAATTTAGACAGATGGATAACAGAGTATAACTTCGAAGGTCAATTGGATACACAAAAAATAGCAGCGCTGCAAGAAAAAAACAAAAAACAAAAATACCAAAAAGATGAAAAAGCATGGATACAAAACCATTGAATTTTGGATGAGAGTAGCAACAAAGAGAAGAGAGAGAGAGGAAGTGTAGAGAAAGGAAAAAGGAAGGTTTAGACAGGCAGAAACAGTTAATGTTTCACAGGGAGGAAGATGATGAGACAGGGCCAGTGATGAGGAGGAGAGATAGAAATGAGGGGGAAAAGAGAGCAACAGTCGAAGTAGAGCATATTTATCCAAACCTAGCAGAATTATCAGACCCAACTGTTTATATAGAAGAACATTGTCAGACAAATGGCAGAAAGACTAGATCAAAAGGGCCAATTGACCAGAACTGGTCACATAGAATGGGGACAACATTGTCTCCTTCTGCGCCAAAAATTGGAAATTTGACACCTGAACCAGATGACATATTTCCAATGATTCAAGTAGCCAATCCTTATGTTCCTGACGAATACAAATTAGTCAATCAGGTAGCAGGAGGATTTGAGTCCTTGTTTTGTTGGTGGTGTACGATTAACAAAAATGTAGACAGAATCAACTACATCCATGACAATGTCCAAAAACTGTGGAACTGGACAGAGTGGATTTGAGGCAGTTCACAATCAATTATCAGCAACCTCCCTCATGGCGTTCCAGAACAGAATAGCCGTGGACATGCTGTTGGCAGAGAAGGGAGGGGTTTGTTCCATGTTTGGGGAAGGGTGTTGCACTTTTATCCCCAATAACACAGCTGCTGATGGAAGCCTCACCAAAGCCATAGAGGGACTTGGAACTCTCAATGGCAAGATGAAGGAACACCTGTATACCCTGTCTGCGTTCTCTTGTTAATCGTCTGATCACCACAGCAATCTCACCTTTGGAGGAAAACATGGCTCAAATGCATCCTTTGCTTGCTCCTGACGACTACACTGACGACGACAGTGACAATTTTGACCTAGACATATAGACATGATCTCCAAGTGTAAACATATTTGTGCTCATAAGAATGAACTGACAACTAAAAATCAATATGAAGAAGTTGATACAGCGATATGAGATTTTGAGCAAATATGTGATAAACAGGAGGGAAATATTAGAATAACGTATATAATTTCTCATATTTACTCTTTTATACTCCTTTAACCATATAATCTACTCTTTTATATCCCTTTAATCATATAACCTCATTTACTCCATTGTATTCCTTTTTTTATCATACACAGCATAACCAAATAAATGCAAATGTCTGTGTAAGTGTATTGCTATGTATTAGTTCTCTTCGAGGGAGACGAGATCAGCAGGGGGACTACCAGAGTGATAGTGAAGACCTGTTTAGCATGACTTTGTCTTTCTTTGTTACATCACGCCAGGTGTGGATTATATCAGTTTTTCATCCCCCATCCCTTCGAGAATGAATATAAACAGGGACAGCCCCAAATAAAAAGAGGGTTCGGCAGAGAGATGTTGGGAGCGGATAGACATCTGTAACTGGGCACATCTCTGTTCGTTTCCCCTCGCGAGTCTAACTGTTGTCTTCTCCTTTTTGAGTGTGTTTTGAATGTTTTAGGTTGCCTGAACCTGACAATCCACACAATACTTTTCAGTAGTAGGCTTGTTATGTTTGAGTCCTTTTTAAATACACATTGCAGCATCACTCACTACAGTTTATCCCCAATGCTTCTACAAATGACATGTGACCATCAAACGATGGTCAACGATGGTCACGACTCCTGCATGTTCAGGGAGTCTCTGCTGTGCCAAAAGCTGGAGCAGGGTATGAAAACCTTACATTGGTGGCTATAGATTCTGATGGTATCCCTAAGCATTGTTTCCACACTTATCACAGCAATTTCTTTTCTTCTTTAGGACAGTTCAGTGGAGTACTCCTTGGAGACAGAGGCTATGCCTGCTTGCCTTATCTCCTGACCCCCTATCCTGATCCAGGTGCAGGGCCACAAATGAGGTTCAATGTGGCCCATGCCAAAACCAGGGTCCGAATAGAGATGACCTTTGGGGTCATCAAGGCATGGTTTTCATGCCTCTGTGGCCTGAGGGTGGCCCCAGACCAGACATGCAGGATCATTTCTGCATGTGTGGTTCTGCACAATATCACCACAATGAGGAAGGAGAGGACCCCCCCAGTGACCCCCCACCCCCGGATATGGTGGACCCCATCACTGTTGATTTACCTTCAGACAGGGCTGTGAGAGAGACCATAACCGAATTATTTTTCAGTTAAATGGAAAAGGCAAACATGGAATATTTTTTATTATTTTCCAGTTTTAATTCTTCTCCCGCTCCTGGAACAGAACAGCACATTGAGTGTCAGTGTTGTCTATGTCTGAAAAACATTACATCATAGATGGATAGATGTAAGTTATTGATCCCAAACTGGGAATTTCCCCTGATGTTAATTGTTTAATTTGCCTGAAATTAAATCACTGAACTACCTTCTCGTGTTGTAGCTTCTCAAACTCAAGTTTGAGAAGCCAGATTTTTCCATGTTTGCTGCATGTGACCAATCGCAAACTCCGCACTTTTTATGTGAGCGCGCACAGATCTAGAGTGGACATGCCTGGATTGGATTATTGAGTTGATAGCCGGCTTTATGGTACTGCTAATCTGGAGGGTGGATGTCTCTGTAAGTGAAGCCAGATAAGTAGGAGGAAGCCCAGCTAGGTTAATCCAGCTTTATGGTACAGGACTCAGCTCAACATCCCACCCAAACAGAACCACAGAAAGCCAACTGATGGTGTTGACTCTCTGGAGTCTATCAGGAAACCCAACACCTTATATCTCCTCCCATCCCAAGCTGATCACCACCAGCTGAGGAGAACATTACAGGTGGCGCTAATCGCTCCCAACGAGGTGAAAGAAGTCTGCAATCTATTTTTCTTTAAAAATCTTTGTACAGATCTGTGGCAGGAAAGTAAAGTGAAGATTAGCTGCTGGATTTTCTGTTTGCTCCGTTGCAAATTGATAAACATCAGTTCTGATCCCAATGACTGTTAAAAAATAGACATTTTTAGTCAGACAACTTTCCAAACTACCCATAATGCTTCTGTAAAAGCTTCTTATTTCTTGCTGAGAGATGCCCTTTAAACTCTGGTTTCTACAACTGAGTTAAAAGTTGAAGTTGTGTGTTGAAACGAAAGAATAATTAACAGATATGATGTAAATGATTTAAATCACACAGAACCACACCCCTTTAATTACACAGGCTACCAGGTCTTGTCAGTGATTTTCTGCAGGTGTCTCCCCAATGAAGACTGATGAGGAGGGTGGGTCGCCTAGATCACAGCCTATATCTGCCTCCTGATTCCTCTGCTCTGGAGCTTTTTGGCTCCTGATGGCTGTTTGTGACTGCTGCTGCTCAATTTGATAAATCTTATGTGAAATATAAAAGAATTATTGGTGAACCTGTTATTCCTCTATCACTGTGAGGCTAGCTGAGGCTAGGGGTGGGCAATTATTTTTCTCATGTGGCCACATGAACAGAAAATGTTGTCAAAGGCCAGGTCAAAAGGCTGAACTCAATTCTGTGTTATATTGATTTCATTATAGAAAACAGAAAATAGCTCTGTCAAGCTGACAGGTGTCTTTATTATAAATCAATGAATCTTGCAATAAATGTGATATATTCAAATAAATTTCCCATAAAAATTGAAAATATTAACATTTGTAACTCACATTTATCATCTCCAGTCAGTCAATGGTGAGAGTTGATGTGTTCAGTTGAAAAGTTGCACCTCCATGGATTTTGGTCTTGACCCATGTGTCATCCACGCAGAACGAGGTCGAGGCCCTGTGTTCCACTTCAGTGTACATAACTGCCACAATAGGCGACACTGGCGAGCCAATGTCACATCTGTGTTTCTGCCTCTATAAAGTTCCCTGGTCTTCATCAAGTGGATGGATACCTGGGTGCTGTGTGCTCAACCATCCATTCAGAAGTTTCTGGGGAGGTGGTCAGGGGGAAGAGTAAAGATGGAAGCTGGTTAGTAAGAGCTCCTGCTCCAACCCATCATTGATTACAATTGGCACATAGAAAACCTGCTGCTGGACAGGTCCTGCCTGCAAAAGCACTTTGAAATGTCTGTTGGTGTGATTTGGGGCTTTCCACAAATGATCATGTCAGCGAGGTGTGGAGGGGTCTGAAGACCATCTCAGGCCATAAAGGACCCGACCGCCAGGTCACTGGGGACCAGAAGTGGGCAGATAACCTAAACAAATTTTTCAATAGATTCGATCAGGCATCCCCCTCACCCACACCCCCCAGCACACAGTCCCCCTGCTCCACCCTGTCCCTCACTGAGTCCCAGGTGAGAAACCAGCTCCAGAGGATAAAGACGAAGGCTGCGGGTCCAGACGGCATCAGCTCCAGGCTCCTGAAATCCTGCGCAGACCAGCTGTGTGGGATCGTTGGACACATGTTCAACATGAGCCTGAAGCTGGGAAGGGTTCCACAGCTGTGGAAAACGTCCTGCTTGGTTCCCGTGCCCAAGACCCCGCATCCCAAGGACCTAAACTGTCACAATCCGCTCCTGGTTTTCCTCTCATCTGCCCAGCTCTACCTGCCTTCCACTCCCACCTCACCAGTGCAACTGCCTTCACCTGTGTTTCCTCACCTGATTATCACCTGCCTGTTCTGTACATATACCCTCCCATTCCTCAGTCTCTGCCAGATTGTCTTCGTATCATGCAAAGCTCTCTCGCGTTGATCTCCGGACTGCTTCCTCGGTTTCGCCTGTGTTCGACCCATCTTCCTCGTCTCAGCCCCAGTAATCTGACCAGCCTTCTGTCTTTGACTACCCTGCCTGCTCGTTCCCCGTCTGCTACCTGTCAACTGGGATTCCTGTTTGCTGAGACTTTTTCTGGAATATTGCTGCCACTCTGTCCGAAGCTGCAGAATAAACTGTTGGACTTTTCCTGCTCTGGTCTCAGTCTGTGCTGTACGTGGGTCCTACCTCTGACCGGTTACAGTACAATCTGGCCATAAATGGATTCAGCACAGATTGATCACCGGATCTCCTGGATGGAGGACATGCTTAACCAGCTGGATGAGAGTTCCGTAGCGGCTACGGGAGAAAATCAGCATGTTCTGGCATAAGTTCCGTGTGATGTGGCAAGTCTACACGCCCGCACCCAGGCGCTGGGGCTCACACCGTCTGCCTCACCGGGAGCCATGTTCTCGTCACCTGCCTCGGCGGGCGCTGCTGCTCCGCCGTCCGCCTCAGCGGGTGTCGCCACCGTTCCACCTCCGATCCGGGAGCCTAATGTGGGAGCACTGGAGCGTTATGACGGCGATCCTGCCACCTGCAATGCCTTTCTCTGCAACTGTTCTATCATTTCTTTCCCTCCAGCCACTCACCTTCTCCCGGCTCGCCCGGTTTCCTCTGCCTCGGCCTCCCCCTCTTCCGCCCGCGGGGCTAAACCCGGTCAGCCTAGACAGAGTAGCACACTAGTCATGGGCGACTCCATTACCCGCAAAATTAGATTAGTGATGCCAGCAACAGCACGCTGTCTACCAGGGGCCAGAGCTTCCGACATAGAAGCTAACCTCAGGGTGCTGGTATCAGCTAGGGAGAAGGGCAGTCAGAAACACTCCACCAATACACCTAGGAATATTGTTATTCATGTTGGCACCAATGATATTGGGCTCCGGCAGTCAGGGCTAACAAAGAATAGCTTGGTTAGGGCTCTGGACTGCGCTAGGAAGATGTGTCGGCATCAAGTAATAGTCTCTGGCCTCTTGCCTGTGCGGGGGAATGATGAGACTTATAGGAGGTTAACAGCTATGAACCGCTGGCTGGCGCGCCACTGTAGGGAACAGGGTTTAGGCTTCGTAGATAACTGGCCTTCCTTCTGGGGCCGCCCCGAGCTGCTGAGAGCTGACGGCCTGCATCCTGCTGGGGCAGGGGCAGCTCTTTTGTCCAGGAATATAGACAGGGCCTTACAGCGTATTTAACACTAGCCATACAGCGCTCGGGCTGCAGGTGATTAGACTCCACAACCGCATCAACAACTACCCTAGTAGGTTCTCTAGACTGGGAAACCATCAGACTGATGGAATAGTTAGTCACCTTGAGACTGTCTCCTTCCCTCAGATTTTTATTAAAATGGCCCGGGACTTAAACATGTACATTAAGCACGAGAATCTTCTGCTCCTATCACCAGTGACAATGTACTGTTCAGTGGAGCACCTGATCAGGTTATACAAGACTCTATACCTGAAAGTATCCCAGTTATTTCATCACATCGTGTTTATAGGTCTTTACCTCCCAGATTTATTGAGACGCGGCATCTGATTAAGATTAATACATCCTCAGCTGTTAAACCATCTAACAATCATGTTAGTGACACTACCACATTTCAATTTGGCCTTTTAAATATTAGATCAATGTCATCTAAGGCCTTGTTTGTGAACGATTTAATTCTTCAGCATGGCCTGTATATCATTGCTTTATGCAAAACATGGCTAAAACCAAATGTCTTCTTACCGTTAAATGAAGCTTCACCACCTGATTTTACATACGCTCATGCCGCAAGGGCTGATAAACAGGGTAGAGGTGTTGCTTTAGTCCACAAATCTATTCTAAACCTGACTTCTAATCCAGATATTCATTTTACCTCTTTTGAGGCTCTTGTTCTAAAACCATCGCCTACAGCTGTAAACAGCGGGCTTCTTGTAGTAGTCTATAGACCGCCTGGTCCCTATTTCTTTATTCTTAGAAGAATTTGGTGAATTCCTTTCAGATCTAATTACTCAATCTGATGAGGTTATGGTGATTGGTGATTTTAACATTCATTTAAATAACGCTAGTGATCCGTTGTGTAAAGCTTTCCTAACCCTCCTGGACATGTTAGGTTTCACTCAGTGGGTACATGAAGCAACTCATTCCAGTGGTAATACCCTAGATCTGATTCTATCACGTGGTATAAATGTTACTGCTGTGACTGTCTCTCCTCTTACGTCAGTGATATCTGACCATTTTCTTACTACTTTTAAAGCAGCCTTTACTTGTCAAAATAGCATTACTCCTGATTTAGTCACTACTCGCCATATCGGCTTGTCAACGGTATCTAAACTTAGTGAGCTTCTACCTGAGGTATTGACTCCTTTTACTGTAGCAACAGGATCAATCAAAAATTACACTAGTGATCTAAACTCAGCTCTTTCTAGTCTGTTGGACTCAGTTGCACCTCTAAAAACTAAAACCATAGGGGTGTGCAGGTCTACACCATGGTTTAATGAGACACGCGCTCTCAGACGGGCCTGTAGGAGTTTAGAGCGCAGGTGGCGTAAATCAAAATCTAAATTATGCTACATCTCTTGGCACGAGTGTGTCTTAAATTACAAACGTGCTCTGTCGACCGCTAAAGCTAGGACAGACTAGAAGATGTCACCACTGGTCAACCAATTTGTGTGTCCATGCATACAGATTGCAGTAATTTCAGGCCAATCTCCAGCCTTGAATTTCTATCAATGATTCTGGAGAACAGTGGCTAAACTACTTCATGAATATCTATAGGAGAATCATTTGTTAGGACTTTTTTGTCAGCCGTAACCCCTGCCCAACACTACTGGGAGGCGGCACGGGTACGGCGGTCGGGAGAACCGTGCACCCCCTGTACCCTAGAGAGACCAGAAATTATTTTCTTGGCCCCTCTTCTTCTTCTTTTCCTTTCGGCTTTTCCCTTCAGGGGTCGCCACAGCGAATCAATTTCCTCCATCTAGCCCTGTCCTTTGAATCCTCTTCTCTCACACCAACTACCTTCATGTCCTCTTTCACTACATCCATAAACCTCCTCTTTGGTCTTCCTCTAGGCCTCCTGCCTGGCAGTTCAAAACTCAGCATCCTTCTACCAATATATTCCCTATCTCTCCTCTGGACATGTCCAAACTATCTCAGTCTGGCCTCTCTGACTTTATCTCCAAGACCTCTAACATGTGCTGTCCCTCTGATGTACTCATTCCTGATCCTATCCTTCCTGGTCACTCCCAGAGAGAACCTCAGCATCTTCATCTCTGCTACCTCCAGCTCTTTCTCCTGTCTTTTCTTCAGTGACACTGTCTCTAGACCAAACAACATCGCTGGTCTCACCACAATTTTGTACACCTTTCCTTTCATTTTAGCTGAAACTCTTCTATCACACATCACACCTTTGCTACCTCTACCTTCACCTTACGCTGCATCTCCCTGTACTCCTGTCTACTCTCCTCAGTCCTCTCAGTGTCCCACTTCCTCTTGGCTAACCTCTTTCTCTGTATACACTCCTGTACCTCCTCATTCCACCACCAAGTCTCCTTATCTACTTTCCTTCCAGATGACACACCAAGTACTCTCCTACCTGTCTCCCTGATCACATTAGCTGTAGTTGTCCAGTCATCTGGGAGCACCTCCTGACCACCCAGAGCCTGTCTTAACTCCTTCCTAAAAGTCATGCAACACTCTTCCTTTTTCAGCTTCCACCATTTCGTCTTCTGCTCTGCCTTTGCCCTCTTCATCTTCCTCACCACCAGAGTCATCCTACACACCACCATCCTATGCTGTTTGGCTACACTCTCACCTACCACTATTTTGCAGTCACTGATCTCTTTCAGGTTACACCGTCTACACAAGATGTAGTCTACCTGTGTGCTCCTACCGCCACTCTTATAAGTCACTCTATGTTCCTGCCTCTTCTGGAAGAAAGTATTCACTACAGCCATTTCCATCCTTTTTGCAAAGTCAACTACCATCTGTCCTTCTGCGTTCCTCTCCTGGATACCAAACCTGCCCATCACCTCCTCATCACCTCTGTTTCCTGCACCAACATGTCCATTGAAGTCTGCTCCAATGACAACTCTCTCACTTCTAGGCATGCTCTGCATCACTTCATCAAGGTCCGACCAGAATTTCTCCTTCTCCTCCAGCTCACATCCTACCTGTGGAGCATACCCGCTAACAACATTGAACATCACACCTTCTATTTCTAGCTTCAGACTCATCACTCTATCTGACACTCTTTTTACCTCCAGGACATTCCTAACAAACTCCTCCTTCAAGATAATTCCTACTCCGTTTCTCTTCCCATCTACACCATGATAGAACAACTTGAACCCTGCTCCTAAACTTCTAGCCTTGCTACCTTTCCACCTGGTCTCCTGGACACACAGTATGTCTACCTTTCTTCTCTGCATCATGTCAACCAACTCTCTACCTTTTCCTGTCATAGTTCCAACATTCAACGTCCCTACTCTTAGTCCTATACTCTTGGTGTTCCTCTTCTCTTTCTTCGTGCGAACGCACTTTCCTCCTCTCCTTCTTCGACCAAGAAATTATTTTCTTGGCCCCGACGGGGTCAAAACCTTACCGTTACAGCCACCCAAACCAGAAGGTATGCCTAAGTTGTTTGAGGCTAAACTAAGCAACCTGCAGCTGAGACACATGTTGACCAGAGACCAGCTGATCCAGGCTTTAAGGCACTGGTCCACACATTATGTGGGGGTCACATTCTGCACCACTTGCAGAATGTGACCCCCACCGATGGCACACTGGAGCCCAAAATGGTTGCCAACATGATGGGAATACCAATAAATGATCAAACCTGTTCTCAATACCAGAACTGATGGGGAATGAAAAAACTAGTGGTCCGTCAAAATGAGAGTGGTGTATCCCCAAAGACCGCCTGTAGGAAAGGGTAATTAAATTTCCAACCACCCTCAGCCCTGACTGGTCACATAACATCACCAAGCATGTTGCCACCACCTGCATTTAACTGTATGCAGTTAAATGCATCGAGGAATGCTCAGATGTCTACATAGGGGAAACCAAACAATCACTACACAGGTGCATGGCTCAACACAGAAGAACCAACTCATCAGGACAGGACTCGGCAGGCTTCCTTCACCTCAAGGAAGAGGGACACTCATTTCAGGACACCTATGTTCAGATCTTGGACAGGGAAGACAGATGGTTTGAGTTGTGAAAGAAGCCATCCATGTCAAAGTGGACAATCTCTGAACTGGGAGGTGGTCTGTGACATCCTCTTTTGCCCATTTACAATCCTGTCCTTTCCAAACTCTAAAAGACGGTCTCAGCAGATTCACCCAGATGATGTGTCTTATACTAATGACTCTCATTAACATACAAAGGTGAAATTTGCATTTCATCAACCGCCCTTTGACACACCCATCAACAATCTGAGCCAGACGGGTTTCAACGACTGTTGTTGGAATGTGAATAGCACCGATCACACCCCCCAGGGTTAATAAGCTGGGACAAGACCAGCCACCTTCAGAACTGAAGAAGTCTCGGACGAGGTGAAAAGTCCTCAAGAATCTCAGTAGATTGCTCTAAACATCTTTGGATAACCATGACCTGGATAATTAAATCAACACAAACTGGGTAACATTTACATGGACACATTTTATTCAAGCTCTCAATTGTTCCTCAGGCTCCCTCCTGTCATCCCCTGTACAAGGACAACAGGAAGGGGTGCCCAACCCAGAGGGACAACTCCCTCATCTGTCAGGGGTTCAATAAGGTGGATCAGGGAGGGCTCCCGGGTTTTCGCCAAGCGGATGGACACCTTTTTAGGTGTGCTCCACCATCCCATTCAGCAGTTTCTGGGGAGGTGGTCAGGAGGAAGGATAAAGATGGAAGCTGGTTAGTGAGAGCTCCTGCTCCAACCCATCATTGATTACAATTAGTACATAGGACCTGTCCAGCAGCAGGGTGTCTGCCTGCAAAAGCGCGTCGAAATGTCTGTTGTGATTTAGTGCTTTGCACAAAAGATGGTTTGTAAATGGTGGCACAGCAATAGCATTGGGAGTTACCACATGGAGAAAGGGTCTTAGTCTGGCAATGCCAGAAGATCGTGATGAATCATGAGTCTTTAATACTCTTAAACCAGAGCATTTTAAGAGCGATGCTCTGACAACCGTTACAGTATTTGGTGTATTAGACCTGATTCAAACCCATCCCAACAACAAATATTACATTTTACAACAGGGGTGTTCACCTCCTTGTTTCTCAGCCCCTTGCAGTCCTAGAAGGGTCATCACCTGTTAGGGTCAGTGATAAACCCGAAATGACACAATGACTTTTAAATGCAAACATTTCCCACACTGGATACTGACATCTCTAGAGCCCATCAAGACTGAATAATCTTCATCACCTTGTGTATTGTAACTCTGCTCTGAAGCGACCACTGACTGTTGGAACTGACCCTTCTCCTACATTGTGTGAAACATTTCTCAGTTCTCAATAGTAAAGTGTCTTCTTCAAGAGAACTTGTTTCACTTCCATCCAGTGACGCTTCAGTCTCAGTATCCTGCACTGTGTTTAACAATCTCCTGAACAAAGGACAGGGTCACAGCTTAAAATGTGTCAGTCATTTGAAGCCCTCTGGTTCTCCTGAGGATGCTGTTCGTCCACGACTACATAAAAATTCTTAAGATACAGGGCAAACCTGTGTTCCTCAGTTTTTGATTTCACTGAGAAAGCAACAGTTGTTTCATACTGCCCAAAGAAGAAAAAGAATGTTCTTGTAATGAGCACAATGCACACAGATGCATCTCTGAGCACATTAGAAGACATGAAGCCACAAATGATCCTGGACTACAACTCCACCAAAGGAGGAGTTGACAAAGTCACAGCAACATACAGCTGCCGGCGCAAGACTTTCCGTTGGCCTTTAGTGGTTTTCTACAACATTTGGCATCACGAACAGGATCCTTATAAGCAATTTTAATAGTAAAATTGGACTTTTGAAGGTTGGAGGATATACACAGAAAACGATGTTTTGGAAGCGCTCCAAGGAGGTTCCAGAGGCAGGGAGAGAGGGAGATTCTTGTTCCTGGCTGGAAAGATGCGCCTTGGAAAGAATTGGCGTTGTGTTTGCGAGATGGTGGTGGTCGGCCCGAACCGTGGGCTGACTTGAAGGATTTTTTCAGTGGCGTCTGTAGTTGACGTACTACAGGGAGTCCCGGTTTCATCCAAAACTCCCTTGAGGGGAGTTCAGCGGCGCATATGGATCTGTGCCGAGGCTTGGCGGCAGCAGAGTGATGTGAAATGTCAGTTGCGCCAGCAATTGACTGCTTTGCAATGCAAATATGACAAATTGGCTAAGCTGACAGACCGTGCGGTCACGCATGTGTCTAAAGTAAATCGCCGAACCCGGCGTAAGGCGCCGCGGCGTGCTGAAACCACCCAGGTACGGTCTTTTGTGTCTCGGGTGATGGATGATGAGCGGGTCGCCTGGGATCCAGAGACCTGGGACGGGAATGTGTGGGATGATTCGGATGGAGAGGAAGGGATTGATTTGTCTCCCGACCCGCCGCAGCTCCGTGCAAACCCGGTATTTCGCCGGAGATGGATGCAACGACTAATTCCACCAGTACGCCGGCAGGCAGTAGATGGGGCGGGCAGGCCGATGGTCGACGAGCATGGACAAGCTATCATGGTCGACGAACCACAGCCGCAACCCGACCCCGAAATTTCCTGAACCTTAGGAGATTATCCATCTGAAGAGATTGTCCATTTGACGTCCCGCTTTCGACAGAAGCCGGACGAGCCGTTAGACTTGTGGCTGCTGCGCATGTTGGATGAGGGGGGATCACAAGCTGAGGTGGATGACGGGGACGGGATGAGATTTGCAGGGCTGTCGCGAGACCCTGCAGTAAATGCTGCATATCGTCATATGGTCCGCGATCGCGGAGTCAAAATGACCACGGTCCTCGCTCTATACGCTGAGGCTATTCGCGAACTGCATCCTCTGCCGACGGACTGGCCTCCGCTAGACCGTAGGTGGCAGACCATTCGCGAAGGAATGCAGCGTTTGGTGAGGCGTTGTGTGCGGGAGGCGCTGCTAGTGGGGATGGTGGAGGAAGTATCCGCCATGGTATCCGCTGTATCCGCTGGTCCATGGATGATATTCGACCTCATGTCAAAGTAGAAATTTATTGGAAGAAATCTGTTCAAAAAGTGTTAACTCTGGTAGACACAGGGGCGGAGGCCACTTTGATTCACGGAAACCCTCATCGCTTTGAGGGGCCCTCAGTCTCTTTAACGGGACTGGGAGGGAATGTCATAGTGGGAAAAGCTGTCACATTGCCTCTTAAAATTGGGCAAATGCCCGTCAAAAAATATTCAGTCATAATCACCCCGGTGAGAGAATGGATTGTGGGAATGGATGTGCTGGCTGGAATGACTTGGTATTTACAGCATGGCAAATTTGAATTTGGAACTGATCACAAACGCTTGCAGTGTCGGCCAGCTGTATTGCGTCTTTTGCCTGGTCAAACGCCTGCTGCTGTCGGTTTGTCCACTGAAAGTCCACCATCTTCCTGGTGACTTGATACAATGGTTGCAAAATCTGACCGAGGTGTGGAATGTGGTTACGCCAACAACCAAACAGACCGATAAAGCGTTGCACGTCCTGCTTGGTGTGTTGTGTTGCAAACGCCTTTATCTTTTCGCGCGCTTTGTCAGTGATTTCTCGTTCACCTCTATTCCAACAGATGCCCACGAATGTGACCCTCTGGGCCGGCCCCTGGACTTTAGCCGGATTGATCTTCCACCCATAACTCTTCATATGGGTGATGAGTTCAGCCAGCAGTGTCTGCACTTGTGCTTCAGTCGGGGCCTGAATCATGATGTCGTCATTAATGTAATGTGAAATCATCACATCGGGGTGCAATTTCATCTTGTCCAGCTGTTCAGCTACCACACGGGGGCAGATTGTGGGGCTGTGCACGTACCCCATGGGTAGCCGTGTGAACGTGTATTGTCTCCCCCCCAGGTGAAAGCAAACTGCTCCATACGATCCTCAGGAATGAGGATCGTAAAGAAAGCATTAGCCAAATCAATCACTCCATACCACGTTCCAGGGTGATGCTGCACCCGTTCAATGATGGTGATGGAGTCAGGCACTGCCGCCGTCAGAGGGGGCGTGTGCTTGTTCAGCTGTCTGTAGTCGACCGTCATGCGCCATGAGCCGTCCGGCTTGCGCACAGGCCAAAGGGGATTGTTCCATGCTGTCGTGCATGTTTTCAACACCTGCATTCACATAGCCCAGTGGCTTCCGGACGCGGCCCTGCTTCTGCCACAGGCTCCAATTAGCATAGTAATTACGGGCGGAAACCTGAAGTTCCACGGGACCCGTATGTAACTTCCCCAGAGCCATCGCCCGCCCGTCGGCAGTGCAGCAGTGTGAGCAGTGCCAACATCAGCAGTGTGGCGCTCCTCGGCACATGTCTGGGCAGATTCATCGAGGCAAAAGCCCAGGACAGATCTGGCAGGTGGATTTCATCGGGCCGCTGCCGGAGTCAAGGATGTAAATACGCGTGTAGGGCCGTGGACACATTCTCAGGGGTGATGGTGGTTCATCCCTGTAAATTTGCTAATCAGAAAGCAACTTTGAAATGTTTGAATCTGATTGGATCTGCAGGCCGTAGAACTGTTCAAAGTGATAACGGCACTCATTTCACAGGAAACCAGGTCAAAGACTGGAGCAATGAACGTCACGTTAATTGGATTTATCACGTTCCTTATCACCCTCAGGGGGCAGGTCTGATTGAGCGCATGAATGGGCTGTTAAGTCACCTTGAAGAAAGCCAGCACCACCCACACTCTGAATGGATGGAGGAAAGTGCTTGACCAGGTTGTTAAACAGATTAACAACCGACCACTGGCTCCGGGGATCACCCCCATGAACAGAATGATCACAGTCGCAAACACACCGGAATGTGGAAAATGAATGACAAAGCATAAATCCCGAGCCGGGCCACGCCCGGGTCAGCAGCTCTGGATCTACGGACCTTGGAGACTGTGACTGTGGTTCCAAATCAACCCCTTGTGGTGAAAACCGGTCAGGGCTTGAGCTGCCCCACCGGCATGTACGGTCATGTGTTACCTCGCTCTGGTCTAGCATTGAAAGGGCTAACCATTCTAGCTGGGGTAATTGATTCGGACTATAAAGGGGAATTGGGCGTGGTCTGCCACAATTTGACATTGGAACCCCTAGTGCTCAATGCAGGCGACAAAATTGCTCAATTGGTGATTAAGCCCTGTGGTATGACCACTGTTCAGGAAATCTCTGCTCCAACCAAGTTAACCTTAAGGGGATCTGGAGGTTTCAGCTCTACTGATAAACCAGGAGCCAAAGTGTGGGTGACCCAGGAATCGGGTCCCCCACGTGCAGCAGAGATTATTGCTCAAGGAAACGACCAGATTGTGACCGTCTTCTATCCTGGAGAGGACAAATGGGTCAATATTCCAGTGTCAAAATATTATCTAAGAGAACACTAATGATGTTGTGTCTCTGTGTTCCTAAGCAGCAATTGTGTTTCAGGAATGTTTCCTTGGCACCTACTGATTGGACGAACAAACCACGGTGCGGTGATACGTCAAGATGGGCGCCCACAACGTCCAGTTCGCTGGTGGTGTCGTGTCCTGGGTCATCATCCTCCTTGTCCTGCTTGCTGGAAGGCGAGGGGGTACCAGCCCCTGGCTGACAGAGGCGTCTCCAGCCACTCAAGTGCCTCCGGTTCATCAGCCCGTGGGTTGGCGGAGCAGCGAACACACCCGCATCCAGGGATACGGAGAAGTTACACGAACTATGCTTTCCAACACAGGACATTAGACATCATTAGGAGTTCGGCAGATTGGACTGTGGATGTCCTCCACAGTAATTACTCAAGAAGAGGCAGCTAAGGTGTTTTTACAAGATTTGAACTGGGATGTAAGGATGTGGAACTTGACATCTGATGTGTTAGCTAACATAACAAAAGCTTTAAATGACAATTTGTAATGTGCAGGCTTTGGATGCCCGCTTGCAGCGTGAAAGGTTTGGAAAGGGTGGTAACCACAAATAATCCACATGAATGGCGGCGACTTTGGAACACCTCTGCCCGTTGATGGCTACAGCTACACCCCGAAAAGACGAAATGTAATGCCACAATGTGAACTGGACACTGGTTACAGTTGAATGTCGCTGAACCCCTGACCATCTGTAAGTATTATGTGTTACCTGTAATCACTGACCTGGGATACTAGTTCCTGAAAACTCAAGGAGATTGGTTAGTTCGCGGGCTAAACCATACGTATGACCTGCGCATGTGTAAAACTACGGACAAAGGTATGGCTTGTCTATTACACGATGCATATTCTGAACCATGCTTAACCCATGACGAGGCAATGTGTGAATGGTTTGTAGACAAACCTAGAGATATGTTATGGCAGATAGGACCTCAAACTCTGTAGTGACGATACACCAACATCCGTTATTGCCTCAGGCGACTTTCACAGGCTGTAGGCGCGGAGTTCATCTTCACCAACCAGGTGCAATGGAGGATTCTTCAAACGCCCTGGACAGTATCCCTTGACCGCTTTAGAGGCGCACAAGTCAACGGAGCTGAGAAAAATTATGAACTCCCATAGGTCGAACGTGTCCAGACTAATGATGTCCACCGTAATCAGGAAGGGACAGGTGTTGCATGCCGCTAAGATGATAGCACAGGATTCTGCTCATCATTGGTGGGATATCTTCTGTGGGATGTCTGTAACGGCGCAAAAGACCCTTGTGCCCCTTATGTTTATATTGGTCTGCATATTAATTGTATTAACCTTTTGTAATGTGTATACGTGTTTTTATATTAGACTTGTCCAACGATACGTGACGTTGCAGTTCTACCATACCGCATTGACATAGACGTGTGTGTGTTGGTTCAACAGCTAAAGCTTCCCTCAGGAATATCATTCCTAAGGGCATGCTGCAGAACCTCCCTCGGTCACCTGCTGGGCTGCGTTTGGACACAGTTCACAGCAGGGTTACCCCTCTCTAAGGAGAACGAATGGGGAGGATATGGAGACCTGTTTTCCATCTCAGTCAACTTGTTGTTTTTTGATGCATTCCAAAGATGTAAGGTCTCCTGATAAAGATGGGTTACGAGTGTGTGAAAGGTCCCTACACTGCATTCCCAGGGGAAGTGATGTTTTTTCCTAGGCTGGGGGGGATACCACCACAGGGGGTCTTGCCTGCGAGCTGGAACTGGCCATTCCTGCTCACATGCAGGCCTTGTTCCTTCAAAGGGTATAAAAAGTGAGTTTCATACTCTGGTCAGTCAGCTGTGGTTTTCTTACGGACGCTCAGCAGGTTGGAGCTTCTCTACCTGGGTTGTGGGCTCTCCTTCCCCTGTGTCAAGGTAAGAGGCGAAGCACATTTGGAACGACACCAAATCTATGCTAAAGCTCAACCATTGAATTGTTAGCCTGTGTTCCGTTTCTGGGTGAACCACGTTTATCCTAGCATCATAGGCTTGGGTTTTCAGGTCTGGCTTGAACCTTTTGTTTCTGTGTTGGAGAGTTGAATGAAATACGCTTGTTTTATTCTGTTCACACAGACATTGTATGTTTGTTTGTATTTTTATTCCTCACTGTTTAATTACTTTTTAATAAATCACACATTCGTTATAGCCCTAGAGGAGTGGTTTGATTCATTGTGTGAGTTTGTTTTCTGTGTACCCACCTCCTACGAACCTATTTATTAAAGTTTTTTACAAAACAGTCTGGAGTGTCGGAAAAGCTGAGGAGGATCTTCAACACAAAATTCCTGTGTATTTTAAGGCGGACAACACCCTCCGACAAATAGTAGTCTACCCAAAAGACTCCACACTGAGCAGAAGAGCAATCTGGGGTATGCAGATAAATGCAACGAGGAATGTTCAGACATCTACATAGGGGAAACCAAACAACCACTACACAGGTGCATGGCTCAACACAGAAGTGTTCCTCAGTATTTGATTTCACTGAGAAAGCAACAGTTGTTTCATACTGCCCAAAGAAGAAACAATGTTCTTGTAATGAGCACAATGCACACAGATGCATCTCTGAGCACAAGAGAACACATGAAGCCACAAATGATCCTGGACTACAACTCCACCAAAGGAGGAGTTGACAAAGTCACAGCAACATACAGCTGCCGGCGCAAGACTTTCCATTGGCCTTTAGTGATTTTCTGCAACATTATGGATGTGTCTGCTTACAATGCCCACGTCCTGTGGGCTGAAATCAACCAGCAATGGAATGCTGGAAAATTGTACCAATGTCGGCTTTTCCTGGAACAACTCTGCAAATTACTCATCACTCCCAAGATCCAGATGCGATCCAGGCCATCTCGATCTCCTGCAGCTGTCATTGAAAAAGGTCAAGAACAGGTGATCAAGTGGACACAGGTGTAAAAACCTGAAAAGATGCAAGGTCTGTCCCTCCTGAGAGGACAGTAAGACGAGCATTTCGTGTGAAATGCAAGACTTATATCTGCAGAAAGCAGTCACATTCTGTCCATTATGTGGAGACCACTGAAGATGATGAACACTGAAAATCTCAGAAAATGGGGCAAGTTAAATGAAAAAACAATGTGAAGGGGAAATGCTTTAAACAGTTCTTAGATTTTTAATCCCAACACTGTCTTTTTTCTAAATGTTTACATCTGAAATAAAGTTTCTACTGGTGCTACCTGTGTGTTTTTTGTGGATTTCCACAGTACAACATAGTCAATGTGATTTTATTCCCAACATAATATGAGGGCTAGAAAAGGTGGCTGTTGTGAACCAGGAAGTAGCAAAGAGGATGAAGGCACTCTGTCCTGATGATATACCTGTGGAGGTATGGAAGTGTCTGAGAGGTGGCAGAGTTTCCAGAAGATCCAAAATTATAGTGTATGAAAGCCATCTGAAATTATTTGCCGAGTGTCCTCTCTGCAAAAAAAATGTGACGTAAGGACCAGAAAGCTGGGGACATTCCTGTTTGTGGAGCAGAGATCCTCCAATTACGAGTTTTGCAGGCACTGGAATAGACAGCCTGTCCTTGGGAGAACACCAGCTGGGAACCTGCACTTTTTGGCAGCCATGTACCTCAGTGGAGCTTCCTTTGTAAAAATTTCACAGGTACATAATGTAAAACTGCATTCCCTTCAATTCCAATAACTTTTCTGAATATAGAGTCATAAAAAAACTCTCCAACAGGTGTTCGAGGCGATGAATCTACAGCTTTTTAACTATGCAGGCTCAATAAAAGATCTGGCATGTCGGCAAAATGTGTCAGTCATTCACCACTGGGAAAACCTTGCAAGACATGATGCTGCAGCGGCTCATTCAAGAGAGTGAAGTTATAGTTGGTGACATGAGAGCTGACTCTCCAGGTATTTGCATATCAAAGAATTAGTGAAATTTGGTGAAGTTCACAACAGTGACATGAAAATGCAGCACAATCAAAAAGTATTTGCTGCCTATTATGAAAAGTTGAACACATCTTTTTCAGGGCACTCAGCAAAATTTGGGAGTTGCTCAATGTCCAAAACTGTTTTGAGATCCATCATTGTGTATTTCAAATTCAAATTGTAAGAAGTATCAGTGACATTTAACTGCACTTTTGTTTATTGCTCATGTTAATTTAATCCATTTTTGGTGTGTTCTGTTTTACTTTGTCAGAGCAATGAGGTTGGTGGGAGTTACCACATGGAGAAAGAGGGTCTGAGGAGGAGTGTGGCATTGCTGGAAGACCGTGGCATTAACCTTAACTACACTGTCAAACTCATCTGGCAGAGTTTCGCCTAAGTTTTTTTTGCTTTTTTTCGTTTTATACCAATTGATGAATTGCAGCAGTGCCCCCTACAAGACCAGAGGAATTCTCAGGAAACAACGGCATAGAGGAAAATGGGGCATTGTCTGACAGAAGAATCAGAGCAGTGAGAGCAGCTGGACGAAATAGAAGACGCTGATGGTGAGGAGACAGAAGAAAATGAAGCTACGGGGATGTATGCTGATTACGAGGATACGACTGGACGTCAAAACGCTGAAACTTGTCAAAGTGGATATAGGGTGGGGTAGTGGGGTATAGGCGTGAGTCTAATTTCGACATAATTCATTCGGTTGAAGACATCCAAAGACAGTACTACAACAATGCAGTGTTAGTTATTGAACGAACATTTGGAAAATACATGAATGATATTGTGTTAAAGCATCGCATGCTAGAGAACATTTTCCGTCAACTTGGACTGAATGTTAGACGTCTGCAATCAAACAATTTACGCATGAGTACTACGAGTCGTCATCACCCGCGAGCAAAGACCATCCTCACATCGGTGACCACTAGTGTTTTTCCACACCCCCTTTAATTTTCTTTTTTTTTTTAATGGAACAATCAGAAATTAATCTGTTAGAAATTCCTCAACACCTACTTCATTTGATCTCAGTTGAATGTTGAAAGAGCGGATGAGAGTGTTAATCAGACTCCTCCCTCAACCGGCACAGAGGATCCACCACATCAGTCAGGGGGAGTTTTTCTTCCCACATAGTAGAAATTGCAAAACATTTTAGATAGACACCCTTCTCAGCTATTACTTCAAGACTGACTGTCATCCTCAATTAACAATTCTTCAGACGACATGTGAAGCCCTGAACGAGTTTGAGAATGAGGAAAACAATAGATTGAATGAGCCATGGAGTCCGATTGACAGTTTGTGCTTAGAAGCGGCCATGACATCGGAGAGTTTTCTTCAAGATGACGCTGGGCGAGAAAATAGCGGGGGAACCACTGTCATGTATGAACAAAGAGAAACTAACAACAATCCTTCAACATCTGAAGATGTCAGCAGTTGTCTGAAGATGACCGACAACGTTGCAGAAGAGGGCATTTCGAAATCAGAACAGGTGACATATAGGAAGAAATTTAACAACATTGAGGTTCGCAGCGTCCTACACTTTCCTCCCCCGTCTACGGTCCCTAATTTTCATGACTTTTACACGAAGGTGACCGAAGGTCTCCAGGACAGGATTTCACAAATTGTGCAGACACACGGGGCACGCCCACACGATTTCATCCAAGTTAATCAACGCGCGGACCGTCTTCAGGACGACGTGACAATGAGCGTGCGCTATGGAGCCGGTCAGCTCTCAGAATTCCGTGATCTTTTAGATAGATTAGTGCAGAGTAACATGTCAGTGTTATATGACGGCTCCATAGAACTAATCATTAATTTTGTGAGAGCCCCACGAGGTAGTGGGAAGAGGAGAAGAGTCGACACGCGTTTCACCGCAGAGATTATTTTTTTAAAAAGCTAAGTATTTATATGTAGTTCTGAATGCTGATCAATCATGTTTTGCTGTAAATCTAGCCCAGTTGAATAATCCTGAGTTAACGTATGCAGAAGCCTTGAGCGTGGGGCGTGACTGGGATGATGGTGGTGGCTTTGAGGCAGGTGGGGACAACAGCCTGGCTCAGGGAGATGGTGTCTGTGAAGACATCTGTGAGCTCATCAGCACAGTCTCAGGACACGACCAGGAATGTTGTCAGGACCTGGGGCTTTCCGTGCGTTGGTCCTTCTGAGGACTTGCCTCACGCTGTCCGGAGAAAGCGTCAAAACCTTGTCGTCAGGAGGGGGTGGAGCCTTCTGTGCCGGGATGCCGTTGTCTGCCTCAAAGCATGCAAAGAAGTCATTCAGCTGATTCAGCAGAGTGGTGGAGCTGTCGCAGGACTGGGGAAGGGGCTTGTAGTTTGTAATGGACTGAATCCCCCACCACAAGGTGGCGGCGATCCTCCTGGCGTACTGTCTCTTGGCCACTCTGATGCCTCTTGACAGGTTGGCCCTAGCTGTCCTTAGGCCCACCTCATACTCAGCTCTGAAGGCCACGTTCCGCGCCTTCAGGAGCCTGTGGACTTCACCTGCCAGCCAAGGCTTCTGGTTGGCTTGAACGGAGATTGTTCTGGTGACCGTGACATCATCCATGCATTTCCTCATGTATGCAATGACGGTCTCCGTGTACTCCTGGAGGTCTGTGGTGTTTGGGTGGCTGAGTCTTTGAATACACTCTAGTCTGTGGTTAAAAAGCAGTCCTGGAGTGCCTCTGACAACCCATCAGGCCACACCTGTATCTGCCTGACTCCCCAAGGTCAGGGAGGGCGCTGGCCTTGTAGACATCTTTATGTGTCGTGTAAACATTGTCCAGGATGTTAGCTCCTCTGGTGGCAAAGTTGATCTGTCTGTCATTTTGGAAACACACTTGCTGTTTGTGTGGTTAAAGTCCCCCACCAGAATGAGGAAGGTATCTGCTGCTCACTGATGTGATGGTAGAGATCATTCAGTGACTTACTCCTGTTGTTGCTGGAGGTGAGAGGGATGTATACTGCTACCAGAAATATGGCAGAAAACTCCCTGGGCAGGTAGAATGGCTGGCACCTGATGATCATGAGCTCCACCAGAGGAGAGCAGTGTGTGCAGACCACAGCAGCATCGCGGCACCAAGCATCCCTGATGTAAATAGAGTCCCCCACCATGGGTCTTCCCCCCCCTCAGCGAGCGCTCTGTCAGCCGGTACAGCTGAATGGCACAGTCCGGGACGCTGTCAGTGAGCCATGTTTCCACAAATACAAAGACACAACACTCATCCACAGACTTAGTTGACGATCGGAGCAGGTGGATGTAGTAAAGTTTATTGTCCAGCAAGCGTGCATTGGCGAGTGTGATGGTCGGGACAGCCAGCCGGTGAGAGGAAGCCGCTAGCCTAGCCCGGACGCCTCCACGCTTGCCCTGCTTCTGCTTTGGCATGTTCCGCTTCCACTGCGGGCGGGCAGCAGAAGTGTGGGTCGGTGGTTGAACAGGCCTCCGGAGCAAACTGCACTCGCGCAGCACTTCCGCGTCTGCTGGGTCCAAGTCCAATTAAGTTGTTCTGCACATGTTGAGCAGAAACTCACGGGGGTATGAGCGCAAGTAGACATGACGAAGATGGACAAACACACGGAGAGACAAGACAAAAAAATGAAAAAGGCTGAATTAGGAGAGAGGAGCCGCTGCGTGTGCACGCACCGCCATCCTCTTGCTCCAACTTACATGCTGCTGTAAAGTTGTCTTTTAGTGTTAATTTACTTTGTAACATATGACCAAAGTCTAAGAAAAAATTTTGTTCAGTGGTTTCCCTCCTGCTCACACAGGTGGATTCCTGGAAAGGGTTATTCCAGAGGAGGTAAAAAGCCAACTTATTTTGTGTATAAATTAGTTAGTTTATCTGGCAGAAGCATTATTCATTTAACCTGCTTTCTTTCATTATAGACAGATTACCACTGTTTTGTTTTTCTTTGTAAGGTTATAGTGCCCTTTTGTAGTCCTTGTATTTACTTTTTCCCCCAAGACCATATACTGGACTGACAGCAGTTCTGCTAACTTTTAACATGCAGAGGAAATGACAATTAAAAACATGAGTGCTGCGGAGAGGGTGACAGTGGGACTGTTTGGACGGTGGAGCCATCGGTGGTCGGGGTCCCTCGCTTCAGCTCCCCTTAGTTTGTGTGTGTTGTGATATTTTTCACACAGCCTTCTTATTTTATACTTTTATCCCTTGTCTTTTTGGTTTGCTGTGTGTGTGTCGGGCACGGAGCTTGGTGAGTGCTCAGGCTTCGATTGGCTCCCTGATTGCAGTCATCCTGGCCTGAGACCTGATAGGTCCGTTGGTGTTTGTGTTGATTTTATTCTTTTAATACAGTTACATTTTGGGAGAAGATCTTTGTTTCTGATCATCATTGGATCGTCACTTGTGTCAATTTTCAATATCTGTGGCCTGTTGGTGAGCTTAGACATGTCTCAGTTTAGTCATTTAATGTTCCCAGACTGAGTCCAGTTTTGCAGCGGCCACGCATGCCAATAAATTAGTAGCAAGTACCAGGATGTGTTTAACGCAATTTTTCTAAACAAATTAAGAAAAGCCATCAATAAAAGATTTTCAACTGATTTTGTAGCTGACGTGATGGACCTCATGCCACACACAAATGTGATGTTGTCCATTCCCGTCCCAGAGAATCCGTCTGCCCGGTATGAGCATCCAGAGGAGGAGGTCATTGCAGTTATGTGATCAGGTTCAACCAAGACTGTCTAAATCCAGCATACTGGGCTTCATCATCAGGAAACTCCTGACGCATGCGAAGGACCACACGGACTAGAATTACGACCCGGATTCTGCGTCCCGAGTAGCCCCAGAACCAGCCAATGAAGGTGCGATAGGCCAGATGTGTGCACGTCTACAGAAAAATGACACATTTATTTCACAAGGCTCTCTGTATTTGTCTATCCTCGTCACGTCTAATTGCCCCAGGCGTTCATACTCCCATGAGTTTCTGCTTGACATGAGCAGAACTTTTTCGGACTTAAACCCAGCAGACACAGACGTGCTACACGAGTGCGGTCTGCTCCAGAGGTCTGCTCAACCACCCACTGCAGGCTGGGTGCAGAAGTGGGGGTCAAGTGCCACGGGCAGAACATGCGAAAGCAGAAGAGGGGCAAGCATGGAGGCATCTGGGCTAGGCTAGTGGCTAGCACTCACTGGCCAGTTATCCCGACCATTTGCCAACGTACGGTTGCTGGATAATAAACTGGATTACATCCACCTGCTCTGTTCATCGTCCAAGTCCGGATGAGCGTTGTGTCATTGTGGCTCACCAACAGCGTCCCGGACTGTGCCATTCAGCTGGCCTGGCTAACATGGCACTGGGCTGACAGAGCACTCATCACGTGTGAGGGTGAAGACCCGCAGCGGGGGACTGTTTACATCATGGATGCTTGATGCCGCAACTCTGCTGTGGTCTGCACACACTGCTCTCCTCTAGTGGACTTTATGATCATCAGCTGCCAGCCATTCCACCTGCCTAGGGAGCAGGTAGAGCAGACATCTTGAAGACCAGACATCACACAGCCATCGGCCGCTCGATTCCCGCTCCCGCCGAGACATCCTCCGGAGTGCAAGCCGACGGTGGGAGGTGTCGGCTCACAGGGGACGTCCACAGGCTCCTGAAGGCACAGAACGTGGCATTCAGAGCTGGGGATGAGGTGGGCCTAAGGACAGCTAGGGCCAACCTGTCACAAGACATCAAAAAGGCTAAGAAACAATCCAGGAGGAATGCCACCCACTGACAGCAGAGACACCAAGAACCTGTGGCGGGAGATTCAGGCCATTACAGACTACAAGCCCCTTCCACAGTCCTGCGACAGCCCCACCACTCTGCTGAATCAGTTAATGACTTGTTTGCGCGCTTTGAGGCAGACAACAGCACTCCCTCCTCATGAGGGGCTTGGAGCAGCTAGTCAGGCAGCACATCCAGTCTGCCCTCCCTGCAACCCTCGTCCCTTTGTGTTGCGTTGCCTGTTGACTGTGGGTCTGAGAAGACTGCCTTTTCATCTGTGCTGTATGTTGTGCATATATGGTACACTTGGCAATAAAGCTGACTTGAAGTGACTCATTTTTTTTCTCTGTACAGCTTTACTGAACGGATGAGATTCCCCAGATTTATTTTACTGACTTACATTTCATCACCCTCAATTCAGAATCTGAATTTGTCAAATTTCTCTTCCCAGATAAAGCTTGACCTTTGGTACATTTCAATATCTCCCCCAAACAGAACCACCGAAAGCCAACTGATGGTGTTGACCCTCTGGAGCCTGTCATGAAACACCCACCTCCTTATATATCCTCCCATCAAGGCTGATCAGCACCAGCTGAGGAGAACATCACAGGGGGGGCTAATCACTCTCAATGACGTGAAAGACGCCTGAAATAATGTTTAAAAATCTTTTTGCACAAATCTGTCGCTGGAAAGTAAACCCAGAATTAGCTGCTGGATTTCCTCTTTGTTCCGTTAAACTGGAATCAGATCTGATGTTTATCAGGATATTTATCATTGTCTGACAACATACTAATGTATTTAGTCAGAATTTTCCAAGCTTTGTATCATGCATCTCTAAAACCCTCATTTCTTGTTAAGAGAAGCTATTAAAACGACTTTGTTTCTGCAACTGAATTTGACGTTTAAATTGTGTGCCGAAACCAAATAATTAACGGATGTCATGGAAATGATTGAAATTACACAATTACACAAGCTACCAGGTCTTGTCTGATTTTCTTCAGCTGTCTCCCCAATTAAGACTGATGAAGGTGGGGTTGCCTGTAGATCACAGCCTATATCTGCATCCCGATTCCTCTGGTCTGGAGCTTTTTGGTTTCTGATGGCTGTCCATCACTGCTGCTCTATTTGGTTTCTTTTTTGTGAAATATAACTTCTGTCACTATATGGGGTTACTCTCAGCCAGGAATGAGGAATTATTTTCTTCATGTGGCCACAAGAACAGAAAATATTTGGGGGCTGGGCTGAAATAGCAAATATTACAAAAAGCAGTACGTTGCATGGTTCTGACAGGCTGGTAACTCATAAAACAATGAGAAAGTTTTCTTGCAATTAATGTGGCTCTGGTGCATTGGTATTGTACCCTGCCTCATGCCCCCAGTCCATTGGGGCTGGGGCTGCAGCAACCCTATGATGGAACAAAAGTGTATAGAAAAAGAACCTTTCCACGTCAGATTTGGATGATCAGTGGTGACCTCTGCTAGTCTGTCCTATTCCAGTCAGTGTGTCCACACATACAGATTGCACTAATTTCAGGCCAATCTCCAGCCTTGAATTTCTATCGGAATCTGGAGGACAGTGGCCAAACAACTTCATGAATATCTAGTGGAGAATCATTTGTGAGGACTTTTTCTGTCAGCCGTAACCCCTGCCCAACAATACTGGGAGGTGGCACAGGTACGGCAGTCAGGAGGACCGTGCACCCCCTGTACCCAAGAGGGGACCAGAAATTATTTTCTTTGCCCCAACGGGGTCAAAACCTTATCCAAACAAACTCATGGACAGCTCCCTTGACTACACCGGCCCGTTGCAGCAACCCCTGACCCAGAATGTGTGCCCAAGTTGTTCGAGGCTCAACTAAGGAACCTGCGGTTGAGACATGAGACCATAAACCAGCTGATCCAGGCTTTAAGGCCCTGGTCCGCACATTATATCGTATCATAAAAATGGTGCACCATTTGAAGAATGTGACCCCCACCAATGGCACACTTGACCCAAAAATGGTTGCCAACCTGATGGGAATAATAACAAATGATCAAACCTGCTCTCACCACAAATTCATGGGGAATGCAAAAAACGGGGGATACACCAACATCATCATTTTGACGGACCACTACAAAGACCGACTGCAGGAAGGAGCAACCAAATTTCCTACCACCCTCAGCCCTGACTGGTCACATAACATCACCAAGCATGTTGCCACCACCTTGGCCCCGCTACAGAGGAATAATGCCTACCATATAAAAAAACTCCATGGACTTTGTGGAAAAGGTGAGGACTGAGACTAGATGCAGATGAGACCATGGTATCCTATGATGTCACCTCCCTCTTCACATGTGTTCCAACAATGGAGGTGGTGGAAGCAGTAAGGCAACTGCTTTCACAAGACAACACCCTCAGTGACGGCGCAACCTCAACCATGACCAGATCTGCATGAACACCATTTATTTCCAGTGCAGAGGGAGCTTCTATAGGCAGAAACACAAATGTGCCATGGGATCACCAGTGTCTCCTATAGTAGTCATTCTGTACATGAAAGAAGTGGAAGACCTCAGAAGCCCTGACCTCATTCAATGAAACACCAAGCCACTGGTTGCATGGACAACACATTGGTCAAGATCAAAATCCACAAGATGCAACCTGTCAGCAAACTTATCAACTCTGGACAGCAACATCAAGTTTTCCATTTTTGTATTGTGAGGTCTGCATAAAAGATGACGTCTGAGTGTTGGTATACAGGAAACACACGGACCAGTGCCTGCTTTCGACTCACCCTCCACAGAGGAACTCAGCTGGAGGCAGAAACCACTGAGTACAACTACAGATAATGCACAAGACAGATGGGTGAGGAATCAGACGGCACTCACCCAACCAGAGAAGAACGTCCTCAAAGGATTGAACTTCCCCATCACCCACAGCGTGTACCAGTTGTGGATCTCATTACTGCTACTGAATCAGCCATTAAAAAGAACAACCTTTCTGCAGCAGAAGCTCCAAGGCTCAAGGTAACAGCAGCCCTTTCTGAAGCTAAGCCCCCCCCCCCTTCCAACCTCTCCACCCAGGAATGAAAGGCAGTGACAATGCTGAGTAAGGAGCAGAACATCACCATCCTTCCACCAAAGGAAAATGCACGGTGATCCTGAACACAACAGATTACCACGGCAAGGTTATGTCTCTACTCGGGGACAGCGCGACCTATGAGATCCTGAAGCGTGACCCAACCAGCAGCTACAAAAAGGTTGTGGACTGCCTACAGGAGCTACAGAAGGAGGAAACTTTAAACCCCCTGCTCTATCGCTTGTACTCTGGGGAAGCTATCCCATGCATATATGGCCTCCCCAAAATTCATAAAGAAGGAACCCCACTCAGACACATCGTCAGCAGCATCATCCCTGTCACTTACAACATTGCCAAGCATGTTGCAACCATCTTGGCCCTGCTGGTGGGTAACAACCCCTACCATATTCCTCGCCATATAAAAGGTCAGTGATAATGTCCAAATTAAAAAGCCCTTTGAGACATTTTCTGTGCCAAAAGTTTCTTCCAAACAGAGCTGGGGCGGCAGTGGCTCAGTGGTAGAGCAGATGTCTCGTAGACAGATCGCCCCAGCCATCGGTGGATCAAATCCCGCTCCCGCCATGATGTCACCAGGAGTGTGAGCTGATGGTGGGAGGTGTCAGCTCACCTCCCAACGACCTTGAGCAAGGCACCGTCCCCCCCACAAGCTGCTCATTTTGGGGCGTGTTCCGAAGCACTGCAGTCACTCTGCCTCCCAATGTGTGTAGTTTGATGTCAATGTATTAACTGCATGCTTACAGGCCCCCTTGTGTGCTGTGCCCTGTATACTGTCAACTAACCCGAGTGACCATGTAATTTCCCCTTGCGGGGATCAATAAAGTATACTTCTTCTGAAGCCTCTCGGATGAGAGGCAAGACATTTTTTAGGAGTTTCTTGAAGTCCAGTGGATTGATTTTAAACTGCTTTGGATATCCAAACAGTGCACAGGAATAGGGCGCTGGCCAGTGGCTATCTTCTATAACATTGATATTGAACAGTACGCTGTCTACAGGGCCCAGAGCTTCTGACATTAAAGCTCTTGGGGAACTGGCATAAAGCAGGGACAATAAGCAGGGCAGACACGCTCCAGGATGATATCTGCATGAAAATAGAACTGAATTTAGAAAATGAGAAAGGAGCAGATCATATCTTTAGAGATATTCACCCAAGAACATTCAATTTGAACAACAATAAAATTCTATAAAGCCTTCCACAGTGACGGGACCCTCCCCAGCCGCAGACTGAGGTTGAACAATTGTTGCAGGGGGTCCCCTAGTTCCGAAGCACAGGCTCGGAGGAGTCTTGGGGAGACCTTATCTGGTCCAGCCGCCTTATAGGGACGGAGCCCCCTCAGCGTTGTCGTCACCAGGTCTGCAGTGATGACTGTCTCCGTCGTGGTGGGAACAGGAGGTTGTGGTGAGGTTGGAAGTCCAGTGGTTGAGGTGGGGCCGTTGAGCTTCACAGTTCTTGGAGTGGGCTCAGGAGAAGTGGCAGGGGTGGAAGGAGAGGAAGCACAGGAGGAGGGAGCATAAGTGGAGCGGTTTGCAGGACCGGAAGAGGCCTGGGACGAGGAGCCGGGAGTGGTGGGGGAGCTGAACCGATTGAAAAAGCTGTTTAGTTCATTCGCTCGTTCAATATTCCCCTCCACAGTGCTGCGCCCTTTCCCGTGTCCGGTGATGGTTCTCATCCCATTCCAGACCTCCCGCACCTGGTTGCGCCCCAGCTGCTTCTCCAGCTTCCTCCTGTACACCTCCTTGGCTTCACTCAGGCAGAGTCTCACTTCCTGCTGGGCCTTCCTCATCTCCTCCTCGTTCTTCTTCCTGTTCAGGACAGCCTTGACTTCCTTGGTTACCCATGGTTTGTTGTTGGGGTAACACCTGATTGACCTGACAGGGGCCACGGAGTCCACACAGAAGTTCATGTAGTCTGTAAAACACTGAGCTGCCCCCTCAATGTCCTTCCCATGTGAGCCCACAATAACATCCCAGTCGGTGGTCTGGAAGCAGTCCCTCAGCATCTCCTCTGCTTCTGGGGACCACCTCCTGACCTGTCGTGTTGTTGCTGGCAGCCGTTTGACCAGTGGAATGTAGGTGGGCTGTAGGTGCACTAGGTTGTGGTCAGATTTACCTAGTGGAGGGAGGGGGTGGTGGTGTATGCCTCTTTGGCATTAGTGTAGAACAGATCGATGGTTCTGTTCTTCCGTGTGGGACAGTCTACACACTGGACCATTGTGGGGAGAGATGAGTCCAAGGTGACGTGATTAAAGTCACCGGGGATAATGACGAGCGCCTCCAGGTGCCGGGTCCCAAGATCAAAGGTGGTCGAACAGATGGTCTCTCGTGCAGTCTCTGGGTCCGCCCGTGGAGGGATGTAGACGGCGAGGACAATAACGTGTGAGAATTAACGCGCCAGGTAGTAGGGTCTGACGCTAACAGCTGTTAGCTCCAGATCGCGGTTGCACAGCGTCAATTTCACCGTCACATGTCCCGGATGGCACCATCTATAGTTGGTATAGATGATTAATCCACCTCCTTTCTTCTTACCGGCGGTGTTCGTGTCCCGGTCCGCTCGTACGGAGGAGAAGCCAGTTAGTCCGACGTTGGCGTCTGGCACGTCGCCAGTTAGCCACGTCTCTGAGAACACAAACAAGCTGGTCTCCCGGTAGCGCTGTTCAGTCCTGCACAGCGCCGTCAGTTCGTCCAACTTTTTCGGTAGCGAGTTCACGTTCCCCATGATGGCGGAGGGGACGGAGGGCTCGACTCTCCCCCGGTTAGTGGCACTAGCCGTTAGTCTAGTCCTTTCAACGCGACCCGCTCGGCATCCGCGATATCTCCGTCGGAGCTCAGCGGGGATGAGATCGCGTGTTGCTGGGTCTCCTTTGAGCCTCAGAGACATCAACTCCTCCCTGGAGTACACCAGCATATTACTATACATTATCTAAATTTACGTTAAAAAAATACATGCAGAAACATAGAAAAAAATGCAAAATTATGCATAACAAACTCGCTCTGAGCAAAGGAAACTGCAGCCTGCTCGTGCATGCGCAGATTAATTATAGAATCCTCTCTGCTTCACTTCTTTCTCCTACAACATTGTGCAGTCATTAAATACATTAATGGTCCTGGTGTCCACTACAGTTAACATTCATTAAATGCCCGTTATTTCAAAACAAATAATGAAACTGTTTTCAGATGTAAAAATATTGTTAACATCTTTATGAACAAGAGTATTGCTATTTTTACCATTTATATATAAACAATATTTGACTTACCTCTCCTCTTTCCATAAAATGTGGTTGTTGGTATGGAAAGCCCAGGATGTCCCCTACAAAATACTATAGGGCTTGGAAGAGTAACTCCAGAGAGATACAGGTGATCAAAATGTCCATTATAAATGACATAAATGAATGGGCTGGGTCTCTCCCTAACACAGCGGTGCTGCCCCAGGAGAGACCAGACATCCCCCAGGAGCCGAGGAGGAAGCGGGGGAGGAAGTGCCGGAGCTGCTCGCTAAGCCAGGAGGAGGAAATTCAGACCCCTCCTCCTGTCCATCATCATGGGGAACGTACGATGTGTCCCAAATAAGATGGATGAGCTGGCAGCGGTGACCCGACATCAAAGGGACTTCCGTGAGCGCAGCATCATGGTGTTCAGAGACGTGGCTGAGCGCAATGACCAGACGCAGCCATTAATCTGGAAGGTTTTTAATCTGGTGCGGGCAGTCAGGATGAAAGAGTGGTAAGAGGAAAGGAGGTCTGCCGGTGTTCGTGAACGATAAGCGGTGTAACCCTGGACACACTTAATTTAAATAAAGCCCAAACCATTAAATATTCGACAGACAAACAAATCTAACAAACTGGTAATTCCAAACATAGAAACTGTTACTACAATGCAGCAATGAGTAAATCCACCAATGGAACTGGCAGGGTGGAAGTCTGGAAGACATAACATTTCAGTTATTTTTACTCATTCTGCTGTTCACAACCTTTTTATTTTGCATGGTGGTAGGCTTAAACAGTTTCTGTCCTTGTTCAGACAAAGGTGCCCTCTGCATTTCTCACAGTACACATGGGGAAAGTGGCCTACGCAGTGCTTGCATCTCGGTCGTGTTTCCCATGTTGGGAATGATCAAGGCCATCCTTTTTCACATTAGGGGGCACCTCTGGATTTCCTCTTCTGGGGAGGGGTTGGCTTTCCTTCTTGTGAGAATATCAATGATGGTGGTGCACAGGGTTGCAGCGGCTTCTGGAGCTCCCGCTGTAATGCCCACTTTTAGCGCTTTAAGAAACAATCTGAACAGCAGCTTAGCAACAAATGTGCAGTACAGCTCAGCCGCACTGTACTCCATTAGAAACAACTTAACGGCATCAATTCCACCAATGGTGAAAGCTACTCTCGGCAGACTGGGGATACTCAGAACGCAGGAGCGGCGCGGGGGGGGGGCCCAAGGACAGACCGGCAAGAGGAAGCGATGTGCCCTGAGGCAGAAAAGAGGAAAGAGGGCTGGCTGGCTAACCCAGCTAAAATCCAGCAGACTACCAATCCCCTCACTTTTTTTGGCCAACGTCCGTTCTTTGGACAATAAAATGGACATGCTACGCCTCCAGCTGCGGGTCTGGAGGAGATGAGGAGCTGCTGTGTGGTCGGCCTGACGGAGACCTGGCTAAACAACAGCATGCCAAACTTACAGCAGTTCCAAGCGGACCGGGTCCATCGATCCGGGAAAACACGTGAGGGGGGGACTGTGTGCATACGTGAACAGGAGTTGGTGCACAAACAGTGAACTGGTTAAGAGCTACTGCTCCGAGGCGATAGAACACGTGACTGTTAAATGCCGGCTACTGCTCCGAGGCGATAGAACACGTGACTGTTAAATGCCGGCCGCATTAAATGCCTCGTGGGTTCACGGAGGTGTTCGTCACCATTGTTTACATCCCGCTGGGTGCTAATGCTAATGATAGCGGTAACGAAGCGTGGAGGCGTTTTACGTGGTAGCAGGGGACTTTAACCACGTAAGACTAATGGACACACTGCCCAATTTTTACCAGCACGTCACCGTATGGCCCCAGGACACACCCCCGGTGCTCCAGGACTGCTTCCAACACACAGACTGGCAGATGTTCAGGGAGGCAGCCACACAGGAGGGAGAGGTGATCCTGGAGGAATACACTTACTCTGTCCTCTGGTTCATCTCCAAGTGTGGGGATGATGTGACCAACACAAACAATCACCGTCTACCAGAATTTCTGGCGGAGGTGAGAGCTCTGCTGAAGGCCAGGGATGCTGCGTTCAGGGCGGGGGAGGCAGGGGCACTAAGGGCAGCGAGGAGGGCTCTGGATAAGGAAATTAAGGAGGCCAAATCCACCTATGCAAAAAAGATCCAGGGTCACCTGACCTCAGGGGACCCACGGAGCATGTATAAGGGCATCAAGTGCGTAATCAACTTTAACACCAGGAATGCACAGGGCCCGGCAGACCCCTCCCTAGCAGACGCCCTCAATAAGTTTTATGCCCCCAACACCCCCCGCCCCAATGAAACGCCCCTCAGTGTGACCACAGAGGATGTGAGGAGGACCCTGCAAAAGATCAACCCTCGCAAGGCTGCAGGCCCCAACGGCGTCCCAGGGAGAGGGGGCTGAAGGACTGTTCCCACCAGCTAGCAGAGGTGCTAACAGACATCTTTAACACCTCACTGCAGCTAGCAACGGCCCCCAGCTGCCTGAAGTCCACCCCCATCGTCCCGGTCCCCAAAGGCCACTCGGTGAAGGAGCTGAATGTCTATCAGCCGGTGGCCCCCACCCCGATAGTCATGAAGTGCTTTGAGAAGCTGGTCATGGCACACATCAAGAACTCCATAGACATTACGGTGGACCCCCACCAATATGCCTACAGGAGGGACCGCTCCACCGACGACGCCATCTCCTCTGTGGTCCACACATCCCTCACCCACCTGGAGAGCAGGGACTCCTACATCCTCCTGCTCTTCCTGGATTTCACCTCCGCGTTCAACACCATCATCCCCCAGACCTGGTGCAGAAACTGTCAGAGCTGGGACTGTCTGCCTGGAAGTCCAGGACCCAGTTCCCTGTGGTGGCAGACAGATCACAGACTGTCAGGATCAACAACATGGTCTCCTCCCCCATCACCCTCAGCACCGGCTCCCCACAGGGCTGTGTGCTCAGCCCCCTCCTGTTCACCCTACTGATGTATGACTGTTCAGCAAAACACCCGAGCTGTCATATCGTAAAGTTCGCAGACGACACAGTAGTGGTGGGACGCATCCAGAACGACGATGAGTCCAGATACAGAGAGGAGGTGGAGCACCTGGTGCACTGGTGCAGACACAACAACCTCTGCATCAACGTGGGGAAGACCAAGGAGATGGTGGTGGAATTCAGGAGGAAGAGACACTCCCCTCCCCCCCTGCACTACGGAGGAGCAGCTGTGGAAGTGGTCTCTCCAGCTACAGATACTTGGGGGTTCATCTCACTGAGGACCTCACCTGGAGCTGTAACACCTCCTACCTGCTCAGAAAGGCCCACCAGCAGCTTACTTCCTCAGGACGCTGAGGCGTGCTGGACTGGGGGGTCCTGTCCTGAAGGCCTTCTACAGGGGAGTGGTGGAGAGCATCCTCACCACCAGCATCACTGTGTGGCACGGCAGCTGCTCTGCGGCAGACAGGAAAGCTCTGCAGAGGGTGGTGAAGGCTGCACAGAGGACTGTAGGGGGTGGCCTACCTACCACCACAGAAATCTACATGAGTAGGTGTAAGAGGACCACCCACATCATGGCAGACCCCACCCACCCAGAACAGTCTGTTCCAACCCCTCCCCTCAGGAGGTAGACTACGGAGCATCCGGAGCAGGACCACCAGGACCACCAGGCTGAGGAACAGCTTCTTCCCAGAGGCTGTTAGACAGCTGAACTCCTGTGGTGCTCTGTAGTCACCCTCACGACGCCCCGAGTGTCACCACAGATACACGGGGATCTGGTGCAACATGATGCTTCATCAGGGGCAATAGATGGAGCACCCACATACTTAGCTGCTACACTGTAAATACATTTTGCTGCTCAGACACTTTATATATCTAGCATTCCTAACTTTTCTCTGTTCTCTTATTTATCTTACATCTTTTACCCTTTTTTCTCAACTTATTTATCGACCGGGCTTACTGGGACCTTCAGAGACATATTTCGTATGGTCATATGTAAACGTGTGTCAGCATGACAAAGACTGATTCTGATTACCCAACGAATAATTGGTAGTTATGAGAAAAACAAAAAAACTCATGTTCTATTTTGTATAAATGTATTAACGTGTCAGACGGCCCTTGACAGAAGAAAAGAAACTGCGCAAGGGGCTAGACGTATGTCTTCATTTTCCAATTTGATGTCCAACGACAATTGCTGTGACATGGGGAGCTGCATGTGAGTTCATATTTTATTATGTATTTGGTTGTAATATTGATTGTCTTACTCCGGTATTAAGATTGTTTTTTAATGTTTATGTTTTTATTTGCATGATAGAACTGTCGAGACAGACGCCCACAACCTAGAATAACATCAAATCATGGTGTGTGTTATAGTGTATATGTATGTGTGTTTGATATACTATATTGTGATTTGAATCAGCAATCATGAATTGAAACATGTTTTGTTTATGAGTAGGAGCTGTATAGGTCCTGTACAGGCCAGGAGATGTATAGGCTGGTGTTTTTGTAAGCACTAGCATATGTTTTCCCTTTAAAATTGAATATAATGTATTATCTCTGCCCCACTTTTTTTTTTTTTTTTAGATGATATAGACCTGATATCACCTCAGACTCAACCCTGGACTAGCAGAAGTTTTTTTTTTTGGGGGGGGGGTTGCGTTTGTGTTTTTTTGGGGGGGGGGTTGTTGTTGTTTTTACCAATTGATGAATTGAATGTATTTAATACAAATGATTAACTGGATTACCTCTGCATGTGTGTTCTAGGAATTGCAGCAGTGCCCCCTACAAGACCAGAGGAGATCTTGGAAAACAAGGCCATAGAGGACAAGGAACCTTTGTCTGACGAAGGAGAATCAGAGTGGGGGGTGCACCTGGATGAAATAGAAGACAGTGATGGTGAAGAGGGAGATGATCCACCTGCGAGCGTGTATGGTGATTATGATAACGACATTGTTTACGAGGATATAACTGGGGTAAACAGTGAAACAACAAACTGAATATAGACCGTTGTATAGACGTGAGTCTAACCTAGACATAATTCAATCGGTTGAAGACGTCCGAAGAGAGTACTACAACAATACAGTTATTATAACAATATAGTTATTGAACGTGCGTTTGGAAAATACATGAATGATATCCATCTGTTAAAGCAACGCATGCTAGAGAGCATCTTCTCTCAACTTAGACTGAATATTACCCGTCCGCAATCAAACAATTTTCGCCTGAGTACTACGAGTCATCGTATCACCCGCGAGCAAAGACGCTCGTCACATCGTTGACATCACATCGTGTTGGAATAGCAATAACTTTTTTTGGTTTTTTAAATGGAACAATTGGAAAGCAGCAATCTGTTAGAAATTCCTCAACTGGGGGGGGTTTTCCACCCCTCAGAGGCTGAGCTGCAAAATATTCTACACACATATAGACACCCTTCTCAGCTATTACTTCAAGACAGACCGGCATCCTCAATGAACTATTCTTCAGACGATGTGTGTAGTCCTTCTGACCACTTATTTTGTGAAGCCCTGAACGCGTTTGAAATTGAGCAAAACAATCAATTGCATGAACCGTGGAGTCCAAATGATAATTTATGCCTAGAAGCGGCCATGACAGCCGAGAGCTTTCTTCAAGACTGCGCCGGGCGACAAAATAGCGGGGGAAACAGTGAGATGGATGAAGAAAGAGAAACTAACCACAATCCTTCAGCATCTGAAGATGTCTGTTACGACCCAGCTAGAGGACTGGATAGATAACATGATAACAGATTCAAAAAGGGGGAACATAAAACATTTATTCGAATTCTCGCAAATAAGTACTAAGGTTCTCGGCCAATGGGCGCATTTCAAAGATCAAAACTTCATTAAAAAAATACTCAAACATGAAACTACTAATCAGCTTTTAACCAAGGGTCGGACACAAATTCAATATACACGCAAGGTAGCAATAGGTCAGACAGGCGCCTTGACTAGCTGGCTTGCAGAGCTTTTAAAGTGTCCCTGCCAGGTGACGTGGCAGGGCTTGGGCCAGGCAGGAAGACAGCACACCAATCAGGAGATGGTCTGGTGACAAGGTGCAGTCAGGAGTCCCAGAGACACCACACCTGGCACTGACGGAGGGCGGAGCATCTGGCAGCAGAGCAGGGCCAGCAGCTCGGAGGCAGGGCTGCAGAGGGACACACAATACACAGAGATGAGCTATGGCCATAAGTCGGTCATCTTAAGACAACTGCAGACAACGTTGCGGAAGAGGGCATTTCGAAATCAGAACAGGTGACATATAGGAAGAAATTTTAACAACATCAAGGTTCGCAGTGTCCTACACTTTCCTCCCCCGTCTACGGTCCCTAATTTTCATGACTTGTACACGAACGTGACCGAGGGTCTCCAGGACAGGATTTCACAAATTGTGCAGACACACGGGGCACGCCCACATGATCTCATCCAAGTTAATCTACGCGCGGACCGCCTTCAGGACGACGTGACAATGAGCGTCCGCTATGGAGTCGGTCAGCTCTCAGAATTCCGCGATCTTTCCGCGATCCTGTAATCATAACCGGTGTAACAGTGTTCACATTCATGCGTCAGAAACTGTAACGTGTGCTGCGCAAATTGTAAAGATACTCCAGTTCAGAGTCTACTGCTCAGCTTGTAACAGGTTCTGTACAAATATCCGGTGTTTAAACAGTCATCTTGAACCGCGCTGGCATCCGAAACTTGAAAAAGCAGTCTCCATTTCTGAAACTTATAAAAGATGTAAATATAGTAGACGATTTTACATCCTGGACATTAATAACCTACGCATCCATAAATGTGCCATTAGACGGTGTCCAATCTGTAAGCAGCCTAAAATTGCTTTACCTGCACCTCAGGGTGAAGAGTCAACATCGAGCGTTGTCTCGACCATTCAGAATTCTGATTCTGTTGCAGATGTGCTTGAAAATCATAAATGTTTTATCCGTGTGAAACCCGTTAAACTCAAAGAAAAAAATTTATGAAAGAAAACTGGTATTTTTGGATTTTGAAACCAAACCACCAGCACCCATCTTCCAGTCCTTGTTGTGGCTCATTCATCGGGGGGGTGGGGGGCAACACATCTGGAAAGGACCTGACTGTGCTTTATTGTTCCTCCTCCATTACCGGAAGAAAAATACAAAAACACAACCTTCATCTCGCATTACGGGAAAGGTTTCTACCATCACATAATTTTAACACTTATGTTAAACAGGGTATAGCGCCATTCGTCATAGCTCAAGGGAGTAAAAGAATTCTGATTATTGACACCGACTTTCCTGAAATTTATTGATTCATTTTCTTTCACCCCTATCCCGCTCAGGGACTTTCCTAAAGCACTAGGATGTAAAACACAGCTTAAAAACGGCTTCTTTCCACACAAATTCACCGATCATTCAAGAAATGGGTACAGTGGGAGATATCTGCCCCCTGAGATGTATGGGGCTGATGAAATGAATCCTAAAGTTTCTTTCAATGGTACGAGAGTGTGAAAGATCAAGAGTTTAACTCACTGTAAAAAATCTCCGTGGAATTAACAGTGAATCACGGTAAAATTGTGACATAAAAAAACTGTAAATAGAAAAATAATAAAGTCATGTGTAATTTACACTGATATGTTGTAAATCCCCAAACCAAATCTAACTGTTGACTTGACAGATGTTAAAAAAATCATGTTTTGTAGAATTCATGAATTACTGTCATTTTAACACTGTTAAACTGTAATACAAAAAATATGAACAGTACTGTTAAAATTACATCATAGCACTGTTAGAATTTACGCTAATATACTGTAAAACCAAACAAAACTATTTCAACAGTAAGAATATGTTAATCAAATTGTTTGTGAAATGTACACATTTCCGTATAGTTTAAACGTAGATAAACTGATACAAAATACATTTACACTGAGCAGAGTTAGACTTTACATTAATATTTTTGAAAACTGAACCATATACAACTGTTAATTTAATAGAAATGTTTAAAAAAGAACAGATTTTTTTTGTAGAATTTACAAATTAAAACGTATCTACTTTCTTCTTTTACTTTCAGCTTGGATGGATGGATCGATGGATGGATGGGTGGATGGATGGATGGGTCTCCACAACGAATCAGTGTCCTCCATCTAACCCTGTCTTCTGCATCCTCTTCTCTCACACCAACTACCTTCATGTCCTCTTTCATAACATCCATAAACTATAGGCTAGAAGAACTGTAGTCATGGTCAAAAATATATTTTGACACTAGACTGACAGCTCTTCATGCTCCATATTTTTATTTGTAAGGTTATAGCCTAATATTTCATCAGGTAGTGTTTAGTTTTAGTATACTCTAGGGGGAGGTGGTGGGGAGAGTGATGGGTGGAGAAGAAAGGGGTCCGTCCCTTTTATACAGTCTAAAAAACAAAACAAAACCCTTTTGCAATAAATACGGTTTAGGTGCTTTAACAAGGTCTGTAGAGCTTTTAGAATTTCAAACTGCAGCTACCAATCACAGAGCAGCACTGCGTAGTATGCAGGAGTACCTGGCGCCGAACGGAATTGAGGGAGCAAATCGCCCAGTGAGCGGCAAACACATGAGGAGAGGCCGAGACGAACAGAAGCGACAAGAGCTAGGAATTCAGAGAAGAGTAAATTAGGAACAGACACGCAGACGACGGTTGGAGCAGGGAAGGCAGCGAGCGGGAGTAGGCTAGTCGAAAGTTGAGCGGCGGAGGGAAGACTGTTAGCAGAAAAAAAAAGACAGCGAGTGGGAGCAGGCTAGTCGACAGAGGAGCATGGATGACGGAGTAGCAAAGCGGGAAAAAAGACAACGACCAGGAGCAGAGAAGACCAGAGCGGCTAAAAAGACGAGCCGGAGGAGTTAAGTAACTAGACATTAGCTAGCTTACACGTGCTTTCAAGCTTGAACATGATTACATGCAGTTTTTGTAGCAAAACACTGCTAACATTGAGAGGCTATGTTCTGCATTGCCTCGTTCATAGAAATGAACCACGTTGTGTTTTACAGTGTGTTGGCGTCGACTGTAAACGGACATTTGGCACATGTGCCGCGTTCAAAGCTCATTTCTACCGCACACACTATGTGCCTGAACCGACTCGCAGTAGAGCAGTTGTCACAGATTTGAAATGTGCCGCTTCGCTGTGCACACGCCAGTTTCAGACTGTAAAAGAGCTCCTCCTCCATTTGAAAGAGCATGTAGTTGAAGGGCGAGCTGTATCATGTCCTACAATTGGTTGTAAAAACGTGTTCACTAAGACATCGTCCTTCACTGCTCATATATCACGCAAACACAGAGCATGTTCTGTGGAAAACAAATGATATGTATAAGGAAATAGCATCTCGGTCTCCTGGCGCTGTATGTGAGGATGTTTCCCAAGTCTCACCAGATCCTCCATCGACTAGTGAAATCAGTGAACTCCCACGTAATTTCAATGAGACCTTCCTTAGGAATATTTGTTTATTCTATCTAAGATCGCAAGGTCAGCTCCTTCTCCCAGCGTCAACAATACGGATTATTGTTGAAGAGATGCAAAATCTGCATGAGTTAGGACAGGATTACACTTTAAGTAAACTTCGTTCACTTTTAAAAGATGACATGAGTCTAACAGATGATGACGTCACTAAAATCTGTGATTGTGTTCGAGATTCAGATCTGTTCTCTGCCTGCCATAAAGGGCCACTCAGAACAACATATTCAAGAGCTCAGACATTCAAAAATATGTTTCAGTACGTCGAACCCAAAAAACTAACATGAGGAATTGATGAAAACATGTCACAAAGATATGCTTACTACATTCCAGTGAAGCAAACATTGACCACCTTATTAGAATCTGAGTTGTGGAAGAATTCAGTGTCACAGCAGAGTGAAGAAACAGACTCACAGGAGTTTGACTTAAACGTTTGTCCATCATTTATGTCACCAAACAAGTTCTTCATTGACAATCCAGGTTGCCTTAAGCTCATTTTGTATCAAGATGCGTTTGAAATCGCTAATCCTCTTGGCTCTGCTAAAAAAAATAAGCATAAAGTCCTAGCTGTCTATCTTTCTTTGACAGATTTGCCTGCTCATGTGCGGTCAAGTACTGACCTCATGTCCCTTGTATTGTTGTGCGGAGAGAAGGACCTAAAAGAGTTTTATCTGTGCTAAGCTTTTCTCAGAGATGTTGGAGGATTTTAAAGATTTGGAGGACAATGGAATCTCTGTGCAATAAAACTGTTAAAAGAACACTGTATTGTATTGCAGGTGACAACCTCGGGGCTCGTGGCATTGGGGGGTTTACAGAAAATTTTAGTTGCTCCAAGTATTTTTGTAGATACTGCGAAAATACACTAAGTGAGTTTGAAAATAATGATCCCAACGTCTGTGGTCCACAGGGCACCCCTGAAACCTACGACTCAGCTGTTAATGATATTACATCTGGAGACGGGACAGGAGACAACAAAGGCATTGAGGTCAACTGTGTTTAATGCTTTGAAATCGTTTCATGTTTGTCAGCCCGGTCTCCCTCCTTGTTTGGGACACGATATATTTGAGGGAGTACTAGCTTATGATGTAGCACTGTACTTGAAATATTTCATTAAAGGTCCCATATTATGTATTTTTAACTTAATGTCATTCAGCTGCCAGATGTCCAACTAGACTGTATTCCAAATATTTTGACCTAAAGTGATCTGTGGTCCTAAATATCAGCTTTTCAAAATCGCTCATCTGAGCTACTCACCAAACGCTTCGTTTCAGGCCTCCGGCTGCAGTATGTTAATGAGCTCCGCTGGGCCACGCCCCCTTCACCTGGGCCACGCCCCTCTGAAGTAGAGCGTTAGGCTAACGGGACACTGACCGGAGTTACGTTTGTTAGCATTATGGCGTTTGGAGGACCCGTCGTGTCGGCGTACATTCATGACCCTGAGTCGGAACCAGAAGGAACACCGACTGTGCGGCTGCAGCAGGACGTTTCTGATTGGTTAGTCCGGGTGAACGTTACTTAGTTGGTTCTGTGTTGTGTTGTTGTGTAACCTACGTCATCACAGGACGTTAGCATCGTCCGGTAGCTACTTTAGCTTCTACTCCCGCCTCTCATCACAGTAATAATGTCACATGTCTTATTATGTATTTAGTATATGTACAGATGTGTTTACTGTCACTTATAGAAATA